>NC_045431.1:109555623-109866987 GCF_902635505.1 Sarcophilus harrisii | reverse complement strand
AACAGCTAGGTGGAACAGTGGATATAGCATCAGCCCCATAGGCAGGAGAACCCGAGTACAAATATGCTTTCAGACACTTAACACTTCCTAGCTGTGTGACCCTAGGCAAGTGACTTAACCCCAGTTGCTTCAGCAAAAAAATGAAAATAAAAAAAGGATATAGCATAGGAGAAAGCAATAAAATGGTTGTGGTAGGGAAAAAAATGTTGGACAAGATCACAGAAAAATAGACCATAAAAATAGTTGTGTAGCAACTCAATGATAAATAGAATGATGAAATGTATAATGAATGGATTTATAATTGAAAGATAATTAAAGAAAAAGAGACGCTAAAATAATATCATTGTAGCTTGAAAATCAATTTAGTAAATAAAAATATAACATGCCTAGTACTGCCCCACCCTATAAGCAGATCAAGTTCAAAGTCTACAGAAGCAGGCTCCCATACAGTCCCATGCAGAGACATCTTTTATATCCCTTCATAGCTACGCGTTGGGCACAGAAGAGAGAGAAGTATAAGAGAATGCATGCGTTTCATGGAATACGCTTCTTAAAATACTCAACCCTCAAAGATCATGGGAAATAAATAAGATATTTTGTTCAGTCTGAATTGGCTAAGGCTTGTCATTCAATGAAAACTCAGGCTTGTCTAACTTTTATGATTGTTTTACATGAAAAACACTTACAGTAACAGAATTCTTTGACATGTGATGAAATGATTACATGGCTTTTTTAAAAAAAATCTGTTTTGCTTTATTTGTTGTGCTGAAAATACATTTAAAATATTCAGAAGGGAATAATCATGTGTTTTGAAGAGATTAGAGATAAGTATAAACTATAAAATGCTATATTTTCTGTATTTATGACATAAAAGAACTTGCACAAAATTTTTGGGTGGAAGAAGGCTGGGCAAGGAGTCAAGAAGGTACCAATAACAATGCATATAATGAAGGTGAGCATTGTATGTCATAGGGGCAACACGATCAACAAGATTCACAATGATTAAGCCATGCTATGTTCATCAGTTTGCTTTATTCCTTTTAGGCCTCCATCCCATTTTAGGTAAAATCACTCATAGCTTCAAGTTGGACTCATCTGTGATGATCTTTCTCCCATCTATCAAAACCCACACATGGCCCAATGAGTTCCTTTGATGTGTTATTCATCTGCTACTTCTTTTGTTTCTCTTTTCTTAGTTTCTCAATCTAAACAGTGGTCAACAATTCTTAGATATCATGGAACTTATCAAACAAAAGCCTGTTACCTCTCCAGATCTGCTCAATTTTGTACTTCTTTTTTAGCACCTTGATCACAGAAGTTGTAGAAGATAAGTCTACAAGTCATTGCCTTCATTAGTATATCATCTCATCACCACCACTTTAGGCATCACAGAGCTTTGGTACATTTTTCAAAGAATTATGTGCTCTTTTCATTTAGAACTACATTTTAAACTGGGGTAAAAGCCAATAAATTTTAACTTCAATTTTAAAAAATGGCATATGCTTCATACTCCTCATTATAATTTGTTTTCCTATCACAGCTTAGAAGACTGTTTTTTGAAGATCTACAATGAATTCAGCAGTATGCTACTATGAGGAATACAGAAGTCTGAAGCACGGCTAAAGCCCTATACCCTTGTGTAGTTAATAATCTCCTTAAAGAGACAAAACTTACACACCTACAATAAAAGTAAATATTAAAATGTCATATAATAAGTAATAAATTGCATGGTAGAGATTATATGATGTAAAAAAATTCTAAGACAAATCAGAGAAAGTGTTATAATTAAGGGTGGTTTCACAATTATATGGTGGCCATATCCCTATTTTGGTCATGAAGAATACAAAGTTATTCAAATCTATAGATCTATAATTGAAAAAAAGTAACTTACCTGGCTATCCTAGTACTTGCTAAATATAGGCACATAACATGCAAAATCTATATAATATAATTTTGAAAAGTAAAATGTTGAGTGCTTTGAAAGTTGTGTTGCTGCTCCTTGAGATTCTACTAGTCATCTCAGCAACAACTTGCATTCAATACAACATCCCATATTCTCAATTGTTACTATGCTATGTCTGCTCTCTTATTTTTACATAACATATGAGACTCATTGCTTGAAACACAATTTATGGATTTTATAATAGATTTGTGAATTATTAATGTGTCTTTCAGTTGTAACTTTCAGTGTGTTGTCACTCAGTAAATAATGAAGTGCCAGAAATCAACAAGCAAAATGACATTTCCAAAAATGTAGAGAGCTGTTCAGTAAAGTTATAGGATTCTAGTGACTTCGTGGTGGGCAAGATTTAGTCAATGACAACTCTGAATGACAAAAACTATGGTGCCAACATGATCTAGCAGCCGAACCTATGGATTATAAACAAATATTTGAGAACATATTCAGAAAGTCCTTCAGAGCACTACTTCTTGAAATGACAAAAGAGAAACCTTTCTCTTTCTTGAAAGATTTAGCTAAAAGAGCCTGGAAATCATATGTTCCAATATTTCTATCAAACAGTATTTTCTAAATAACCAAATTGAATTGTTGTGTATGTAAATATTTTAGGTAAAAACTAATTTTAGTATTTATTAAATTTGTTATCTAGAATCAAATTAAAATTACTTTTATTAATTCCATCAAACTTAGGCTTCTACACATATCAAAAAGTATTTATTATGTAAGTAGTGATACTCTAAACACAGCAAAAAATAAAATAACCCTAAATAAAATTTCTCCTTCATTAACTAATGGCCTAACAAAGACACACTTTTATTTGTGTATATCTAAAAGAGTTAAACCAATTTTGTTGTTCTTCTGTGTAGGTATTCTATTTAAAAATGTAGATTGCAAATTTCCCCATGCTGGCTTATCCTGTACAGTTTTTCTATAAGTAATCCACTCAATGCATTTAAGTCTTTCCTTGAAATAAATAAACAAATGAATAGGTAGATCAGTTAGTAAATGAAGAAAGAAAGAGGGAAGGAAGGATGGAAAAAAGAAAGGAAAGAATGGAGGGAAGAAGGAAGGAAGAAAGGAAGGAAGGCAGGGAGAAAGAAGAAAGGAAGGAAGGAAGAAGGAAGGAATAAAGTAAGGAAGAGAGCAAGGGAAAAAAGGAGGAAAGAAATACAAAAAAGGCTTGTCATAGTAAGACTTTTTTCTTTGTTTTGGTAATTTTGGGGAAGTTTGGTCCCTCCTTTGTGGAGAATAGTGAATACATTGTGATTATGACATTGTGATAGATCCAGAGATCACATCATCATCCAAGCAGTCCTATATGGTCAACCACTAAGTTTATTCATTCATTCATTCGTTTGTTTGTTTGTTTGTTTGTTTTAATTGTAACTTTTTATCAACAAAAAATATGCCTGGGTAATTTTTTTTTACATTATCCCTTGCACTCATTTCTGTTACGACTTTTCCCTTCCCTCCCTCTACCCTTTCCCCTAGATGGCAAGCAGTCTTATGCATGTTAAATATGTTATAGTATATCCTAGACACAATAGATGTGAAACACTAAATTTAAATAGTGACCTTAAAATTTTAGAGCAATAATCAATGATTAATCATACCTTTGTGAATAATACTATGTAGAAACTAAACTAAATTCTAAATCTAAATCCCTTAACAGAATGAGGCAATAAAGAGGAGATATACTCTTAAGGTATTTATTCCCTTAATAAAAAGCTTTGTAAATGTTTAAATAGAACCACTGTGATAGTCACTGGTTCCCTTTTAATGGGAGTGGGGAGTAAGAAACATAATTGGTATATTCCCAAACCAATGGTAGTAGAGAGAGACAACCTCAAACTTTCAGGATATAACCATAAAAAGACAGGGAGCTATCCAGATTTGGGGAAAGAGTCCTAGAATACATGTAGTACAAAATGTCAAACATTACTGATAATTTTTTTCATCTTCCTTTGATCATCCTACATATTTCTCTTCCTTTTTGGATCATTTTCAGTTTTACTTCTTCTATAAAGTTTAGCACAGTACTTGAGACATAGTAGGTGCTATTACTACATTCATATAGATATGGTCCTCCAATAAAATATTGGTACTCTTATCCTACAGTAAAATAGGAGGGGGATGGAATATGGGAAGGTGGGGAAGAGTGATAAAAGAGAAGGCATATTTGGGGAGGGAATAGTCAGTACCAAAACACTTTTGAAGAGGGACTGGGTAAAAGGAGAGAGAGAATAAATGGGGGGGGGGGAATAACTAGCAATAGTAATTGTAAAAAGAAATTTGAAGCAAATTTCTATGATAATACCTCATTCCTCAAACACAGAGAGAACTGATCCAGTCTGAGATCATCCTTCTCAAGATCATTAACTATCTTTATTGCCTGTCCAACATACATATATTGAGAGTCTACTGTCTACTTAAATGTCATAATCAGAGCATAAATTTTAAAGTATTTCTTAATAATATTGGTCAAGGGAAGGATATATTTGTGATATGATAGAAAGAATAATCACTGGATTTTTAAGTTTAGGAAAGAAAGTATAACAGAAAAAAGTGTAAAAGAAAAAAGCATATAAAATTTCAATGGGAATTTTAAGGATTAGAGAATTATGACTCTTAAGAATGCTGAGGTTGTAAAGAAGCAAAATAGAGCAGATAGAATCAAAAGTGTGTCATGAAAGGTTCTAAGTTTCTAATTATTTTCAAAATTAAAGTGGAATCCAGTTGTTCATATGCCAAAGATATTATGAAGGAGATTCCTTAAAAGAAAGAAAGTAGCTTAGGAAAGATGAACTTGAAAGTCCCTCTGAACTTTAAGGTTATTTTAAAGTGTGGAATTGATTTGGACAGAAAGGATAGATTGATGAACCTAAAAAGAATCTAAAATTTCAATACCAGAAAATCAATTTTTAAAGACATTTACAATCTTATGTCCCCAAAAGATGGGGGTATTCTTTAAACCATTATCATTCATTTCTGCCTTAGTGCAAATGATGAATCTGAGAACAAGGAGGCAGAAAAAAAAAAAAGTTGGTGTTTATTTTTGTTTTTGTCTGTCAACATACTGAGGCAATGAGAAACAACGTGAAGAGGGGAAAGGGATTCAAATGAGTAAGCCAGGGGTGTTCCAAATAAAATTTGTTCATTTACAATTTAATCAATCATTCAATAACTGTGGTGATAGTATCTGGATGTTAATGGATTAATGTATAATTTCCACACAAACATTTTTCTTTTCTTCAACATGCATCTTTCCACTCTCATAGCATCTTTACCTAGATAAGTTTTCCAAGGTCAAGGTATTGTGTGAACCTTCTTTCAATGGAAAACAAGGTTCATGATTCTCCATCAAAATGTCTATTTTTGCAAATCACAAAGAGGAAAAAGTCCAAAGAAAAGGTATTTAATGTTGATGCAGAGTAAGAAAATAGTTGGGGAGGGGGGAAGTTTCCTAGAAATCCAGAGTTTAATGTTTTACAAACATATTCACTGTCTGTGGGCTAAGTATACACACATACACACACAGAAAACAGAATTGGCATGGCTTTGTGCCCCAACCACCAAATATAATACTGGCTAGGTAACATGATAACATATAAAGAAATTATAATCTTACTAGGAATACCATGAAAACACAGTTCATTTTAATTTGACTACTATAATTACTGTTTAAACTACAATTTTTTTGCCTACTTTACATGGTTGTTGTGAAAGTAATATGTTATAATATTTGAACAATACTTTTCAAACCTATACCACTATATCAATGCTAGTATGATTTTTTTTGGTAATTTTTATAGTATTACAAAATAAAGAATGTTAAAGCTGGATGAGACATTTTAAAATAGAAGATATTTTAAATCTAAAACAGAACTCAACAAAATTTTAAATGTATTTAAAAGTCTTGTCATATCCCAAAACTGGTAATTAATTTCTGGTGGATATATTTTATTGAAGCATGAAATATTTGTATGCAATGTTAAGTTATAAGAAATAATCTCAGTACTTTGATGGATGAGTGCAAATAATCTAAAGAAGATAAAGCACTTAAAGTGCTTTGTGATCATGACCTGCTGGGCCTTTCATAAAGCTTTCTTTTCTGCATGTTAATATTCCAGTACTTTCTATGAATGAAGGGACATGATTTTAATGACCCCCCCAGACTATATTTATATTTACAAAATGAGAGCTTATATCTATCCTTCTGGCAATTACCTATTCTTGAGAGTCTTTAGGCAAGAACCTTTCAAAACTAGAGATACTACTTTGCATTTTATTCATTTCACACCAACTGAATCTGATAATCTCCTTTATTAGTTGGGGTTAAGAGTGCTTGACTACTCCCAGGAAGTTCCAATTCAGTAATATCTGCCTAGGTTGAGACTGCAAGTTTACATGTGATAACTTCTATGAACTCATTGCATTTTCTCTGTATTGCATGCAAAACAAGGCATAGTTTTCCTGTTCATCATTTCAGATCATCTTTTGCACATTTTAAAAATAACTTTATATTTGGAAGAGACTTATTTATTTGTTTTTGAGCCAGTTAAAGGATCTCCTTTACTCCTCTGAGAAAGTATTGTTTAAATTGAAGGATGAGTTCATAATTGTTAACCCTTTGAAATCACTTTCCTGTTCACTGGTGATGGAAATGAATGTATGCATATTTTTATACAAGTTTAACCTATATCATAACTATTTATGATGATGTTATTAACAATATATTCCAAAATATGAAAATTCACAGAGCTAAAAATAGAAAAATCTTGAGAAAACAATTAAAACAAGTAGTTTAAACGAATTGTATCAATTATCCACCTGATAAAGTCAATCTTTATTCAGGAAAACAAAACATTAATGCATATATGATCAAAATTGTCATTCTCTTAAAATAAAGGACATTATATTATAATGCTCATTATATTTTTATATCAAATAAAACCCTATCCAAAGCTCCATGATGCTTTATCAAGATTTGAAGTTAATCCTAGGTTTTCAAAAACTATTACTTTGAAGTGACTCCACTGGTAATGCTCAAACTTTTTCAGGATCTTGGGCAGAGAAGTGAATAAGGAAGGTAACATTTTCTGTTTTTAATTAAAGCTTTTTATTTTTGAAATATATGTATTCGAAAATAATTCACTCTAGACCCTTTATTCTCTATTTACTTTGCCACCAACTCTCATCTAGGATGAGCAGAACATTCTCGTGGAAGAGAGGAAAGGAAAAGTGATTGCATTGGATTTATTGTGCATAAAGGAAAATTGGAAATATGAAAGATTGCCTACCAAAAGGAGAGTTTATCCAGCTTTAGAAGAATTTGAATTTATGTTAACTGTTTGGTTTTGAATGACTTTTTAGAAATGATAGTACAGATCAACTATCAGTCCTCAGTCCTGTAATGGAGGTATGTACATGTATGAAATGGTTTCTATAACCATATATTAGTTATATATAATAAATGTGTGGCTATAAGCAACCATTAATTGATAGTATCACAGACATTAAAGATGAATAAGAAAATACAAATCCAGATAGAGTTTTGAAATTTTAGGGTTTCCTAATAACATTGAGTAAGAAAATGTTAAAGCTAGGGTTTTTTTTTTTCCCTTTTAAATCAAGAATTTGAGACCAACCCCATGTGGTTGAGATCAGCATAATTTTGCCCAATGAATTTTGTTGTGATTGCTAAATGCAAGTCCTTGAGGGAAGCACTTGAAAGGACAATGCTAAATTCTTTCTAGAAGCTTAGAGATAATTCTGGAGATATTTCTGAATATTGACAAATATCTCAATTGCACTCAATTTATTTAGCCAAGGACAGACAGGAGTTCTGAATCAGTTTGTTTTTTTTTAATTTCTACTTTCGTGCCTGAACTATATATATTTTTTGTGAATTGTGAATTATAAATCTCTCTTGGGAGCATCCAATGAGGGGCCCCTGAAAAGCATGAAACTCAAATCCCAAGAGCATTTCCCCAATGCCTGAAGAAATGACTGATACTTGTACATGGAAAATAGAACATAGACACACACTACCTTAGAGGAATCTCTGGCTTTGCTGCTTTTTTATGTTTTATGTCTTTCCTTTATCATGGGAAAGCAAATTCAGGTCCCAGGAGCACCCATTCAGACAAACAGTGGCAGCACAAGTCCCGTAGGAACCTTTTTCAGGGGACCATTAAGCCTGCTATAGTAGAGTGAAGTCAGACCTCAGAAGTAGTAGCACCATAATTCTCAGGTCTACAGCAACTCCACCTCAATAGAAGGCATAAGATCCCAGACCTTAGTTGAAAATTGTTAAAAAAAATTTTCCTTGAGGATCTATAGGAAACCACAGCTTAAAAGCTGGGTATGTGGAAATAGAGTGAAGTAGGGGAAGAGGCTGGAAAAGAGTAGTAATAATACCCAGTTGTTAGTACAACAGTTCACTAGGAAAATAGAAATGTGCCCCTTTTTTCTCTCTCTTTGTGGAGGAAAAATAACTATAGAAAAGCCATTCTTAACTGAGGAAAATTATTGGAGAAAAATGATCAGATTTTCCAAGGTACTCATCATTTAACAGAATTGAAAACAGTCCTAATCTCAATCAATACCTAAACACTTACCTTAATGGTCTTTATCCATAATCATTTTAGTACTTCAAGACACTTATCAGTATATTCTGGGTGCTACACTACCTTTATTTACTATACTCATCTTTACCACAAGAGCTAGTCTTTGCTAAGAAAAATGATACTGAGAATGGGAGATGGGTTGGGGAAAGGAAAGAAGCATTTAGATGGCCCCTATGCTATATATTTACATATATTATATTATGTGTTTTACAAATACCTCACTCATTTGATACTCACAACAAGCATGAGAAATAAGTGTTGTTATCATCCCCAATTTGTTGTTGAAGAAACCAAAACCATATAACTAGTGAATTTCTGAGGTAAAATTCAAACTTAAATCTTGACTTCTATACCCAACCTTCTTTCCATTAAGTCATTTGATTATCTCATTAGATAGAACTAATTGGATTCTATTCTAAATGTCATCACCCAATCTATGCCATGTAAAGTCCATAGATTGCAAAGCAAATGATGTAACTTTGCCTTCAAGAGATTTGCCCCACCCACCCAGAATTATTTGACAGTATTGAAATAATAGGAATATCTTCTTTAGTTCTATCCATCACTGGTTTCTTAGCAAAACATCTTAGGATTAGTCCAGATCTATAAATAATCTTCCTTCCCTGGAGAATACAATTTCTGAAGTAGTAACTTGATATTTTCCCCACCTACCACAATAAAATAATCTCAAAAAACAGTTCACCTTGGCATGTTTAAAGATTCTTTTAATTAAGATAGAAAGGAATAATTTATATAGGATGGATATGTTTTTGGAGATGTTGTGACACAAAATAGTTTTGTGGTTCTTTCCATTTTTTCCCTTATTTTTAAAGTTCTGGTATTCATGTTTCTAACATATTTTGCTCATGGTTCTATAAAAGATTTGTTTTGCTTTTGTTTTTGTTTTTTTCTATATGACACTTAAAGGTTTTCAAAGTACTTTATAAATGTGATCTCAGGTGATTTTTAACTACAACCTTTTCCTCCAAAGGAGTTAGATGCTCCTTTATTGATGAAAAATCTAAGGATGAACAAAGTTAAATAACTTGCCCAAGTTCACACAGTTAAAACATGTCAAAGATGAGTTTTGAACCCAAGTTTTTCTCACTCTGAGTCCAGTACCAACTATATCTAAAAATGTCCTGTTCATCATTTACTTGTGCACTCATACTTCATATAATATAGCTTGAAAAGATGGGTCACTTGGGACAAAATTACTGTTTTTAGATATAAAAATTGAAGAAACAATACTTTAATATTCATAATATTCATCTTTTATACTCTTTAATATGCACTGACTTCATCCTCCTAGGTGCTACATAACTCTCCATAACACACATTTTTCCCCATTGGGAGGTTATTTCAAGGTTTATTAAAAGATTTCAGTCAAATTTTAGTGAAAGATAATTTAATATATGATTCTTCTTTTCCTCATTTATGTAATATCCTATTTCTTTTTCTTCCTATTTGTTTTTCCTTTAAGATGGACAGTTAAATTTAGTTAATGTTGACCACCATGCCTCATGTCTTCTAACTCTTATTCCAGTGTTATCCCCAACATATCATGTCATGTGATTTTTAAAACCAAGTAAATTAAATTAACTAAAATTAAAATTTCACGTTAGAGCAGATGTACTAATGGTTAATTTCCTTTTCTTTCTAGAGTCACGAGTTTGAACAAGGAAGATGTTTGATGCTGAGTTGCTCTATTGCAGCTTTTCCCTCTGAGAAAATGCTAGTGCTTTGAATGAAGGCACAGAGCAACCAACGACCTATCCTATATTGCTTTGTATAACAGCAATTTTTTCTTAATTGTCCACAATATTTCGCCTATCAATACTCTGAGTTTCCTTGGAGGATTTAAAGAAACAACCCAGCCGGCCTTTTCCTCAAGAAATAAGCAGAAACTACACTTGGTATGAGAAGAAACAGAGTTCTGTTTATTCATTTTGCACTTGGATTCTAGAGGAGACTGGTGGTTTGTTGCAATCCCTGGAGGAAACTCCATGGTATGAGGCTTGAAACATAGAGGATAATTAAGACAAACTACTCTTTTTAGTCCAACAAAAGAAATACATCTTTCAAAATAACTCTCTCTTGAAGTTTCAGAACACAAACAGCTTCACTCGATTGAAAAACTCAGAGAACTAAATCAGTTGTCAATGCCAGCCTAGAATGCTACTTAGTACATCGCCACCTGGACATCTTACATCACCACTGGGCACAGCCACATGTAGAAATGCTGACTAGAGAAATAAAAAGAAGCAAGATTTCCCACTGCCAGAAAATGTAAATAGTCAGTGTTTCTTTGTGACAGACTCAAGATAAAAATGGTAAACTTTTAAGGAGTTCAGAGAAGAAAAAAAAAAAATGGTGGAAAAAAGCAGTCTGAAAGCTGTTTAGTATTTCACACAATTTCTCATTTAGCTGTCAATGGGTGCGTGTTAACTTGAGACATAGAAGTTCACGTCTTCTGGAAGAGACATGTAGCACAATGAATTAAAGGAAATATATAATTCTTTGTGATTTCACAGTTCCCTTTTGAGATGGCATGGAATAGAGTGGAAAACAAATGTCAACAAGAGTGGTGAAGTAAGTTTCTTGGTAGTCATGTCTGACACTACTAAAACATGAGTGAAAGTCCTTGAGCTTTCCAATGACATTTTCTTAGGTTTGCTATGTTTTTCTAATCAGCTTTCTAGCTAAAAATCATACTCAGTCATGTTGTCTTTGAAAAATAAATGTTCTGTCTTTTGTTTACTGTACTTCTAGGAACATTGACAAATGTGTTTACTTCACTTATTTCATAAGATACATAAAGAATTCTAAGCAAACACTTCCCTCTTCCCCATTGATGTACATCACCAGATTATATATACCTTAAAAGTTTCTTTAATTAGGGCAATTTTTTGAAATTTTTATTTTTGTGGGGGGTGGGGTGGGAGAGGAGTGATGAAACCGAACATAGTAAAGGGACCAAGTATATGATTTCATCATCAAAGGATAAATTATAGTCTTAAAGAATAGTCTGAAGGGATTTAGTGATAGTGACCTACCTAAATTTATTCAGAGGATATGTAGCAGAAATAGAATTTGAATTGATCTTCCTTATTTTAAGACTACTCATTATCCTCCATGCCACAACATGACACATTGATATAATATTTAAAAAAATCTTATTTCCAAGAATTATAACATGGGAATATCATGTTCACATGTGTTTGTGTGTTAATATTCTCCCAGTAAAGAAATATTGAAAAGTAAATATAATAGTAATAATGTTTAAAATTTAGAATAAATGAAATAAAATTCATTTTTAAAAATTCTGTCTAATTTTTTCTGAAAAGATACATCCTCCTAAAACAGAACAGCAAAATCATCCTCTTCCACCAAAAGTCAGTTCTTCCATGAAGCTTTTCTTAATCATCCCAGACATTGGTTGTTATTTCTGATCTTCTCTCCCCTCTTGGAAAGGATATTAACCTCAAAGTCAAAAGATCTGGTTTTGAATGCCCCCCTAGCTCTGTCACCTCAAGCTAGTCATTTTACCCTGTTTAGAACCCAATTTCCTTGTTATAAAATGTAAATAATAAATATAGTATATTTACAAATTTTATAGAAGTACAAAACACACACATATATGTAATTATTTGATATTAGTGTCAGGTACAGGAAACATATACAAAAAAGAATGATAATTCTCCAGTCTGAGAATTTTAAAGCTTTTCTTGAGGCACATAATTCTTAAGTGAATTGTTGATGATCTCAAAGTTTGTAGTGTAGAAGAATCTCAATTTTAAAACATGAAAATTGAGGCTGTGATTCCCCCATTGTATTATTAATAAGCCACTCAGTTCTTGTGCTACTGATTTGAGTGTGCTTTCCCTTATTTCTAGATGTACCCTTTAGTGGAAAATATAATTATCATTTTTTACTTAAATTCCAATTACTTTCAGAACCCCATGGATTTTTATAATGTCTCATTTTTTAGCTTTATTTATCTAACCACATATATTGCTTTCTACAACCAAATGCAGGGAAAATTCAAAAATTCATTAAGTTATTTAAAATGTGTGTGAATAAATATACTAGCTGGTTGGAACTTTATTTTAGTTGAAAGGAAATGCTTTATCTTCATGAAAGCATTACAGTAATTCCCGCTTGCCTATTATAATGCTACAAGAAACTAAGCTTCTTAATAAGTGCCTTTGTTTTTTTTTTTTTTTTTTTTAAAGACCATCTTTAGGACCTAAGAGTGATCTGAAATTATTTCATTTAAATATTAAGTGTATTGCTTGCATATTGTGTGGGCAAATCTAAAATTGTTCCAAAAGCCAAATCATCAGGAGGAACAACCCTCCAAATGTTTAAAAAAATACTCAGACATCATACCATTAAAAAAAATTAATGGTGTATATGAAGACTTTATTGCAATTATCATCGAAACCAGTTTGATAGGATTACCAAAGAAGAAAACTTTTAGCATAAGTTTTGTAGTTTCCTAGAATTTTTATCATTTAAAAGAGTGATTGAGACAGAAAGATAAAGTCGGCATGGGAAGGGGGGCAGAGAGAAGAATAGACATAGGAAAGAGTCAAAGAGAGACAAAGTAAAACATAAAGGAAATTTTTTTTTAAAGTTTGCAAACATTTTTGTGCTGATCCAAGATAATCTTTACAAATGGAATGATTGAAATAGCTTTACTTCTTAAATCCCCATGGCAGCTTATCAATAGTTGTTAACACTTGTCTAATTGATATGGGAACAAGAGAACTTTTAAAACTAGAAATTAACACCATTAATAGACCTTTTTAAAAATTATTCTTGTTTTGGAGGTCTAGATGGCCTTCCCTATAAATGGATACTAGGGTCTTCAAGAGATATCAGATTGGTGAAAATATCTTTGAGGCTTTTTTCTTCCTTAGGACAGTTGTTTGTAAGTCTTCCAAACAGAATTTCACTTGTTCTTTTAGTATATAACTTTAATTTCAGAATACAATGTAAATGCCATTGGGAGAAGAAATATTTTAATATTTTGGGAGGTTGCCTGGGAGAAAATAGGAGATCAGCCTTTGATTTTTTGTCACAGAAATAATTTTTTAAAATAAAATTTTAGCATAAAATTCAGGAAAGCATTTAATAAAGTGCTAAGCACTAATACATTCTTAATAAATCCATGTACCCATACCTTTTGCCTAGAAAGGAATTTCCTTTGGAAGGGCATTTTAAAAATATTATCCTTGTTGCAAAAGAAAAAGGAAGAATAATCTTTAATGTGTGTGAGTGTGGATATGTGTATAATTTTTTTTCCACCAGGAAAAAATTTATTTTTAGGAAATTTAATTTTAGAGAAAAATTTATGCAATGTTCCAAAGACAAAAATGTATCAGTAGGTTTCATTTTTACTATGTAATAAACCTTTAAATGATGTTTAAATAGGAAGTTCTATCAAAACATTAATTCTACATTTATGTTTTATATACCTCTGAACTAAAGTTTCTTCATCTAAAAAATGTAGGTAATTGTTATTTATCCTACAACAATCTACCAAACACACATGAGAGAATATATAACTAGAACAATTATATTTGTTTCATTTTATTTGAAAATGTTTAAGTATTTAAACAATATTCATTTATGCTCTCCACTCCTTCCCCCTCCTTGACCCCTTTTCTCTTTCTCTCCATCTCCTTCTCCCTCTTTCTTTCCCCTTATCTTTCCTTCTCTCCTCTTCTTATTCCTCTCTTTATCTACCTATTTCATTTTCTCTCTGCTTTCCCCTCTCCTCTCCATCTTTTTCTCCATCTCCCTTTTCCCTTCTTCCTCTCTTTCTCTTCCTGTCCCTCCCTTTTCCCTCCTTTTCTTCCTTTCTTTTTTCCCTCATTTGATTTGGTGGAAAGAACTCAATGTTGAAGTCAAAAGATTTAGGTTCTTCTCTTATTTCATTGCTTCTATCAGGCTTATGACTGGTAAAACTCCACTTTTCTGATCATCACTTTCCTCACTTGCAAAATGAGGTGATCATATTTGAGCTACCTAAATCATAGCATTGTAGGAATAAAGTGTTTTCTAAAGAGTTAATTTACTATAGAAATATGAGCTATTTTCTATTATTGTTACATTATGGCTATTGAGGCCAGGAGTATCCTTTTGAATCTTTATGAAGCACATAAATTGAGTTGGTCTGAGAATGTATCAACTTTTGTTTGCAATTCATTCTGTTCCTTGTAGACCAATCAATCAATAAGCATTTACTAACTGACTACATCTCACCAAGTCTGTGTAGTGCTGTGACATAAGATTGTGTTACCTCTGGGAAAGTCACATAAAGAGTCAATCTTCTAGGTAACTGCCTAAGACAGACAAAAAGATGATTTGCATTGATAAAGGGAGTTCCCTAAAGTGATGAATTCACAGGTCTATGCTATTTTTCCTCTTTTCTCTGGGAATTCTATCTACACTTAATACAATTTCTGGCCCAGAGACATTTAGTATCCCTAATGCTATGTATTAGGCACCATTACTAGATCCATTAAAAAGATAATCTGGGGAATTAAGCAAAGTAATCTGTTTCTGCATTTATAAAATGAAGTTGTTGAACTAAATGTAGTCTAAATCTACAATCTTATTATCTCTAAGGTATCTTTAACCTTTAATCTAATGATCCTCAAGGAAAAAAATAGTCTTTTCTCTTACACCTAAGTATATACAATTGTTTAAGAATTTTTTCCATAAATTTACTTTTCCAAAATAAAGATATTAGATGTATATCATCTGAAGTTATTTATCAAAGTATTGCCTATTTCTATAGGCCTCTATAAGGGCATGATGAATGAATGATATTCCACTGGCCTTAAGGTTTCCTGGGAGTAACAGAGGTATAGTTCATCACTAATCTCCCAATGGGAACACTATTCCTGATAATCACAATAGCTTCTTTCTTCACAAGATAAACATGAATTTTTAAAATGACAAAATTGGAATTCCTGACAATGGAAAGGTAGGACTATGTTTTAAAATTATTTATATCTGTGATTGCTAGGAAAATGGATATTTTAGAACTTATTATATATTCTCTCATTTATATTTGGTGGTTTGTATACATAGAACATAAATGTGGGTTCAAATATTCTGATTTTAATGTGTTAATATATTAAACAATAAATATATGAACATGTGTTGTTTTCTTAAGTCAATATATGAACCATAGAAATTCTTATCTAAGGTTTAATGAAACCCATCTATATTTGAGTTTTATGCCACTGGTTTAAAGAAAACAAATATAAGGCCAAGTCTCATGTGGGGCACTTGTCCAGATAGCTGATTTCAACAGATATTGGGCAAGATAGTATTGATAAATCCAGGTCTATGTTTCCGGCTGGAAAACAAGCCAACAAATAAGCAAAAACATTTAAAACATAACCTTTGTTAATGATAATTCCAATAACAGCAAGTCTATATATGAAAAATAGAAAATTATTATTTAAATGCCATGTGAATTACTTAGACTGAGAGATTAAATATCTCATTTAAAATAAATCCTCTTCCTAATCTCATCTCAACATCTATGTTTTTATATTAACAGTCAGTAGGAAGGAACTAGGGTTACATACTAAATGAGCATAAATAGCAACATTAAAAAGTAAAAGGTAACTCAAAATTATTTGGGCTTCATGTTTCCACATCAAGAATACATGACAGTCTATAAATTCATATGCAAAAATGCAAATTTATATGTGAAAAAATGTTTTACTTTTTAAGTTTAGAATAAAATTAATAAACATATTTAAAAAAAACCTTTAAAAAACAACTTGATTTTGCTTTGAAAACAAGAAATGATTGTTTCTTGGAGACCATTATAATCTACTATATGACTATCAAGATTTTAAAATATTAAGTGTTCAATTAATATATTTAAATCAATATTTTAGTATACAAAAAAATAAACACCAGTGTAGATTTTTTTTCTATTAGAATATATGATAGATAGAGACAAAATGGTAAAGAGTAGACAGGTCTTTAAGCTCTTTCTTACATCAATACAAGATCAACCCTCTGAACAGGTTTTGGAGTGACCAAATCCACAAACATTTGGAGTATAACAAATTTCCAACAGAATATATTTTGGAAGAACTACAGGAAACATTTGTAGTAATTAAACATTGAGGGGGAGGTGGGCTTTGCAGGCCAGCACAGGCCCAGCACAGACCCAGCACAGCTCAATTTGGGGCAGGGAGACAAGTTGGAGAGGCCCGCACTTATTGGGGAAATCTACTAGGGGGCTCATTGCCAAAAAACAGCATTGCTTGCTACCTTGTCTCAGTTCAGAAGCCAGTGGATCAGCAGATTAACTGTGAGACCCCTCCCCAACCCCCAACAAAACAGAAGGCAAATAATGAGCCCCTGAACCCAAGCATAATGGGGGACTTGGCCAAACTCACCCAGTACAGGAAGGAAGCCAGCAGCACTAGTCCCAGAGCAGCATGAAGTTGCTGTGCCCTATAGATGAAGCTTGGGACAATCTCCCCTTTGCCCTAAAAGTAGACCTCAACATTTAAAAATGAGCATAAAGCAAAAAGAGCTCTGAGCCCAAACAGCATTTATGAAGACAGAGAATAATAGATATCAAACCCTGAGGACACTAAAGGCAATATATCTCCAGAAGAAGCCTCAATGAATAATATAAATTGGTCTTCATCTCATAAGGTTCTCTTGGAAAAATTCAAAATGAATCTTAAAAGAGAGTTAGAAGGAAAATGGGGAAAGGAAATGAGGGATCTGGAAAAAGAAACACAAAAATTGTCTGAAGAAAATCATTCCTTAGAGAATAGTTTTGATGAAATGGAAAAAGAAAACAACTCCTTGTAAAACAGAATTTCAGAAATGGAAAAAAAATCCAATGAATGAAATAATTCATTTTAAAGTTCAATTGGCCAAATGCAAAAAGAGATAAAAATATCTAACAGAAGGAAATAAGTCACTAAAAATCAGAATTGAACAAATGGAAGCAAATGACTCAATGAGATATCAAGAATCAATCAAACAAAACCCCCAAAAAAGAAAGAAAGAAAGAAAATGTAAAATATATCATCAAAAAAACCTGACTTAGAAAAAAGATTGAGGAGAGACAATCTAAGAATCATTGGATGTGTTGAAAACCACAATGAAAAAAAGAGCCTATACAACATCTTTCAACAAATCATCATGGAAAACTGCCCTGATGTCCTATAACCAGAGAGTAAAATAGTCATTAAAAGAATTCACTTATAGCCTCTTGAAAAAGACTAAAAAATGAAATGTCCCAGGAATATTGTAGCTAAATTCCAGAATTATCAGATCAAGGAAAAATTACTGCAAATGGACAGAGAGAAAGAAATCAATTATTGAGGAGTCATAATCAGGATTACTTAAGATTTAGCAGCTTCCACTTTAAAGGAGCAAAGGGCCTGAAAGAACTTGTAATGCAGACAAGAATCAACTTCAATAAAATTAAATATTATCTTTCAGGGGAAAAGTTGGAGATTCAATAAAATTGGAGATTTTCATTTTTTTTTTTTTACTAAAAGAGCAGCCCTGAAAAGAAAATTTGATCTTCAAATACAAAACTCAACAAAAGCAGAAAAAAATAAAAAGGAAAGGAAAAAAAACCCTATATTTTTACTATTATAGCTTTTTATTTACAAGATATATACATGGGTAATTTTTCAGCATTGACCCTTGCAAAACCTTCTGTTCCAACTTTTCCCCTTCTACCCCCCACCTCCTCCCCTAGATGTCAGGTAGACCAATACATGTTAAATATGTTAAAGTATTTGTTAAACACAATATATGTATAAATATCCATGCAGTTATTTTTCTGCACAAAAAAATCAGATTTAGAAATAAGGTAAAAATAACCTCAGAAGGAAAACAAAAATACAAATGGACAAAAACAGAAAAAATAGAAATGTTTTGTTGGAGTTCACACTATTTCCCATTGTTCTTTCACTGGGGGTAGCTGGTTATCTTCATTATTGAACAATTGGAACTGATTTAGTTCATCTTATTGTTTAAGAGAGCCACATCCATCAGAATTGATCACCATATAGTATTGCTGTTGAAGTATATAATGATCTCCTGGTTCTTCTCATTTCACTCAGCATCAGTTCATGTAAGTCTCTCCAGGCCTTTCTTAAATATCCTGCTGGTTATTTCTTACAGAACAATAATATTCCATAACATTCATATACCACAATTATTCAGCCATTCTCCAATTGATGGACATCCATCCAATTTCCAGTTTCTAGCCACTACAAAAAGGGCTGCTACAAACATTTTTTGCACATACAGGTCCCTTTCCCTTTGTTAAGATCGCTTTGGGATATAAGCCCAGTAATAACACTGATGGATCAAAGGGTATGTACAGCTCGATAACTTATTGAGTATAGTTCCAAATTGCTCTGCAGAATGACTGGATACATTCACAATTCCATCAACAATGTATCAGTGTCCCAATTTTCCCACATCCCCTCCAACATTCAGCATCATCTTTTCCTGTCAAGATAGCCAATCTGAGAGATGTGTAGTGGTATCTCAGAAGTGTCTTAATTTGCATGTCTCTAATCAACAATGATTTGAAGCATGGTTTCAAATGACTAGAAATAGTTTCTTCATCTGAAAATTGTCTGTTCATATCCTTTGACCATTTATCAATTGGAGAATGATTTCTTTTTATAAATTAGAGTCATTTCTCTATATATTTTGGAAATGAGGCCTTTATCAGAACCCTTAACTGTAAAAATGTTTTCCCAGATTATTGCTTCCCTTCTAATCTTGTCAGCATTAATTTTGTTTGTATAAAATCTTTTTAATTTGATATGACCAAAATTTTCTATTTTGTGATCAATAATGATTTCTAGTTCTTCTTTGGTCACAAATACCTTCCTCCTCGACAGGTCTGAGAGGTAAACTATCCTATGTTGTTCTAATTTATTTATAATCTCATTCTTTATGCCTATATCATGAACCTGTTTTGACCTTATCTTGGTGTATGGTATTAAGTGTGGATCAATGCCTAGTTTCTGTCATACTAATTTCCAATTTTCCCAACAGTTTTTGTCAAATGGTGAATTCCTATCCCTCTCTCTGGGTTTGTCAAACACTAGAGTATTAAAGTTATTGACTATTCTGTCCTGTGAACCTAACCTATTCCACTGATCAACTAATCAATTTCTTAGTCAATACCAAATGCTTTTGGTGACTGCCGCTTTATAATATAGTTTTAAATCAGGTACAGCTAGGACACCTTCATTTGATTTTTTTTTTTTTTCATTAGTTCCCTTGAAAATCTTGACCTTTTGTTCTTCCAGTTGAATTTTGTTGTTATCTTTTCTAGGTCATTCAAATAGTTTTTTGGGAGTCTGATTGGTATAGCACTAAACAAATAGATTAGTTTAGGTAGTATTGTCATTTTTATTATGTTTGTTTGACCTATCCAAGAGCACTTAATATTTTTCCAATTGGTTAGATCTGACTTTATTTGTGTGGAAAGTGTTTTATAGTTTTACTCATATAATTCCTGACTTTCCCTTAGCAGATAGATTCCCAAATATTTTATATTATAGGTAGTTACTTTAAATTGAATTTCTCTTTGTATCTCTAGCTGTTGGATTTTGTTAGTGATATATAAGAATGCTGATGATTTATGCAGATTTATTTTGTATCCTGCAACTTTGCTAAAGGTGTGGATCATTTCTAATAGCTTTTTAGTAGAATCTCTGGGGTTCTCTAAGTATACCATCATATCATCAGCAAAGAGTGATAATTTGGTTTCCTCATTACCTACTCTAATTACTTTAATCTCTTTTTTAACTCTTATTATCGAAGCTAGCATTTCTAATACAATATTGAATAATAATGATGATAGTGGGCAACTTGCTTCACTCCTGATCTTATTGGGAATGGTTCCAGTTTATCACCATTACATATGATGTTTACTAAGGGTTTTAAATAAATATTACTGACTATTTTAAGGAAAAATCCAGTTATTCCTATACTCTCAAGTGTTTTTAATAGGAATGGATGCTGAATTTTATTAAATGCTTTTTCTGCATCTATTGAGATGATCATATGATTTTAATTTAGTTATTGATATAGTCAATTATGCTAATAGGTTTCCTAATATTGAACTAGCTCTGCATTCCTGGTGTAAATCCTACTTGGTCATGGTATATGTTGTTTAAATGTTTACATCCCCAAATGGGAAGATGATATATTTAACTTTTGAGGTATGTGTCTTTGTTAGGGGTATACTTACAGGGTATACATATATTTTGACTTTACTATGATGATATAAAAATAAAATTATGAGTAGTAAAGGGATTGTATTGGAAAAAGAGGGAAGGGGAGTAAAATGGGATAAATTATATCTCATGAAGATGCAAAACAAGACCTAATACAGTTGAGGGAAAGAAGGCAAGTGGATAAGCATTGTGTGAACTTTAATCTCACTGAAATTGACTCAAAGAGAGGATATCAGATATATTTACTTTAATCTAGATACTTTCTCATCATATAGGTAAGTAGGAGAAAGGGGAAGGTAAATGGAAGGTAAAAGAAGGAGAACAGAAGTAGAAGGGGAAAGGCATAAGAAAGAGGGTGGGGCCATAAAAGTGAAGGCAGATTGAAGGAGGTGGTGGTAGGAAGCCAAACAGTGATGAGGAGGGAAAGGAGGAAATAGAAAAATATAACTTGGGGAAAATAAGATGGTGGGAAATAGAGAGTTAGTAATTTTATCTGTGAATGTTAATGGGGATGAAGTTTTCCATAAAATGGAAGTGGGTAGCAGACTGGATTAAAGAATCCTACAATTCTTGTTTACAAGAACCACATTTAAATTAGAGTAATACATACTGAATAAAGGTAAAAAACTAGATTAGAATCTATAATGCTTCACCTGAAGTGAAAAAAGTAGAGGTAGATCTCAGATCAAGCAAAAGCAAAAATTGATCTAATCAAGAGTTAAGGAAGGAAATTACATGTTGCTAAAGGGTACAATAGATAATGAAGTAATATCATTACTTCAGCAAATGATATAGCATCCAAGTTCCTAGAGGAGAAATTAAGAGAGCTGCAAGAAGAAATATATAGCAAAACTATACTAGTGGAGGATAACATTCTTGCTCTGTCAGAACTAGACAAATTGAACCAAAAATGAATAAGAAAGAAATTAAAGAGGCAAATGGAATTTCAGAAAAGAATGGCATGATAAATCTCTGGAGAAAATTGAATGGAAACATTTTTTTCTTGGAGTTACATGGAAGCTACACAAAGATTGACCATGTATTAGGGTATAAAAACTTCAAAATTAAATGCAGAAAGAAAGAAATAGTAAATGCATCTTTTTCAGATCATGATGGAATAAAAACAAAATGTAATAAAGGGCTATGGTAAAATAGTAATCTAAAACGAAAGAATGAGTGGGTGAAACAACAAATGAGAGACAGAATCAATAATTTCATCCAAGAGAATGACAATTCTGAGAAAACATAGCAAAATTTATGGGATGCAGCCAAAGCAGTTCTTAAGGGAAGTTTTATATTTCTAGATGCTTACTTGTGTAAAGAATTGAGCACGTAGCTAAAAAGCTAGAAAAAGAATAAATTAAAAATCTTCAATTAAATAACAAATTTAAAATTCTGAAAATATAAAAGGAGAACAATAAAATTGAAATTAAGAAAACTATTGAGTTAATAAAAATAAGGGTTGGTTTTATGAAAAAAACCCAACAAAATAAATCTTTGGTTAATTTGATTAGAAAAAGAAAAGAAGAAAATCAAATTGTTAGTATCAAAAATGCAAAGGGTGAACTTTCCACCCTTGAAGTGGAAACTAGAGCAATAATAGGAACTATTTTGCTCAATTTTATGCCAATAAATCTTATAATCTAAGTGAAATGGATGAATACTTACCAAAAATACATTTCTGGATACATATTGCTCAGAATGACAGAGGAAGAAATATATTATAAGCATTTGAACAAACTATTAATCGAGAAAAAATCTCCAGAGCCAGATGGATTTACATGTGTATTTTACCAAACATTTAAAGAACAATTAATTCCAATATTATGCAAACTATTTGGAAAAACAGAGAAACAGGAGATGACATAGATATAGTACTGATACCTAAAGCGGTTACAGTCAAAACAGAGAAAGAAAATTATAGTTAAATTTACCTAATGAATTAATAATGCAAAAATCTTAAATAAAATATTAACAAAGAGATTACATCAGGTTATCACCAGGATAATAAACCATGATCAAGTAGGATTTATACTAGGAATGCATGGCTAGTTCAATATTAGAAAAAACTATTAGTATAGTTGACTATAGTAATAACCAAACTAACAGAAATCATATAATTATCTCAAAAGATTCAGAGAAAGCATTTAACAAAATCCCACACCCATTCCTATTAAAAAGACTAGAGAGTTTCAGAATAAAGGCATTTTCCTTAAAATGATCAGTAGCATGTTTTGAAAACCATCAGCAAACATCATATGTAATGGGAATAAATGAGAACCATTCCCAATAAGATCAAGGATGAAATAAGGCTGTCTACTATCACTACTATTACTCAATGCTAAATTAGAAATATTAGCTTTAGGTATGAGAAGAAAAAGAAAGTTTAAAAATTAGAATAGGTAATGAGGAAACCAAATTATAACAATTTAGCATATAATATGATGCTATACTTAGATAATCTAGATAATCGTAAAACTACTACAAACAATTTGCTTTAGTAAAGTTGCACAATACAAAATAAATCCACACAAATTATCAGCATTTCTATATGTTAGCAACAAAGTCCAATAGCAAATGATACAAAGAGAAATTCCATTTAAAAGTAGTGTAGATAATATAAAATATTTGGGAGTCTCTCTGCCAAAGCACAAAACACTTTCCACACAAATAAAATCAGATCTAATCAATTGGAAGACTATCAAGTGCTCATGGGTAGACCAAGCTAATATAATAAAAATGACAACTATACCTAAGTTAATCTACTTATTCAGTGCCATACTAATGAAACTCCCAAAAAATTATTTTAAAGAGCTAGAAAAATAATAATAAAGTTTATCTGGAAAAATAAAAGGTCAAGAATTTCAAGGGAATTAATGAAAAATACAAATAAAGGGCTAGTTGTACTATAAAACTGTATTTTAAAGAAGTGGTCATTAAAAAGTTTTGTTACTGGGTAAGATATAGAGTAGTCAAACAGTGGAATATATTAGGTTCACAAGATACAATAGTCATTGACTATAGTAATCTAATGTTTGATAAACCCAAAGACCCCAGCGACCCCTATCCCATTTCTGGGATAAAATTTCAGTATTAGACAAAAATTGCTGAGAAAATTAGAAATTAATATTTCAGCATCTAAGCACTGACCACATCTTACACCCTATACCAAGATAAGGTTGAAATGGGTACATGAAGTAGACATAAAGAATGATCAAGAGAACATTATATAGAACAACAAAATTATATGATGATCAATTCTGATGGACCCATGGTTCTTTTCAACAGAGAGGTGAGTCAGGTCACTTCCAATAGTCTTGTGATGAAGAGAACCATCTGCAATTCAGAGAGGACTCTCGAGACTGAGTGTGGATTTTTCCTTTTTTGTTGTTGTTTGTTTACATTTGTTTTTTCTTTCTCATTCTTTTTCCTTTTTGATCTGACTTTTCCTGTGCATCATGATAATAGTGGAAATATGTATAGAAATATGATTAACATAAATAGGATTTCTTGCTGTCTAGAGGAGAGGTTGGGTGAAAGGGAGGGAGAAAAATATTTGAAACACAAGTTTTTGCAAAAATGAATGTTTAAATCTAACTGCATATGTTTTAAAATATAAAGCTTTAAAGAAATAGAGGATAAGGGAAGGAAGGAGAGAGTTCAGTGGAAGGGAAGGAAGGAGAGGGAGAAAGCAAAGACAAAGGGGAGAGAAATTTCCACAAAACAGACTTCCTTAATGAATTTTTGCCCTAGTAAATTTCTTGTTTTTCCACAAAAAAAAAAAAAAAAGAGAGAGAGAGAGGATATATGTATTTGTGTATACTTGAGATATGTGTTTATGTAATACCAGGGAAGAATAAAGGCAAAGAGAAAGAAGTAGCTCTGTACATACACATACACACATACATATACATACACACCCATACATTTACATACATGATGAACTGTCACTTTGTTTTTTCTTGATCTTGAGCAAATAAGTATCTGAAGAAAGCATTATCTAAACATTGGCTTTGGAAGCTATAAATAATCTAGGAGATAGCTGAGTTAGACATTACAATATAAGTAATGGTATTTTACACAGAGAAAGTGACCAATGGCAGAGAACATCCTTTTTTTGTCAATATTTACATATTTATCTCCTTTTCTTCCCTCAAACAATTTTTACTCTGGCTCAGATTCTTTTTAGTAATCCCTTGGACTATTTTAGTAGCCTGTTAATTGGTTTCCCTGCCCTCAGTCTCTTCCCACTCTAATTCATCCTCCATACAGCTGTCAAATTGAAATTCATAAAATATAGATTTGATTTTATGATTTCCCTTCAGAAAAACTCTGTGACTAGGCCCTATTGCTCACACGAAAAAAATACAAAATTTTCAGTCTCTCATTTAAACCCTTTAACTGCTTATCTCCCATCTACTAGTGTTACTCTCTTTCATGGATTCTTTGTTTTAATCAAATTAGATAGCTGTCTGATTCTGATATACAATATTTCATCTTCTGCTTCCATTAATTTGTTCAGTCTTTCTCTATCATAGGCAGTCAGCGAGGGAAGTCCAAGTGAGCCAGCACATCCTAGGGGACCACCTTCATTAAACCTTTCCTTTTCACATTTATGTTACTCACATTTGAAATTCAGCAAGATAGAGATAGAAATATATTCCTGCAATCCCTTCTACAGGGGAAGCTAAGGCTATTGAATCTGTTGATCTTCTGTGTTCTAAGCTGCAGTGGGCTAAAGTGATCTGGCATTCACATAAAATTCATCAATACAGTAAGCTCTTGGAATCAAAGAGTACCAGAATGGGGAAGGCAAGACAGGGTGGGAAAGGGCAAAGAAGAAAAGGGAATCATTTCATTTTTCTGACATGTCAATACTGAGGAATTATTTTTGAAAGAGTATAATCATTTATTTAATTAAAGCAAATATTTTTGGAGGAATAGAAAATAATGTTCTATAAGATCAGACAAACCTATTAGCCCTACATATGTGTGTGCATGTTTACAAAATCACACACACACACACGCACACACACACACACATATATATACAAAATAGTATATATATATATATATATATATATATATATATATATATATGCAAAATATATATGTAACAAGTTAAGAGTATAGGCACATTATATTTTAAAGTAAGAATGAGTGTAAAATTACTTCGTGTACTTTTTGTGGAAAGTTCTATGGAATCACCAGCATCATTCAAGGCTCATATCAAGTAAAACCTCTTAGAGAAGACCTTTCTTGATTTTTCCATTCCCCATATCAATATCACATAATATATATTTTGTATGTACTTAGTTTTGTGCTGAAACTATTTCTACATAACATCTATATTATTGTTGCTGTTGTAATAAAAAAAAGATTCAGGAGAGGGGCACATTTGGGGGACATAGCAACCTCAACTCTATAATATGAGAGGTAAATTAGGGAAAAAGTTAAAAAAGGATAGAAAAAAAATAGGGACTAGCTTCTATCCCTACGTCCTTTGGTCCCCTGGAGCCTGAATCCTAAATCTAATTCAACTGAAGAAAAAAAAATCAACCAACACAGTTGAATTCAAAGAGAATAACAATAAAAATAAGAGCAAGTCACTTGACCAAATTATTCACCTTTTACTAAGTTGCTTTAACATTTTGTAGTCTCAGTCTTGAAAGTGGTGGCACAGGCTTTGATGAAAATCATCACTCCCATTATTTATAGATTTAAATGATTTCTTTTCCAAATGCTTAACTCTTTCAGAAAAGACACAAAATAGTGAGATTAAAGGTTTCTGGAGCAGATGGTCTTTGGCTAAGAGAAAATTGGACCCCAGCACAGTTTTTGGAATTTATTCTAGATTCAAATAGTCTTTAGTATGCGCAAATCATTAAAGCACTAGTCTGTGCCTGAGGAATGTAAGGCTTCCTTCAATATTTTATAGGAAGGATTTTGATCTATGATTTATCAGTCAACTGACAGCACTAAGGGCAGAATCTTTTTTTTTTCCATTCAGAATCAATTATTCTTCCGGTAGATAGATTTTATTTCTATCCTCATTCCTCCCATTGAAAAAGTCCGCACTGGGATATGCCTGTCAAATTGAGTGACCAGCCACATAAGTGGTAGGAAAAGCAGGTTTTCTTTAAGCTGTGAAAAGTATTGCAGTGCAGCAAGAGGAGCCAGTTCTGGTATTTGTTAGGATTTGTAGATTCATAGGAATGCTGGAACCAGGTAGAAGCGCTGATTCCAATGGTCTTGATTTGAAGGTCAGCATCAGGGTCTTCTTCCTTATTATAATTATAATTATTACTATATATTATTACCATATTTTTATTATTATCATTATTATTATTATGGTCAACTTGGACATAGTTTAAGGAATTTAATGGAGTAGTCTGATTTTATTTTGCTCTAAACTCCCCTAATCTTGAAAGCATTTTATTTAGGTTTCTAGACAGATTTCCACCCAACATTTCAAGATTTATTACAAGTCATCCTGGTCAGTATATTTTTCTTTTTACACCTATGTCTGCCTCAATTTAAAGTAGACTTTTCATTCAGTTTGCTCTGACTTGAAGAGCAAATATTATGAGGGAAAAAGCAATATCTAAGTTTCAAGTTCTATAATAAGACATAGCATGCTACTATTTATTTTGGCAAACAAACCTGGCTAAGAATGTGCTGGTAGAAGAATAAAGCTTGGTGACTGCCACAATGACTCAAGTGAATATCAAATATCTTGAGAAAAGATTTATAAAGTAAGTGCACTTTTTTTAAAGAACTCAATGCCTTTCACTCATGTTTTATTCTTCCTAACCTGCTTTCCTGAAAAGAAAGAAGGATTTCACTGAGATCTTAGTTTAACAGTAAACTGGGATTAATGCCAGAGTTTTGTCTAGTGCAATTCCAAGATTATTGCAAGTGGTAGTCTTTATTGTGGTTGGTATCCTGTATGGAAAAGCAGATTAATTTGTGAATCCTTGGTACATGTCAAGAAGGAAAATATACCTTACTAACCCCAGCAACAGCAAATGGAATCTTGATTTATAATTATTAAAAAAAGTGAGAATGTCTCTCTCTGGCTACAATAAAGCAAATTATTTGCAGAATTATTTCCACTTCAACTTTCTTGGATTGGTTTGCTTTTCTCTTTTGGAGATCTTTGAGTCGACATGGAATTTTTTAGTTTTATTGATGATCCCATGGTTTAAATTACTATCCATATTTTGATAATTTTATTGTTGTTGCTTATTGGGATATAAGTTCCTTGGTGATATGGATGGAGTCTTTTTGTTTTTTAGGTAGATCACTCTTGTACCAACATCACGAGTAAATTACTTTTGTCTCATTTTCTTTTTCTTGGCACTCGAGATGATTGTCTCTAACATGTTGCCTCTAATTCAACATGTTAAATACTAAACCCACAACATTAAGTTCAAAGACTGTCTCTCCCATCAGATACTCTTGTAGTTTTCCCAAGCTGAAACTTTTGCATTATCTTTTTTTTTTTCTATAAGTCAGCTAAATGGATAAGTGGATAGAGATGAAGTTGGACTCAAAAAGGCCTAAGTTCAAATCCGGTCTCAGGTGCTGACTAGCTGTGAGAACCCGGACAAGACATTTTACCTTTATCTTCCTCAGTTACCTCATCTATAAAATGGAGATAATAATAGAACCTGCTTCCCAGGATTCTTGTGAACATAACTTGAAATAATATTTCTAAAGCATTTTGCAGACTTTAAAATGTGATATAATTGCAAATTATCATTATTATTTTTATCTTCCATCTCTCAAATTCTTGTCCCTATTCATCTGTTAAATTCTAAATAGTTTATTCCACAATATCTATCTCACTTTCCTTTCCCACTCCCAACATTCCAGTTCAGATTTCTTATTACTTCTCAGGGAATCTATTACAATTTCTCCTATGATGTCTTTCTATTTATTCTTTCTCCTTTCTGATATCTTTTTCACAAAAGATGTCTTTCAGTTTATCTTCCTAATGTATACATCTAAGTCATTTCTTTGTCACTAAATATTCAGGAATGGTTCATTGCATTAAGCTTATAATTCACTCATAGAATAAAGTATAGACTTCAGTTTGGTATTTAATGCTTTTTACAATCTAACTTTAAATTTCCTTTCCAACTTTATCATGTGCAATTCTACTTAGAGAACTTTCTATTCTGAGTAAAATAAATTATACATCATTCCACATTTCTTGACCTTTTTTCCCTTTATACTTTGAAATACATTGTTTCCCATATGTAAAATGATTTTGTTTATGTTTCTAGCTATATAAACCCAACACTTCTTTCAAGGTTCAACTCAAGTATCATATCTTCTTTTTTAGAAATTGTTTATTTTTAATACACGTTGTTTTATGAATCATGTTGGGAAAGAAATATGAGAACAAAAGAGAAAAAAAATAGGATAGAAAAAAAACAGAAAGAAGAAGTGAACATAGCATGTATTGATTTACATCCATTCTCTATAGGATGCAGATGGTGTTTTCTATCCAAAGTCTATAGATTTGCCTTGGATCTCTGAATCACTGAGAAGAACTAAGTCTTTCATAATTGAACATTGCAATTCTTTCTGTTATTATGTACAATGTATTCCTGGTTCTGCTTATTTTGCATCAGTCCATGTAAATAGTTCAAGGCCATGTTAAAATCAGCTTGTTCATCATTTTTTATAGAATAATGCCATTACCTTTATATGCCACAACATGTTCAGTCATTCCCCAATTGACAGGCATCTAGTCATTTTCCAGTTCTTTATTATCACAAAAAGAGCTGCTCCAAACATTTTTGTACTCCTGGGTCCTTTTCCTTCCTTTTTGATTTCCTTGGGTCAAGTGCCATATCTTTAATAACTCTTCTGATTCTCTTTATTCCTCCTCCCTTTGCTCATTTAAAAGCAATCTTTGCAGTCAAATCTCTCAATCCTCTCTATTTATACCTTTATCATGTCTCATAATCCACTATTACGAAGAGGCAGCATAGTACAATGAAAAGAATATTATCTCTAAATTCAAAGGACTTGGGTTCAAAATTTCTCTTTGATGAATTCCACTTGTATGAACTTAATCAGATTACTACATCTTTCCAGGTTTCATTTTCCTTATCTAGTAAATAAGAGGTAATACTAGATGATCATTTAGATTGCTTTTAACTTAAAATCTATGATTCTATTACTTATCCTCAAAAATTAAAAATTGGTCCCATCAGCTTTCTAGAGTGTAAGCATCATGATAACAGAAAGTATATCTTGTTTTGCTTTTCTACCTCCATAGCCAATCATAGTGTTCTTAGACATATGAGTAGTAGATAAAAATGCCTACTCATTTAACCCATCTAATTGGAAAATTCTGAGTAGAGATATGCCCTCAGTTGTGTTTATCTCTAGAAGATGCCAATAAGATATTGAAGTTTTTTTTTTTAGTTCTAAACTTTCTCTTTGAGTTGAATCCCACCCTAACATTTTCTGCTTATATATGCAGAAACATGTATATATGTATACATGCATATACAATGTATAATTGGTGTTCTACAGAAAATAACAAATGGCTTTCGACAGAGAATGTAGTCAAAGAGAATCCAAACACCTAGACTGAAGCAAAGGAAAGTTAGAGTAAGAGATGAAAGTTTTATTCTTTTGCTTCATTTTTGTTTTGTTCAGAACTTAATTAGTAGTCTTAAGAAAGCGATGAGTCATTGAAGAAGCAGTCATAATTCAGATTATGATTGAAGCAAAAATGACAGCATTTATGTAGTACTTTACAAATAATATCTCATGGTATTTTCACACTAATCCTAAGAGATAGATGCTATTTTTATTCGCATTTTACAAATGAAAAATCAAAGAGAGGTTAAAATAACTTGACCATGGTTACATAGTCAATAAGTGCCTGATTCAAGGGGCAGTTGAGAGGCTGAGTAGATAGATTGCTAATCTGGAGTCAGGAAGATCTGAGTTCAAATGTGACCTCAGAAAGTTACTAACTGTGCAATCATGGGCCAGTCACTTAATCCACTAGTGAAGAAAATGGCAAATCATTACAGTATCTTTGCCAAGAAAATTCCATAGACAGCATTGATTTGCTATGGTCTACAGGGTCACAAAGAACAGTAAAAACAACAAATTCTTGACTCTAGTATTAGCATCACTATGCCACCTAATTTACTCTCAGGAAAAAACTAAAAACAAGTAGAAAGAAAATATCAATTGCCTATGAAAAAGTTAATAAGTAATATTGTAGAATGTATGGTAGCCTTAGCATCAGAAGACTTGGGTAGAGATCCTGCTTTAAAATGTACTATTCTGTTAGTCAATGGACCTCAGTTTTCTTATGTTTAAAAAAGAGGAAAGACCTGGATTAGAAGTATGATCTTATCTAGCTGTGCATTTTTTATTCTATGTTTATACATACCTATTGTGCAGAGCACAGTGCCTTCTCTAAGCATCCCAGATATTTTAGCAAATAGAATACAGCATTTGGGGGATTGACTGAAATGTGGCTTTATTTTGCTTGATGGAATTTGTTTGACACAAGATAATGTTTATTTGACACTAGATAGGTGTTTCTCTGTTGTATTTTGGTTTTAGTTTAAAGGAGTGTTTTAGAGACAGAAAGGAAAAAAAAAGAATTCTGAAACATTAAAAATCCAAACAAATAAACACAGTTGTAACAGGGAGAGGTTTGGAGAGGAACATGAATAAGCAGGATGGCTTTGAAACTAAAATTTTATTATAAGCCTAAATAAAAGAATCAATTTGTTCCTAGGAGAGCTGCATAGTTTCATATGCAACCACCTCCACCCCCAACCTGTTTGTTGTTGGTGATGAAAGTGGTATTGTTCTTTGAAAGAGGAAATGTTCATGCCAATTGGTTTCTGTCGAATACAAAATAATAACAGAGCTTTTATTGTTGTTGTTTTGTTTTAATTACATTGAACACACTTAAGAGTTCTTGATCATGTATTCATTATCTTTTTGCTCAGTATTTTGATAAAAACATTTCAATATAATCCATTTTCTTTGTAATTCTATGTATTAAAAACATTATTGCCACACACACACACAAATACACACACACACACACACACACACACACACACACTTCTCTATAGACTTGGTCTTTCCAGCATCTCACAAAGAGGCAAGGCCACACCAGACAAGACAAAAGGTGGGGCAACAAGGATATTTATTAATGATGTTCCAAGGAGGAGAGATCCCAAGTATTACAATAAATCTGAGGGTGACAGGACAAAAGCAGAACTAGTATTTGAACAGAAGTATAGATCTCCCTTTTTGTCTGTCTCTCTGGTTCTGACTAACTCCATTTCTGTCTCTCTGTCTCTCTATTTCCCTCTGTCTCTCTCTGTCTCTGTCTGTGTCTCTGTCTTTGTCTCTCTCTCTCTGTTTTTGTCTCTGTCTTTCTCTGTATGTGTGTGTCTTCCTAACACACACACACACACACACACACACACACACGGAATTTCCCTAGCTGTGCTTAATTCTAAGTCAAAGAATGCATACTAATCTAGGATACAACTCAATCAAATGCTCTATCAATAAACATTTGTTAAATTCCAGGAACTGCACTATGCAGTGGGGATCAGATCAAACAGAACAGTAACTATTGTAGGTTAGTTTACACACACACACACATATGTATGTGTGCATATATGAATGTATGTAGAATGTATATATATATATATATATATATATATATATACATTCACAAATGTCATGACATGCATATAGTCAAACATACCTCATCCAGTAGTCATCCTAGCCTAGAGACTTTAAGTCTTTTTTTCCTAGTTTTTATTCCATCATTAAAAGAGGAAAGAGAACCCCAGAGCCCCTTTCTCTTCTCCTGCCTTAGTTTACTTCAATCCAACCATATCTGTATGAAACATCTTGATTTTGGAGTGAAATTAGAAGGAGATGTAGACCATTTTTTTAATTTCTTTACAAATTTCCTTTGTTAAATAATTAGTTTGTCTTACAACTCATTGCCAAAAAAGAGAGGAAATTTCTATAATAACTTTATTATATATTTAAAAGGAATAGCAATTTTATATAATAAATCTGTAGTTTCATGCGCAATCATATTTTTATTTTGCTAAGTTATAGAAATGCATGTTTTATTCCAAAAATTACAAATAAAATAAAATAAAAACAAGCCAGGAAGAATTCTTTACATTCTCAAAGACAAAGAAATTTGCCACTAATCTTATACCCTTTGAGATCCAAGTCAAGTGCTCAAGCATTTATAAATCACCTAATTTATGTGATTAGCAAGGGATATGTAGAAAGGCAAAAAGCAATCCCTGCTTTTAAGAAACTTACAGTCTGAGGAGGAAGACAGCATATAAAATGTAACCTTGCAAAATATGTACAGGTTAAAATGATCTTTAAAGGACAGTTTAAATTTCAGATTCTCTCCTGGGATTTCAATTTAATTTTTTCAGTTTGGAAAAAAAAAATTCTGAAGCACTCTGTTAGGCAATGAGGTAAATGAAAGCAACAGTGATAAACAAAAACAACAGTCCTTAAGGAGTATACACTGTCAGAAAATAAGATGGTACCAGGCAACAACAACAACAACAAAGATAATAATAAAATAATAATCATAATAATAATAATGAAGCAACCAGTTGTGGAATATATGCTACAAACAATTCCTAGCTTACTAAAACTTTACTATGATTCCCTTTTGCCCAGTCACCTCTAAATTACAAATAAGGTTAATAATTAAGAGAAATATAAACAAAGCATTCAGATATTGCAGAGAAAGAAGAAACAAATCATTTGTAGATAGTTTCAGCTGAACCATGAAGGATGGGTAATGTTTGTGGAAGGGTGACATTGGTTTAAGCATAAAATGGACAAGAAGAGATGGAAATAAGCATTTATATAGTACCTACCACATACCAGGAACTATGCTATGGACTTTTCAAATATTATCTTATTTGATTTTCATGACAAACCATTATCCTATTATATAGTTGAAGAAATCAAAACTAATAGAGGTTAAAGTTAAAGATTCTAAGGCTGGATTTGAACACAGGTATTCCTGACTCCAGGCCCAGGGCTCCATTCACTATGCCAACTAGTTCCCTCTTAAAACTATATAATACCTTACCATGTAAAATATAAAATATCATAATATCCCAAAATGCACATAGCTTTTTCAAAAAGGGTTTTGCAACACCAAGTTAAAAAGTTTAGACTTTATTTAGAAAGCCTTTTGAATAATGTATTGGTTTGATCAGAACTGTTGATTAGAAAGTTGAATTTAACAAGTTGAATTAGAAGAAAAAAGAGAACTGAAATATGGAGACAAATTAAGAGAATATTGTAGTTTAGGCCAAAGGTAATAAGAAACTATATGATTTGAAAAAAACAAACAATTATGAAGTTTTTAATTTTATCAAAACTAGAAACCATATACATTTAAACCTTCTTAGCTAAGGTAATAATATCCAGTACTAAAAATCAAAGTTGTTAATTTTAATATTGAGACCAGGACTTATTAAGGTCCCCCAATTTTCTTCATCCAAATGAACTAATAAAATAAACATCCCTTAATCCCAAATGCAAAAACAGTAGAATTTCCTTCCTTAGAAAAGATGTTGTGTGTAATACCAATCTTGCCTTTGGATGGATATCCTGTAGATAATGGTGCTTTGTTTGCTTTTATCTACTTTTTGCCTCATGGAGAAACTGGTGATCCCCAAAGAAAGATATTATACTTCGACAACTCCCTTCCATTTCCACACTCATTTTGGAATGATATTCTATATTGTGATAGGATATAAACACATAATATATGATTAGGTTTAATCTTTATATACTAATTCTTTTGTTTTTATTTGTTCAACAGCATTTATTAAGTGTCTGACATTTGCCAAGCATGGAACTAGCTTCTAGGGGCACAAAGACAGAAAGCAATCAATCCCTCACTTCAAAGAAGTTAGATTTTTATCTGAAGGAATGAGGATAAAAGGAGAGGGACATACACAAATATATAAATAAAGGAACAAATAAATAAATAGAATAATACATAATTCAAGAGATAGATAAATAAGTAAACTAAGCATATATAATAAATACAAGAGTAAATTATGGGTAGGTAGGACACCAACAGCTGGGGGTTGGGAGAGCAGGACATATGAGAAAAGGTGGGTGTTTTGTGTTTTTTGTTTTTTATGAGGTAACCCTTGAGCTGAGTCTTGAGAAAAGTAGATTTTAACAGACTGAGATGAGAAAGGAATGCAGTCCTGAATAGGAACAGATTCTTTTGCAAAGGCATAGGATTTGAAGATAGATTGTCTGTCAGGTAAGTGATTAAACTCTACCATTATTGAGCCTTTATTAATTACTAGTAAATGTTCATGAGAGATTGAATGTATAATATAATAAATGCTGCTTATTTTAATTATATTTTCCAGAAACCAATAGAATGCATTTTATCATTTCCCATTTATGGACTTCAAAAACTTAACATATTATAGTTGAATTATTTTAAATTAAATTCTATATATTACAGGGTTTTTTTTGTTTGTTTGTTTGTTTACTAAATACAGAATAAGAAAAAATAAAATAGAAAAAGAAAGACAGAATATTCAAATAAACAAAACAAAACATTGTCATATGCACAGCAGAACATCAGGGAGATTTTTAAAATATGTAAAAATAAATTTCTATTTCAAGAAATAATATGTAATAATATAAGAGATTATATTCATGACAATCCATCTCTTTTTTTTTGCTTTCTTATAGGTTATTCTTTTGTTTTATTTTGTGCAATTTTTACTTAATTCTTTTTTCCCTCTTTCATTTCCCCTCCCCTCACTTCATCCAAGTAGACTATAGTTAAGCATGGATATGCATATATATATATAATTTATATTTATATATGCACATATATTCACAGCTATATACATGCATATATCTACATATTCTTACATATACTTACATGCCTACCCACAGATACATACATACATATTTACACAAATATAAACATGAATCTAAATATTTATATGGCTGGGATATAATGTAGATTTCTCTCTTGATTGACTTTTTTTTTTTAACATATATATTGCTTTATAATGAATCATGTTGGGGAAAAAACAATCAGAGCAAAATGGGAAAACCATGGGAGAGATTAAAAAAAACACAACAGAAAAAAGAAGTGAACATAGCATGTATTGAATTACATTCAGTCTTCTTAGTTCTTTTTCTGGAAGCAGATGGCATTTTCTATCCGAAGTCTATTGGGATTGCTTTGAATCACTGAATCAAAGAACCAAGTCTTTCATACTTGATCATCTCACTTTCTTGCTATTATTATATACAATGTATTCCTGGATCTGTTTGTTTCACTCAGCATCAGTACATGCACACTTTTTTAGACCTTTCTAAAATAAGCTTGTTCATCATTTTTATAGAGCAGTAATATTCCATTATATTTGTATAGTACAACTTGCTCAGCCATTCTCCAATTGATAGGCATCTATGTAATGGGCTGAAGCTCAAGTTGGTGCACTGAGGTCCAAAGCACGTGAGGCTAAATTGTAATTGGACCATACTTTATTAATATATGCTTGGAGAAAGAATGGCCCCCACCCACTCTCTGTGCAAGTTCTGATGTATTGTATAGGAAATGAGGTAGCGACAATTTTGGTGGGTGGAGAGAGAAGGGCAGAGACAGAGTCAGAGGGACTGCTGGCCGGGTTTGTGTGGTGGCTGCTCACATTCTTATCGCTACCCCTCTTCACCTACACAAAGAATAAAGATCGAAGATTTTCCCTTAATCTGAATTCCTGACTCTGGCTGATTTTAAAATATGCGGTCATCACACATCTTCTCAATTTCCAATTTTTTTCTACCACAAAAAGAGCTGTTACAAACATTTTTTGCACATATGGGTCCTTTTCTCTCCTTATGATTTCCTTGGAATAGAGACCCAGTAATGTCACTGCTGGGTCAAAGAATATGTACAGTTTTCTAATCCTTTGGGCATAGTTCAAGATTGCTCTTCAGAATGGTTGGATCATTTCACAATTCTACCGACAATGCATTAGTGTCCCAGTTTTCCTACATCCACTCCAACATTTATTATTATTTTTTTCCTGTGTCATCTTATCAATCTAAGAGGTGTAAAGTGATACAGATATTAAATTTAATAACTATATCACTTGGGCCATGTCAAATGGTTTCTCTAGGCTTAGTTTCTCCTCTGTAAAATAAAGGGTTAAAACAAGACGATCTCTAAGGTTGGGTCCATCTAAGAATTCTATGACTAATCATTAATTCTGATATTACCTCTATGTCCCGCCTTCTTCATTCATATGTGACCTTCAAATTCATCAAATTCATCTCTTTTTACTCATTCCCTCAGTGGAAGACTGAATATAACCTCTACTCCTCCACTATCTATTACCTTTTCTTCTGTACCACCCTTTCTTTTTCTAATACTTGAAAATTAGATGAAAATGAAAATCATTGGTTCAAACCCTTAGGAAGCAGCTATATCTGCGCACACCCAAACCTCCCTCCCAATACTCCCCATCCTTTGTTCTGTACTATATTGGTTCTATAACATATTCAACCTAATAATAAGCCACTAATTTGATTTTATGTTGTAAATGTCATTCCTGATATCAACTTACTGAAGAATCTATGATTGTTCTAGGGAGAACTCCCAAAGTAGAAAATCCTCCCACAAAGAATTATCTCAACCAGGTTTTAAATTAGGACACAACTTCTAATGTTTCCTTATGCCTTCAAAGTTTAGTTTAAGTAACTTGCCCAAGCTTACATGTAATAAGTGATTGTCAGTATTCCAAAGCAGGACTTCTGACTTATAATCCAATAATTTTTCTTTGTGCCATAGCTATTCTTGCTAGTATTAATAGTTTGGGAGTTTGCAAGATGCAGAGGAATTTGGTAAATATTTATTCAATTTAATCTATTCATTCATTCTTTCTTTCCTTCATTAACCCAAAAATTTTTAAGAAATCTTTATGTGCCTTAATATTTTGGGGCTCTGAATAAGGCTTTAACAATCCCAAATAAAAACCAAAAGCCCCTAATATCAAGATACTTGCATTCTATAGATTAGCCAAATTTATGTTAATACGGAATATTAATAATAGAGGGATACAAAATGTCACATCCAAACAATTTAGAATTATGATTTCAAATATGCAAATCATCCATAAATCTGACTAGAAATTTTGTTTTCCTCTGGATGTTTCAGAGTCACATAGACTATTGCCATAGTCAAAATGCTAAATCTAGACATTAAAACTATGAATTTACAACAGCAAAGTTCTGAATATAAATAGAATCAATGATTTACTAAATCTTTGTTACTCAAAACATTTATATCCTCTCATGGATACACAGTTCCTTTGATTGGACAAACTAGTAAATTTCTCTTAGGAATCTGTGAGCCTGGGGGGGATTTTGTAGTTGCACCTGTTTCTACCTTTGATTGTATGTCACTTCCAGGTTCAATGCCTTTGGGCTGCCTACAAGCTCTTCAGTTAGCCAGGAGATTTGTAACTTAGGGTTTGGTGCTAGATTTGTTTCTTCTCCCTTTGCCTGAGACTTTCTGACTTACACAAACTTGTCATCTTTTTTATTTTCTTTTTCCCTATTTACTAGACAGATCTCTCTTTCACATATAAGCTTTGAAATCTGCCCACTCTTAAGTTGTTACCAAACTTTAATGAAGAAAAAAAATTCATACTCCAGATTTGTTTTCCTTTAGGAGAAATGAAATGTGTGTGTGTGTGTGTGTGTGTGTGTGTGTGTGTGTGTGTATGTTTATGTATTGGAGCACATATGGTGTTTATGTAGATATGGGTAAAAAAAAACTAAGAGGTTAGCATTTTAGAACTTTTCAAATTGTCCTTTCTTTTTCTAGCTTGTCTTTGAGAATCCTCAACTGGGCTGCTTTCATAAGCAAGTAAATCAGACTGGCTAGAGAATAGCATCCTTCTGCTACTCTAAAAATAACTCCTGGGAGATTTCTATTCAACTATTACAGGTTAATTTCTCTGACTCCAAGGAATTTGAGAGTCCGCTATTAAAATGCAAATCATTGTAGGAGGGGCAAAGCCCTCAACCCTTATCAACTAATACCTTTCTTATCAGTTAACTGTTAAATAAGGATTAGGGGAAAGAGAGAGAGAGAGAGAGAGAGAGACAGAGAGAGAGAGAGAGAGAGAGAGAGAGACAGAGAGAGAGACAGAGACAGAGAGAGAGAGAGAGATTGGGATGGGCTCTAAGTCTCCTATTTGAAAAAATCAGCCTAATCAATCTACTGAGTTGGTAGGCCAGGAGACAGGAAAGGATTTTGATTCTTCAGGATGTGAAAAGGCCCCCTAAAAGATGATCTCCACTTATTTCACAATTTTACTTAGATCAGGCCCATGCCTTAATTATACTTGAAAACCATTACACTACAATTATACTTCTTAAACCTGGATACATATCAGGGAATCAGTGAAGTTGGATGGTGAAAAATTGCATCTTTATCTCAACATGTTTTGTTTCCTTTGAAAAACTATATATTTCAACCGTTTAAAAGTTGGTTCTTGATTGTTCTTTATTCTTGAAGAGGACCAAAATGACATAACTAAGTTAGAGTGAAGTTAGAGTCAAGTTTTTATATGTGAAGGATTCTCTAACTGTGTGCATCTCTAATTTCCACTGAGCTAATTCACTTATGTTTTGCTAATGGAGCTCAGCAACTTTTCTGATAAGGGCATGCCATATTGGTTAGTCCTTTGCCAGTGTCTCCCATATCTTCAATCAGTTCTAAAGTTCTTAAGAGAACCCTTGAGTATGTCTTATCACTTTTTTCTGACTACCTTGTGAGTGCTTGCGCTCTATATGTTCTTCATGAAATAGTCTTTTTGGCAAGTATACATTTGGCATTCAAACAATGTGACCAGCCCAATGGAGTTGTGCTTGACAGATTAGTTTGAGAAGGACTTTAGTGTCTTGTATCTTATCCTGCCAGGTGATCTTAAAAATCTTCCTAAGACAACTCAAATGAAAATGATTATGCTTGCCTGGGTTCTGGACAATGTTTAATGGACAATGCTCTCCAGCTTTCCTAGTAACAATGGAATAAAACAAGGTTGTGTTCTTCCTTCCATGCTTTTTAGCATAATGTTTAGGCACATGTTGTGAAATGCCTTTAAAAAGGATGAACACTGATGGTAAATAATTCAACTTGAAAAGGCTACCAGGCAAAACTAAAGTGAAAGGAATATTGGTGCATGATTTTTTTCATTTTCAGATGATTGTGCACTCAATGTAGTCCCTGTAGCTGAGATACAAAAAAAGTATGAATTGATTCCCTGCTGCTTGCGCTAATTTTGGTTTAACAATTAACACCAAGAAAACACAGGAACTCCATCAACCAGGACCACATCATCCATGTGTGGAAGTATGTTACAGCAAATGGAGAAGTTTTAAATGCTGTGGATACCTTTACTTACCTTGGCAGGATACTTTCCAGGGACATCCACACTGATAATGAGATTTAAACATGTATTGAAAGAGTTAACTTGCATTTGGAAATTTGGAAAGCTCAAAAGTGTGTCAGAGGAGAGGTATTTGACTGACTACCAAACTGAAGACCTACAGAGCAATTGTGCTGATCTCATTGTTGTATGCCTGTGAAACATGGACAGTACATCCATCACCATTCCAGGAAACTTATTCACTTCCATTTGAATTGAATTTAAAAACTATTCTGAAAAGAAGTCCATAGTCTTTCCCAGTCTTTTCATCACAAATACAAGTGAAGAACCCTTGGACTAGAAGGGGATGAGGCAACTATAATTTAAAGAATTTATTGTTGAAGGTGGGGGAATATAAGAATTACTTCCAAATCCTGCCTCCAGTTCTTATTAACAAGGTCACTGACCAAGTCTTTCAATCCCCCTGAGTTGAGTTTCCTAGTCTTAATAAAGGAAATTGCTCTAAGTACCTAAAGAGATAAAATTTTAAAATTGCTTTGTAACTTTAAAATGCTATTTAATTGTTTCATTTCATTCTTAAGTATTCTTTTTAATCACAATTTAGTAAAATTCCACATTAATAGCATTGAATTCTTACTGAAATAATATTCCCTGGATTCCTAAAAGTTTTATTTAACTTAATTCTTAAGGTATTTCACTCAGGTAAAGTCCCAAGCATAAATCAGTCAATCAATAATTTTATATTAAGCACCTACCATGAACCAGGAACTATGCTAAGTATGAAAACAAAGAAAGTTAGAAACAAAGCAAAATAACAAACAAATATAAAACTAGTCTAATAGGGGAGACAACATGCAACCAAACAAAATATGAACAAAATAAAAAGAGGCAGTGTAAATTCTGAGGTGTCTCAAAGGAAGGGCACACACATTAAGCAGATGTGAAAAATACTTCTTGCAGGAGATAGGATAATTGGCTGGAATGTGAGGAAGGTAGGAAGTAAAGATAAGAAGGTAAACCATGTCAGACATGGGGGAGGAGAAGTAGGGAAAATGCCTAGTGTGTGGAGATACAGTATCCTAAATTAGAAAGGGCAATGAGGTCAGTGTTACTATATCAGAGTTTAGGGATGGAACTAAGATATAAGAACAGCAGAAAGCAAAGGTAGGAGGGAAGCATGACATGAAGGTTTTTGAAAGCAAAAGGAAGAGTTTTATATTTGATCCTATAGGAAACAATTAAGTATTGTTGAGTGAAGCAGTGATGTGATAATATAATCCATCTTGCACTTTAGAAACATTAGTGTTATAGCTAAATGGAAAAAAGATTAGAGTTAGGAGAGACTGTAGGCAGGATGACCAATCAGCAGGTTATAATCAGGTGTGAGTGTAGAAGGACATGCATCTTTATAATGTCGTGGAAGAGAAGAAACATGTCCAAAAAGTATTATTGTTCTGTCTGTCTGACTCTTTGTGACTCCATTTGGAGTTTTATTGACAAAGATCCTGGTGTGGTTTGTTTTTTCCTTCTCCAATTCATTTTACAGTTGAGGAAACTAAGGTAAATAAGGTTAAGTGACTTGCCCACGGTCATAGAGCTATTAAGTGTTCAACTTCAGATTTGAATTCAGGTTTTCCTTATTTCAACCCTGATGTCCTATCCCTTATGCCATATGTTGCAAATGTAGAACTGATAAGACTTAATAAATACTTGTACATAAATATGAATTTTAAAAAGGATAACTTTAAAAGAAAAAAACCCTGAAAAATGATTTTCCTATTTTGTTAGCAAACAAATTTTCCCCATAAAAATAATTAAAACAACCTAAATTGTCTTGATGAATTAATTTTATAATTCAGGAAACAGTGATTTATCATATGTATATATGTAATTATTTACTTTAATATACCTTAGGTATTTAGTGGAAATAAAATCTTAAATTTCATTAAGATCATCTGATGTGAAAAACTTCCAAAGTCAAGCAAGCCACTGCAAGGTCTGGAGGATGATAGATTGGACTAATTCTGTGTCACTTGGCTCTTAGTATGATTCTAATTTCATTTGGAGCCAAGAAGCTACTATCATTCTGACAAAAAATCCTATTTACTCATGGTTTTAAAATATGGAGTATATAGAAGCTAGCCATATATTTCCTGTCTTTCATTTTAACAGTAATTTACTAAACATTTTCCAATTGCCATCCAAAACAGCAGTACTTGTAAAAGTCCTTTAAAGCTTTTTGAATGAACGTTAAACTTCCTGAAACTTCCTTTATAAGGAAATACAACAAGAATTACAGTTCATGATACCCCCCCTTTCTAATAAATACATGTATTGTGTCAAATATGGTTATCCACATGTTGTACTTGCAAATACAAAGCTATATGCTGCATATAAATAATTGGTACCTATAATGAATACTCAGGAGCAGTCATAGTTACTGACTACTAAAATTATAACAACTGTTATTTTGCAATTTCAGGAAGCCACAAAGCATATAAAAGCAGTAATTTACATGCAAACAGATTAAGTGTGTTATTTTACTACCAGTGACAGTAACTGTATATAACTCCATATCACTGTCTATATCTCAAAGTACAGTTAATGTGGAAACTCAGGACATAGACTAAGTGACAACAAAGAAACATGGTATCAAAAGTTACATATCTAACAAAAGTTTCATTAATTTTAATTTACTTACTATAAATTAGAAATTCCATTAGGCAGGAATAGGGGAATGTTGGGTAATCCCTTACCTTTCCAAAAGATTTAACAATATACAGTTCAAAATTACTTAAAACACTGTGGCAGCCCTCTTTGTAGTGGCTAGAAACTGGAAACTGAGTGGTTGACCATCAGTTGGAGAATGGCTGAATAAATTGTGGTATATGAATATTATTATGGAATATATAATATGGAATATTGTTGTTCTGTAAGAAATGACCAACAGGATGATTTCAGCCTGGAGAGACTTACACGAACTGATGCTGAGTGAAATGAGCAGAACCAGGAGATCATTATATACTTCAACAACAATACTATATGATGACCAGTTCTGATGGACCTGGCCATCCTCAGCAACGAGATCAACCAAATCATTTCCAATGGAGCAGTAATGAACTGAACCAGCTACGCCCAGAGAAAGAACTCTGGGTGATGACTAAAAACCATTACATTGAATTCCCAATCCCTATATTTTTGCCCACCTGCATTTATGATTTCCTTGACAAGTTAATTGTACAATATTTCAGAGTCTGATTCTTTTTGTACAGCAAAATAACAGTTTGGTCATTCATTGTGTATCTAATTTATATTTTAATATATTTAACATCTACTGGTCATCCTGCCATCTGGGGGAGGGGGTGGGGGTAAGAGGTGAAAAATTGGAACAAGAGTTTGGCAATTGTTAATGCTGTAAAGTTACCCATACATATAACCTGTAAATAAAAGACTATTAAATTAAAAAAACAAAAAACAAAATTACTTAAAACACTTGGTTTAAGACCTCCCTGAACTAAAGTGCTAATTCAATGCTTCTTCACTTTTTGGTTATCAAAGCCTGAGCTAGTAGTATACTAAATCTGGTAGACACTACCAAACTAAAAAGACCCACTATAGATTATGGGCATTTCATCAGAGGTCCAGCCTAGCTAAATGCAGATAAACTCAATAAAACCTTGGCCATTAAGTCATGCAAGTCAATTTCCCTTTGGCCACAGCACTTTAAAACTTATAAACCCATCTGTTGAGGTTTGCAGAGTCTGGATTCACATTGTGGGAAATTTATCCCTTCTAATGAATGTTTTGAATATGTTAACATAGTAATATAATTTGCCTGGTACTGCATGAGAAAAAGAAAATTAAATAAGGAAGAGATTTTGCTCTCAAGTTCTTTGTAAAAATTATATTTTATTAAAAATAATAGCTCCTAAAAGATTGTAAAGTGAAATTCAAAGAAAAAAATCTATCATTTTTAATTTTAATGATTCCCCCTCATGCACCAATGTTATCTCTAAGCATTTTGTTCACCCTTTCCTTTTCTCTGTTTCTACTTCCATCTATCCAAGTTAACTCTCGCATATAGTAATTTTAAAAAATGAAGCAAACCTTGCAGGGGGGGAGGGAACACCTCTGACAACACATGTAACATACAATTTCCTCACCTCTCTCCTGAGAGAAGGAAATCATCTGTTATGTTATGTTTTATATATATATATATACATATATATATATATGTGTATATATATATATATATAATCTATTATATTTTAAATATACACACATATATATATAATCTATTATATTATATATATATATAATTATCTGTACTTGGAGACTAATAATATATTCATTTTAATGATCACTGAATTTTTTTCCAGCTCAAAGAGTATGGCTATATCATGTTTTCAGATTTATAACATAAAAACAATTCATAATGGTTCATAATCAAAAAGTATCCTTACAGATTTGACTCAGCTTTTTGGCATACAATGTTGGGTCCACATATAGCTAGGACATCAGCTCAGGAAGTTTCATAAACTCTAAATTGTTGGAATCCTAGTGTCATCTCAACTTAAAACAAGGTGAAAACTCAAGGGTGATGTCAGAATCCTGGTGTTAACTCAATAGAATTGATACAGTGCTTATTGGTTCACACCTTAGAGTGAATCCTTACAAGGTGATAAGTTGCTAATACTGATGGAAACAATGCTTGTATTCATACCTTTAGAGAGCTCATAAGTATTTAAATACTCAATGGAGTTCACACGTTTGGGAGAGTTGAGGGCTAGTATGAGATCCAAATTCACACCTCCCTTAGGGCCAGAGAGCACTCTGGGAGATAACCCATAATCCCTCTCTCTCAGAAGAGATCGTATATAAGAAACAGACAGAGGCTCTCTTGGGGAGCTGAGCTGAAAACACTGAGATAAGAGTTCAGCTGAATTAGATTGAAGAAGGAAGCATCGGTCAGTTCAGCAGAAGCTCACTCTCGAAGGCGTAACCATATTGGGAGATACAGAAGCCTACTCGCCTCAGTTGGAGATTGAGAAGCCATGAGTCGGAGTTGAGCTGGAGGCTAAAGAAAGCAGAGGCAGGAGCCAAGGACAAAGCTGCAAGATCTCTTTGAACCAAGCAGAGAGATAGGACTCAACTAACTGGGCTAATTTGGAAGGAGAAATAAACCTTTGCATTTTTACCAGCTGACTGCATTTTGGAGTAATTATTGATTGTAACTGAAACTAAGGCTGCATCCAGAAAACCTTCACACTAAATAAGAATAAAAGGATATGAAAAGCTATCCTTGACTTGGCTCTGCTTTAATTCAATGGCTATGCATTTATTGCTTTAGTTATTTTTTTATTTTTCTATAACACAAAACAATTATCATCTATGGAATTTTCACTTCACATCCTTTTTATTCTATGCTCCCCATTAATCTATCAATAACAATTTATTTAAGCATTAAGTGTCTTTTTTGTTTTTCTTCCTGGGTTATTTCTACCTTCTGAATCCAATTCTCCCTGTGCAACAAGAGAACTGTCCAATTCTGCACACATATATTGTATCTAAGATATACTGCGACATATATATAGGACTATATATATATACTGCTATTACTATATATTATATATTACTATATATATATATACTGCGACATATATAGGACTAGTTGCCATCTACGGGAGGGGGTGGAGGGAGAGAGGGGAAAAATCGAAACAGAAGTGAGTTCAAGGGATAATGTTGTAAAAAATTACCCTGGCATGGGTTCTGTCAATAAAACGTTTTTATAATTAAAAAAAAAAAAACATTAAATACCTACCTACTATGTTTCAAGCACTTTCTTGTTAAATGCTTACTTTTACATCCTCTTTCAGAAGCTCTATTTGTCTTCAGATTTTCTCTTAAGAGGATTCAGACAGTCAATAGTATAGAATTGAAGAGCAGAAATTCTTAACTTTTATGTATATCTGTATCTGTATGTGCTCTCTCTCTCTCTGTCTCTGTCTCTCTCTCTCTCTCTCTGTGTGTGTGTGTGTGTGTGTGTGTGTGTGTGTGTGTGTATGTGAGAGAGGGAGAGAAAGAGAGAGAGAGAGAGAGAGATTGAAAGAGAGAGATGAATGCTTTTGGTAATCTGGTGAAATTTACAGAATCCTCAGAATGCTTTTAAAATAATATTTTAAAGAATATTAAATATAATGTATTTAATTTTTTTTATTTAATAGCCTTTTATTTACAGGATATATACATGGGTAACTTTACATCATTAACAATTGCCAAACCTCTTGTTCCAATTTTTCACCTCTTACCACCCCACCCTCCCTAGATGGCAGGATGACCAGTAGATGTTAAATATATTAAAATATAAATTAGATACACAATAAGTATACATGACCAAAACGTTATTTTGCTGTACAAAAAGAATCAGACTCTGAAATATTGTACAATTAGCTTGTGAAGGAAATCAAAAATGCAGGTGGGCATAAATATAGGGATTGGGAATTCAATGTAATGGTTTTTAGTCATCTCCCAGAGTTCTTTTTCTGGGCATAGCTGGTTCAGTTCATTACTGCTCCTTTGGAAATGATTTGGTTGATCTCGTTGCTGAGGAGGGCCTGATCCATCAGAACTGGTCATCATATAGTATTGTTGTTGAAGTATATAATGATCTCCTGGTCCTGCTCATTTCACTCAGCATCAGTTCATGTAAGTCTCTCCAGGCCTTTCTGAAATTATCCTGTTGGTCATTTCTTACAGAACAGTAATATTCCATAATTTTCATATACCACAATTTATTCAGCCATTCTCCAACTGATGGACATCCATTCAGTTTCAGTTTTAGCCACTACAAAAGGGCTGCCACAAACATTCGTGCACATACAGGTCCCTTTCCCTTCTTTATAATCTCTTTGGGATATAATCCCAGTAGTAACACTGCTGGATCAAAGGGTATGACAGTTTGATAACTTTTGAGCATAGTTCCAAACTACTCTCCAAAATGGTTGGATTCATTCACAACTCCACCAACAATGCATCAATGTCCCAGTTTTCCCACATCTCCTCCAACAATCATCATTATTTTTTCCTGTCATCTTAGCCAATCTGAGAGGTGTGTAGTGGTATCTTAGAGTTGTCTTAATTTGCATTTCTCTGATTAATAATGACTTGGAGCATCTTTTCATATGACTAGAAATAGTTTCAATTTCTTCATCTGAGAATTGTCTGTTCATATCCTTTGACCATTTTCAATTGGAGAATGGCTTGATTTTTTATAAATTAGAGTTAATTCTCTATATATTTTGGAAATGAGGCCTTTATCAGAACCTTTGACTGTAAAAATATTTTCCCAGTTTATGGCTTCCCTTCTAATCTTGTCTGCATTAGTTTTGTTTGTGCAAAAACTTTTCAGTTTGGTATAATCGAAATTTTCTATTTTGTGATCAGTAATGATCTCTAGTTCTGCTTTGGTCATAAAGACCTTCCCCTTCCACAGGTCTGAGAGGTAAACTATCCTATGTTCCTCTAATTTATTAATAATTTCATTCTTTATGCCTAGGTCATGAATCCATTTTGACCTTATCTTGGTGTACGGCGTTAAGTATGGATCAATGCCTAGTTTCTGCCATATTAGTTTCCAATTTTCCCAGCAATTTTTATCAAACAGTAAGTTCTTATCCCAAAAGCTGGGATCTTTGGGTTTGTCAAAGACTAGGTTGCTATATTTGCTGACTGTTTTATCCCTTGAACCTAATCTATTCCACTGATAATGTATTTAATTTTAAAGTAAAACTAATTATATTAAAATGTATCAAAATATTAAAAATTCAAAGAACACCACAAATCTATTTATCTTTTTGTAGGTCCATAGATTCAAGGTTAAAAAAGGCCTATTCTAGAAGAAAACTGTTATACGACTATTCCTCTTATACAAGAAACTCCATGCCACCAAATACTTAAGAGCAACTGTTCTCAGGTCTAAGTTTTGAGGTGCCATTTTATTACATCTCATTATATTATCCTAGAGCATGAGAAATAGAAAAATGAATCTAATTAATGGAGAAGAGAGTACTGCTAAGTGAAAAGAAGAACAAAGTGGAACAAGATAAGAATGAGGAGTAAGACAAAATGTAGGATTAAGAAAAAGAAGAAAAGAAAAGGATACAAATTGAAAACTACTACTGCTTCCACAAAGAAGAAAACAACTATGAAAACAAGAATGGCAAAGTGAGGGTTAAAGGAGAAGAAGAAAAAAATCAGATGGTCAATTGGGTGCTTGGAATGCTAAATCCATTTTCACTGAAAATATTCACTCATTTAAAAGCATTTTGATTGTTTTTATCTGTTTTAAATGTTTTGCTGATAGTCACACATCAATTTTTTTAGGTAATCCTGATTTACTGTGATATAATGAAGTATCTGGAAGATTTAAAATATTTCTTAAATTGTAATGGGCAATTTATGAAAAAGATATAATGATTTCAATGAAGTAATTTAAAATGAACTCCTAGAATATAAAGTATTCATATAAAAATGACATGAAATTAGAAATGTCACCATCATTTTACAATAAAATGAGTGGCACAAAAAAGGAAAATATCAAACCTTGAGATATGAAACTCAGCAATAAACACTGTTAGTCTTATGAGGTCATTTTTTAATGGAATACTAACCTAACATTTTAATAACATTTCTTGGTGATCTTAATCAGTTTCATTCCAAAGAGCCAGAGAAATATTTTTCACTAGCACTTTAGAATTAGATGAATGGGTTTAGAGCTTTCTTGAGAGAAAACTAGTAGCAACAACCACAAAATTAATGAAGCAAAAGATAAGTAACTATAGTCCTTGAATAGATTCAAACATTGAATTTAAAGATGTATAAAAATCTCTAAAACTCTTAACTCTTTGCTGTTATGAAATAAGGATCTCTAATCTTTGAAATTTTCAAAGCAATTATCTTTCACATTCTTAGTTAAGAAAAGATTCCATTAAAGGTTTTCAAAAAATATATGGTTGGAATTTGATTGTGCTAATTTTATGCTTCATAAGGAAAGAATTTATGTCTTCTTGAAGCTTTATCTCCTACTACCTAAAATAATACTATGGAAACAGTGGGTGTTTAATAAATGTTTCAATTTAGTTAACTCATGAGCATTCAAAAATTTTGCCAACTAAATGGTATATTTCATAATTCATTTAAAAATGGATTCCTTCTCTTCTAAAATATGTAATTACTAGGTTTCTTATATTCAAAAGTGAAGAACTATTATTTTCTTTTCTTAAAGATAGAAATTAATTTATCAAATGTGTAAAGATTCAGGGATAAAAATGGCAGTCTTTGATAACAGTGTTTCATGTCAGTGCAGCTTTAAGCTATTGCTTAATGTACTGAGGCTTGGGGTACAATCTTTATTTAAAGATAGTTTAACTTGTGGCTTAAATTTATTATTTTAAAATATATTAATTTTAATATAAATTGTGTTTTGAATCATGTTGAAAAAGAAAAATCAGAACAAAGAGGAAAATCCAGAGGAGAGAACAGAAAAAAGAAGTGACCATAGCCTGTGTTTTCTTACATTCAATCTCCATAGTTCTTTTTTGGGTGACAGATGGCATTTTCTATCCAAAGTCGAATGCGATTACTTTGAATCACTGAACAACTAGAAGAACCATATCTTTCATAGATGATTATCGCACATTTTTGCAGTTACTGTATAGAATGTATTCCTGATTCTGCTTGTTTCATTCAACATCAGTTCATGTAAATCTTTCCAATACTTTCTAAAATCAGCTTGTTCATCATTTTTCATAAAACAATAATATTCTATTACCTTCATATTCTACAATTTGTTCAGTCTTTGCCCAATTGATGGGCATCTACTCAATTTCCAATTCTTTGCTACCACAAAAAGAGATGCTACAAACATTTTCCCACATGTGGGTGTTTTTCCCTCTTTCATGATTACGTTTAGAAACAGACCTACTATAATGGTACTACTGGGTCAAAGGGTATGCACAGTTTTATAGTCCTTTGTGCATAGTTCCAAATTGCTCTCCTGAATGGTTGGATCATTTCACAACTTCACCAACAATGCATTAATTTCCCAGTTTTCCCACATCCTCTTCAACATTTATCATTATCTTTTCCTGTTATCTTAGCTAATTTCAGAAGTATGAGGTGGTATTTCAGAGTTGTTTTAATTTGCATTTCTCTAATCAATAGTGATTTAGAGAATTTTTTTTCATATAAGTATAGATGGCTTTAATTTCTTCATTTCAAAAATGTCTGTTCATATCCTTAGACTATTTATCTATTGGGAAATGACTTGCATTCTTATAAATTTGGCATAGTTCTTTATATATTTTAGAAATGAGACCTTTATCAGAAATAACTGGCTGTAAAGATTTTTTCAGCTTTGTACCTCCCTTTTAATCTTGTTTCTGTTAGTTTTGTTTGTGCAAAATCTTTTTAATTTAATGTAATCAAAGTTCATTTTGCCTTTCAGAATGCTTTGTAGTTCTCTTATGGTGTCATCCTTTATGTCCAAATCACATATCCATTTTGATCTTATTTTGATATGGGGTGTGAGATGTAGATCTATATAAAGTTTCTGACATATTACTTTCCAGTTTTTCCAGCAATCTTTGCCAATTAGTCAGTTCTTATCTAAGAGTTTGGAGGTATCTCAAATACTAGATTATTAGAAGTCTTGATTGATTGTCATGTGTATCTACTCTATACCATTGATCCACCTCTATTTCTTAGCCAGAACCAAATGGTTTTGTTATTTTACCCTTAAGAATGACTGCTTTATAACATAGTTTTAGGTCTGGTACTGCTAAGCCACCATTTTTTGTATTTGTTTTCATCAATTCCCTTGATATTCTTGCTCTTTTGTTCTTCCAGATGAATTTTGATATTATTTTTCTAGTTCTTTATTTGTGTGAGAAGTGTTGGGGGTTATTTTCTTTGATTCTCTAAAGATCTCATAGTATCATCTGTAAAGTGTGATATTTCAATTCCTTTAAGAATATGAACAAATGGTTTAGTGAAATATAATAAAAATGTAAAGGCATATTTATATATACAACACAATCCTAGTTACCTAGAGATAGACCTCAACTACAATAAAGCATCTGAAACATGAAACTAGAAACAAATAGACACACGTGTGCATGCACACACCCATACACACCCTCACACACAGTCATGAAAATAGTGTCAAGAAAGAACCTCTGAGAAATTATTAAAAACTAAAACATCCAAGAAGAGGTGAAGGTACATAGAAGACACATTGTAATTGCTTGTTTCATCTATGCAAAAGGAAAACAATATTCCGATTACTTGAAAAAGTGTCTTAAAGACTAACTGCTTTGTTCAAAAACCTATAAATAGATCTGTCATTGGTTAAAAGATGAAATAAAACATAATAAAAAAGAAAGAATAAGACCAAAAAGAAATAATGCTTGAGACATTAAGACATTCGAGGACCGTGGAGCAGGGTCATTGACATTGAGGTACATTATGGTACATCTGGTTTGATATCAGTATGATGGGGAAATACAAAGACTTGTGTCTACTCCATGACATCAGGGCCATTTCTTGATATTTTATATTGTTGAAAATAAGGTAGTATAGTGAATTTTAAAAAAATAGAAAAAAATTGGTAAGAAAAATCATTACAGATAAAACTCAGACTACATTAACCTTAAAGGAAAAACAAAAACATAAACAAAAAGAATCTTGAAGTTTCTTAGGTTGTGAATTACCAATGACAATAATGAATATGTGAAAATTAGCAAAAATAAGTAGTAATCAAAATATTATTCCTTCATTCTGAATGTATTTATTTCTTTTTGTGGACAGAATTGGTTCCCTTGATTTTGAAGTATAATCTTCTTTTTCATACCAGACAACCTGATTTTTGAGTGGTAGAGGAAAACATTATTATTTGCACATCATTAAAAGCAAATCTCAGCAAAGTGTTGGTATTTTTATTTATTTATTTCCAGGAGTAAGTATTCAGTTTGTTGGACATAATAAGGAGAGATAAATAATTTTTTTTATTTATGACATATAGGGCAAGATGACCCTTGGTTGAGAAAAATATTTTGGGAAAGGAGAAGCTTTCTTCAACATCCCACAGAGGCACAATAGTACTCTTTTCATTGTAGCTTTCAATCAAAGCTAGCTGAGGTTGGCCATTTATCATGATATCAAGTTCAGAGAGACATACCAACTTTTATGAAGTCATGAATCATGGGATCAATTACAGCAGATATATGAAACCCCAAAGTATTCATAAAAAGGATATAAAAAGTCATGGAATTCTACCATCTTCAAAGTAGAAAATATTTTAAATTGGCCAAAACATGTATTTTGTTTCATCTAGAGCAAGAATATTGTAACTAAGAACACTTATTCAACTCATATTCAAAATCAAGCTCATATTGTATCTGTGCTCCTATCAGTGTGGGCAAATTTTACAGTAATATAAATCCTAGACCATTCTATTCTATGTTTGTTCTTGTCTTCCCTCTACCACAATGATTCCACCTAAGGTGTTTTAGCACCTTATTTGTTAACTTGAGACAATGTGAAGCAACAGTGGAGCATATTTATATCCATCTTTCATTCTTGCCTTAGAACCATCCATTTCCTGTTTTTCTTCCTACGTGTATTTGATTACATTTTTTTTTTCTGCTTTTCTTCCCAAATCCTATGTTCACAATGTATTGTAGGGTATGTGTACCTATCATGTGCTTTTCTGCTTCGCAGTGATCCTCATATATGGATTTTCAGATTGTAATCCTCTAAGCTTCATAGTCATACAAAAACACAGGGAATTACTGGTGTTAAAAAGATAGGACTTTGTTTCAGAGAGAAGTTCAGGGACAGTAAAAGAACCTTGCAGTTTTCTCAAGAGATGTCAGCCAGTCCTGTTCCACCTATATAATTTCTGGCTTTTCTCATTAGACATTTGATGTGTAAGTCTAAGAAATACATATTCTGATTGGTGAACTCTATAGTTTGTCCATTAGCTTGGAAATCAAAACTCATTTTCAAAATTTCTTACAAAACATTACCTAAGTACTGAATTTTTTATGATATATTCTTTATTATTATTCTAAAAAGAGTTATCATAAGATCAATACTACAGACAAGTTTTAGGAAGCCAGGATATCATGCAATATCACTATATCATTCAGCTTCTCAATGAGTCATTTTTATCAAATTATATTGAAGCATGCTTTTGAAGAATCATATTCATACTCTCATTTTTAATGACCAATAATTGCCAAATAGCTATCTCATGCAAATACATTTGGCTACCATATCCCCCTCTAAAATAAAATGTGTGTGCCTAATTATTTACAAAGTGGGAAATTTGCATGAACAAAATGATTTGCAGGTGCAATTTAAGACTGGGTATATTTTAGCTTATTGCAATTTTTGAAAAAAAAACGTAGAGTGAGATTTCAATATTTATAGCGTTGATTTAGTTTGTTCTTAAGAGTCATTTCATTGTGAGCTGTGACAGTTAAATGACTATGCACAGCAACAAAGAGCACTTTAGAAAATGTATTTTAATTTGACAGCCTAAGAAAAACTCCTGCCTCCAAACTTTGTGGAATCCATACAGCTTGTTCACATTTTCTTTCTTGTGAAGTTACTACAAATCTACTTTGATCTAATTGATGTGTTTGTATGTGTGTGTGTGTGTGTGTGTGTGTGTGTATGCATGTGTATGATTTTAACTTTTTTGTATATTTCCTGAAATAGAAAGTGAATTAAGAGGAAAAAAAGTAACAAACAAAGAATGTGCAAAAGCTACACCCTGGTAAAATTGTCTCAGCAGACAGATTAAACTAGTTTGAAAGTAACCTATAGGCTTTAAACCCATCAGTGAGCTAGTGGGATGTTTAATGCAAGCTTGGGAAGACTTCCCTAGCAGAATGGGCAGCTAAGAACAATTTGTTCCAATGGAAATGAAGACTTTTTTTGAAATAGAAAGATACACAGAGCTAAAATAAAGAGCTGGAGCAGAATCCAATTCACTTCAGCTGAAGTTAAAAAAAAAAAAAGGCAGAAAACAGTCAGGATCTCAGGCAATGCAAAAGCAAAAAAAAGATACCTAATTAAAAGATAATCAGGGAAACTCCATTTTGTTAAAAGGTACCATAGGCAATGAAGTAATATCAAATACTTTAACAGAAAGTTTCTCAAAGAAAGACCTTATTTTTCAAATACATAAAGAACTGAGTGAAATTTATTAAAATAAGAGTAAATTTCCCCAACTAATAAAATGTTAAAGAATATAAATAGGCAGTTTTCAGAAGAAAAAAATGTAGTCATGTGAAAATATAGTCACTTTATTGGAGTAAAACAAATATCAGTATTATAAAGTATCCCCTCCTCATACCTATCAGAAATGACAGAGGCTGGAGAGAATGGAGGAAAATAGTACTAATAGTTCTAAATAAATAAATAATAATAATAGTAATAATTTTAATATTATATATTATAAATAATAAAATAGTGCTAAATCTAATGCATTGTTGATATAATTGCAAACTGATCTACTGGAAAACAATTTAGAACAATGACCAAAGGCTTTAAAAAAGGCTTTGACCCAGGTATCATTACTAAATCTATACGACAAAGACATCCAAAAAGAGGAAAGGACTTCTATGTGCATATAGTATTTACAGTAGACCTTTTTGAGGTGACAAATAATTAGAAACTGAGGAATCAATTGAGGAGTGGCTAAATACAATGAAAAGTTATTATTCTATAAGAAATGACCAAGGGCAAAGGATATGAACTGAGAATTTTCAAATGAAGACGTTGAAACAATTTCTAATCATATGAAAAGGTGTTCTAAATCATTATTGAGAGAAATGAAAATTAAGACAATTTTGAGATACCATTACACATTTGTCAGATAAGATGACAGGAAAAGATAATGACGAATGTTGGAGGAGATGTGGGAAAACTGGGACACTGATACATTTTTGGTGGAATTGTAAAGGGATGCAACCATTCTGGAAAGCAATTCGGAACTATGCTCAAAAAGTTATCAAACTGTACATTCCCTTTGACCCAGCAGTGTTTCTTCTGGGATTATATCCCAAAGAGATCATAAGGAGGGAAAGGGACCCACATGTGCAAAAATGTTTGTGGCAGCCCTTTTTGTAGTGGCAGGATCTGGAAGCTGAGTGGATGTCCATTAATTGGACAATGGCTGAATAAATTATGGCATATGAATGTTATGGAATATTATTGTTCTGTAAGAAATGACCAGCAGGATGATTTCAGAGAGGCCTGAAGAGACCTACATGAACTGATGATAGGTGAAATGAGCAGAATCAGAAGATCATTATACATTTCAACAACAATACTATATGATGATAAAATCTGATGGACATGGCTCTCTTCAATAACGATATGATTCAAACCAGTTCCACTTGTTCAGTGATGAAGAGAGTCATCAATACCCAGAGAGAGAACTGTGGAAATGGAGAAAGAACCACAACAAAACATTTTCACTCTTATTGTTTGCTTGCATTTTGTTTTCTTTCACGGGTTTTTTTTTCTTCCTTCTTGATCTGATTTTTCTTGAGCAGCAAGATAAATGTATAAATATGTATATGTACATTGGATTTAACATATTTAACATGTATTGGTCTACTTGTCAGCTAGGGGAGGAAGTGGGGGGGGAAGGAGGGGGAAATTTGGAACAGAAGCTTTTGCAAGGGTCAATGTTGAAAAATTACCCATGTATACATTTTGTAAATAAAAAAACTTTAATGAAAAAAAGAAAGAAAAAATGAAATCCATTTGTTTCAAAAGAGAAAGAGATAAGAAAGAAAGAAAGAAAGAAAGAAAGAAAGAAAGAAAGAAAGAAAGGAAGGAAGGAAGGAAGGAAAGAAGGAAGGAAGGAAGAAAGGAAGGAAGAAGGAGAGAAGGAAAGAACCAAGAGAATGTTTCAGAAAAACAGTGATAATTACCAGTGGGAAACTTGGCTATTCTGATCAATAAAAGTGATCCAAGACAATTCTAAAGTACTCATGATGGGAACAAAAAGAAAGAAAGAAAAGAACCAGTATTTACCTTCAGAGTGAGAAATGAGGACCTGGGAATGCAAATTGAACTACAATTTTCTCACTTTATTTTTCTTGCCTTTTTTTTTTTTGACAATATGGCTAATATTCTATAATTTCACATATATAACTGACTTCTTAGTGAGTGTGGAAGGAGTGGGAGAGAATTTGAAACTCAAAATTAAAAACAAAAAAAGTATATTAAAATAAATAAGGAACAATTTTTTTTTGAAAGGAAAAATTTTAAAAGAGAAAATTTTCCTCTCTATTTGATCTGGGGACCAGATTTTTTTCATTGCTAATGAGACTAACTGTACTCAGAATATAATTCTTTAGATATTTCTTGTAATTAATATACATTTACTTTATCTCCAAATATACATTATCTGCAAAAATATTCTATTATTTTTGTTTTATGAATAACTGTCTTTCCTTTCTTAGTTTTACATAATGTTAATTTAAATAATATTTAGTTTATGAATTCTGCCCCCAAATTTTGTACACAAGGAATTTCTTATGCCAAGATTATTAAAGTGCCACCTTAGTGTGTATCCCAGTTGGCTGGAATAATGTCATACTTCACTCTTAATTGACCCTTTACTTCTTTAATCAGACTCTAACCTCAAGAGCCCAGATTGTTAAAATATCAATCCTTCCAGGTCACCCGAATTCTTCCCACATGATTCATTGAATAGCTGAATATAGCACTAATCTATAGTTAAAAATTGTCATCTGTACAAAAATCTCTATTTACTTTTTAATAATCATATTACTATACATATATTTTTATTATTGTTGATCCCAATATGTAGTTAGATTGGTTGTTATATTGATAAGGTAGTTTATTTAAACTCTTTTAAAAAGTTTTTTAAATGGGAGTTTTTAATAAGCATTTCAATAATTTGATGAATATCTTCATATATCTATGGAAGTTATATTTCTAAAACAAAAAGAAACTATGTCAGCACTAAAAAAATGTGTTTATTGAAAAAAAATAGGCCCTCTTAAACTTTCCCTATTACATCATTTGAATTTTAATCAAGAGCTGAATAGGTACATAAAGGAAAGGGGGTGAGAAGTTGAGTTCCACCTACTTGCTCATAGATTATTTATTTGAGATCCTGTGAGATATACTCTGATATATATTCACAAGCTTTAAAGTATTCTCTTTATACTCTAAAATTAATATATTCATTTTTTCCAAGGTAATTGAGCAGCAAGAAGGCAAAAATTATTGCACAAAAACTAAGATAATATTGCCCACAGATTAGCCACATCTATATAGTGCCACAGAGCCGGGACTAAGAATCCCCACTTAAAGAATTTTCATTTCAACTGTGATACATATTTAGTAAATATGAAACCATGCTAGGCCCATCTCATGTATATTTCACCTTTCTCTGAAAAAGCAACTGAAAATAGAAAACATCTCCATTACTAAAAAAGTTTCACTGGTATTATAAAATAGCTCATTATACTTTTCATATTTCACAGGGAAGTAAGCAAGAAAGAGGGCAATAAATGAATTAAAGAAGACACCTGCAAAGTACTCTGGGTAGAAGCCTTGAATAAGGCTCTGCTCTGACTATAATGAGAGACTTTTTGTAATTACACAGTGATTAACAACTGTATTTGTATTTTCTTATCTGGGTGTCATAAACATTCCCTTTTGAAGTTGTATTAATATGAGATTTGCAAAAAGAACACTGATGGCTCTTTTGAATATCGAGCAATGTTTTGCTTCAGGATTATGCAAATTAGTTCTTAAAGTCTCATTAAATGATAATATTTAAGCCCAACACAAAAATTTCCCAGTTAAAATTCAGATCACCCAAGTATGAAGTTAGTGGGCACCACCTTACCAGGATACTGTGCATACTGCTCAACTTCATAAATATTTTATTTGTAGCTAGTATTTTTGATATACCAAGTATCTAGGACATACTCTGCTTTGCTTTCATTTGTTATCATGCATAGATACATATATACATATATATATATATATATATATATATATATACATATATGTATTTATATATAAATGTATTGCAGGATGTTCTCTAGGAAATATTTTAGTTTGATTTCTATTTTCAGCAATATTTATCTATTATAAAATGATATAAGTTAAGGGTATAAGGGAGGATTAAGAAGATTTGGAGGGTACATGTGTGGTTTTATTTGTTTTTTTATATGTCACCAGAGGAAAAAAAATTACAGAGGGTTAGAGAGATAATTAAATAAATCTTGAGTTATTTAATATACTTTGTTTTGTTCTCCCACCTCTATTCCAAACAAAAGGAAAAGTTTAGCACTAACAAATTAGTTTAAATAGGTAATGGGCTTCCCTATCATTCCAGGGAATTAAAGAGTTTCAGTGATTGGATCTGTCAAAATTTGTGTCATATTGGACAGTCACTAAACAGATTTATTGCAAAACCATTTAAAATATGGTTTAGAGAAATCAGGAGGGAATAGTGTAAGTCATTGATAAATCATAGTAATATTAAAGAATGTCAGAAATGAGCTTATGGGGATTGGAGCTTGAGTTTCTGGGTCCTTATTATCAAAACACAGGAAATTTCCTTCTGCACTAGAGAGAAATCACAATTGCAGTAGTCGATGCATGTATTATAAAGCAAGCCACAGCAACCCCCCAGAAGGCAAATAAAGCCAAAACAGAATTTAGGAGATAGAGATAACACCCTCATCCCAAATGAAGCTCACAATATTTGTTTTCCATTCCTACTTATTTACGCAGCATTGTTTTGCTTCATAAATATAAAAATTGAAATTATGAACCAGCAAGAGGAGAGAAAATATATACACACAGATAAATAGCCTTGGACATCTGAAGATTGTTTTTATAGGTTTTCTTCATGCTGATCTGATGCTGCTTTACTTTTAGTCAAAGAGTTCACATTGTATTATCTGTGTACCCATTGCTAATGTACGAGGACACATTCAAGAAGTCTGACTGAGTTCACATTTCACTGCCCCCCCCCCTTCTTTTCATAGATCTGCATATTGTTTACCAGAAATGACTTTCTTTGGAACTTTTCAGTGATGAGACATGCCTTATAAAAGTACACTACTCTTATGATTTATTTTGAAGGGATTCTCATTAAACCGTACACTATACTATTGAAGTACATGATTACACTAAAAGTGCTGACACAAATATTTTTTCATATTACTCTTTAAGTTGGTTGATTTTCTGTGAATGTTAAATCAAGGACAAGAGCTTACACTTACTTCTTCATCTGCATAGAGATGAAGATGCTGCATATATTCATTATTCCTTCCTGCACTGTCAGTTTTATGTATATAGATTTGGGAGAAGAAAATGTTCTATGAAAACGTTGAATGCATCTACCATTTTTATATCTCATACAGCAATGTATTTTCAAGTTCAATTACAGTAATAAACATCTCCATTTGTGATAGCTATAACAAACCCCCTATACACATTTAAACACAATTGAATAAATTAATAGTATTTTAAAATTTATAGCTTGTTATGATATTGTAATAATGTCATACTTATGGCTGAATAGATGCCCAGATAATGCACAGTTTTATCCAATGTTTATCTTTCTGGAGGGAAAAATCTTTGGCCAGAACAATTCAATTCTCTTTTTCTTTTTTAATTTTGAATGTTTTTACATTTTTAGAATGTTATCTGTTCATTAGTATTATTTGTCCAATCCTACTTAATGCCCTTAAAATGACTATAAAGAGCTTTCCTTTAAATAAAGTTGCCTTATGAATCAGTTTTTTTTCCTGCCTGTGTATATAGAGAGAATTAGAAATTGAGGCTAACTATAATGCATCTTTTCTTAAATGTTTTACATACAGAGAAGAATTGATCATTTTAAACATACTAGAGCATAGAACTTTACCACATTTCTCTTAATCTATGTATTGCTACTTTGTTTTTTTTTTTTTTAATCATATCTCTTTTCTTATAGTATATGCTATTGGATGAAAAGAAGGGCTTATTTCTAATTTTGTTCTGTTTTGTTTTTGTGTTTTTTTTAACTTTTCTTCCTACCCCCTATATCTGAGTTTTAAATAATAAGCATTTAAGAATTTGTTGAATGAATGACTATAGATATAATATTTAACTTCAATTATATGCATGCCATGATTCTTTTGACTTGGCAGTGAAGTTGTTTCTACTGCCAATATAGATAAAGGACACATCTTGAATTTTGTGAAAGTGGAATGGTTAATGACTTTACTAATCGAATCACCTTGATTTGCTCAAGCTCCTTTACTAGCAGGAAGAAGTTGGACTGACCTAACATTCAGATGAGCATTCTTTGCTAGTCATACAAGGGTTTCTTGCAATATCCATTCATTAGAAAGCTCCTTGCAGTATTAGCATACCAAATCCAGAATTTTCCTTGCTATGACAGATAACCAATTCAGGCTGATTCATATCAACTCCCAGTTATGAAAAACAACACATCCCAGAGATGATTTAATAAAGACCATTATGTGATTTATATTAGACCCCTTCTCTGTGATTTTGTGTTTGAAAACCCTGATGCCTATATTCACCTGGAGCTCAATTGCTGTAATATTTACATGTTCACATATTTAGGAGGAATAAAGCCATGGATACACCCTAGCTGTTTTGTCCTTCTTACATTGAATTGGGGGGAAAAAGGTTGGCAATTTATAAAGTGCTGCTAGATATTTCAAAACACTTTCCCCATAAGAGCCCCCTGAAGTACATGGCACAGGTATGCTTATGCTTATATAATAGGCGAGAGTTTCAGCAAAGTAAAAGGACTTGGTATCATCACCTAGAAAGCATGTGAGGTGGAATGTGAACCTAAGTCTGCTAACTACAAGGTCCTGTATGATAGCCATTATGTGAAATTGTCTCTCACTTTAAGATGAACATCTAATTTCCATGGTATTGATGTCAAGCAAGTCTTTTTCATTTTTGGAGAACTTGAGAATGTAAAAGAGAGCAGGGGTTGGGCAGAAGGAGTAGTTTATCTGAGAAAGAGCAGGTTAGGTCCTCATTCCCAGAATAACTGTCACAGTCAGCCAACTTTTAGCACTTTCCCCGCTTTCCCCAAAAATGCTCAAAGGACTTTTCTTAGGACCAGACTCTGGAATTCAAGTACTGACATCTTGTTAATGGGATTGGCTAACATATTTCTTTCATCATTAGCTGCCTGTGAGATGGTACCTGGGGCATTATGTGGGTGGCCTTAGAATAAGGTTTCCTTTTACTTTACTTTTCATACAAATATTATAAAATCAGATCTTCACAATATCAAATAATGTCATCACTATGATGGAAGGTTACTGAATACAATTACTTTAAAAGGTACAGGTTGTAAAATTCACATAAAAAGTAGATAAGATTCTATCAGCTGAATAAGCCATAATTAAGTGTGGAGTAAGCACTATGGGAATTGTATTAACTCTTTTAAATCCTCCAAAGAGACTTTACTTTTAAAAGATTTCATATTCTGCCTTTCCATTCATAAGGCTACCACATTATTTCAAGCCCTCATCATCACACTCTAGAAATATTGCTAAATAAATATAAAAATGAATTTTTAAAAAAGGAAAACAAACTTCTAAGTGGATTCCTTAGCTATCTCCATTTGATCTTCCACAGTTGTCAGAATTATGTTCTTAATCAAATAACTTTGTCCAAGGATTTTAAAAAACTCCTTACTGTCTCTAGGGCAAAAGATGTTCACTTTCACATAACTCCATGAGAAAAATGCTGACCAAATACCTTGGAGACTTTATTATGGAACAATATTTCATCTGTATCAATGCCACATCTAGAACATCCATTTTGTTGTTCTTCTTGCTTACATGATCACTGCCCCCTCCTTTTTCTGTTAAGTTATGTTCTAAATGTCTTTAATGCATTACTTATCTATGAATCATCATTACTAAAATATTGTAAGTATCTGCTTAGATCCACCATAGATTTTCCATTATCCACCAGCAATCTATTTTTATTATTCTAGCTATTGTGTTTGATAAGTCATAATCGTATAGTATCACTGAAAGTATGTTGTGTGAAAAGACAGAAAGAGAGAGACAGAGTGAGAGACGGATAGAAATAGAGAGTGATAGAGACAAAAAGAGCAGACAGAAAGAAATGGATTTGAGCAGAAAGTTGCTATGTGAGATCACTAAAAACATTAAATAATTTTCCAAATGACATATAGACTGAACTTTTTAATGATACTCAGTTCTGAGAATAGTTCATTGTATAGCTAAACTAAGTAGAAATAAATGTATTGAAAGATTAACCCAGAGTATCACCCATTCAAATGTTCATATTATCTGATAGAGAGTATGTATTCTTCTGTTACCATTTTCCTTTCCAAAACTACTTGACATTCACTTTATATATGTTTTGTATATTCTTTCATATATACCAATTAATCCCCCCAATTCGAATATTAACTCCTTGAAGGTAGGGATGGTTTCTAGTATCCCCATTACTTAACATAATACTTAGCACATTGTAAGCAAGTAAATGTTGGTTATCAGACAGGAGAAATTTTCTTTGCTAACAGCATCTGGTCTTTAATTGGATTTCTTAGATGAAATGCTAAACTGAAAATCAGGCTCTACCTTATCTCTATGAATGTAGGTAGTAAAGGTTAAAATTTAAGTGAGAGAAGCCAGCCACTTTTTCACCTAGCCAGTCACCATAATGTCAGAAAATTCTTAGCATCTCTCTCTTCAATGGAACAGAAATCTGTTAGTATCTATAATCTTATTTCTGTTCATCTTTCCTCTCCAAAAGGAGTGCCTTATCCTCCAAAGGCCAAAATCTTTTTAAACACTGAAAATTCAGTCAGCTAACTAAATCCTTTAAGTATTTACTCTGGTTTTGAATGTCCTTTTTCATATCCACTAATAATATATCTGCTTCAATCCTCTATTCAATTTAGTTAGAAAATCCTTATATAAATGAAAGGGAAGAGAGTAAACAAGAAAAAACAACAACAACAAAACCAAAAGAAAGTAGAGCTATGAATAATGAGTCCTTTCAGTCTCAATCCTTTGCCTCTCATAATTCCTGCCTCTCATAATTCATGGACCTCAAGAAGCATCCCAGGATTTGTGGGACATCTATTATGTTCATATTATGGAAATTGTCATAAAAAACTACTGTTTGTTATCTTTTTTCCCTAAATTTACCACATTTTAATTGAACAAGCATTAAATAATTACAAATGTAAAATAGCAAATCATATTTTTAAAAACATAAAATATAAAATTCACTTATCAAAAATATCAAAAATCACTCTTTTAAACAGAGAGATAAAAAATTCTGGAGGTCACTGTGTTGGGTTATTTCAGATCCAAGTAATCTTATTTAATACCTCAAAAGACAACTCTAAGATGAGAGTCATAAATCAGTGAAAAAAAGTTTGTATCTTTAAATAATCAAACGTACCATCTATCTTAAGTTTGCTAAATGTTAAGGAGTGAACTCTAAAAACACATTTCTTCTCATTATTAGTCATTTAGAAGTTTTTGGTTTTTTTATAGGCAGGTAATTTTTTTTTTCTCTTGGTTTCCTTATTTTTCATTTTTCCATGTTTATTAGTTGATTTTAAATCTTACTTCTTAATGAGTTAGTTTCATTTTGGGAAGTTAAATATGGTGCACAATAACTTGAACACCCAATATATTCAGGGCATAAAGTAGAGATGGCACATTTGTAGCCCTTAGGGTTCTATTTATTAATGAATGAGTCACCAATTACATCTTAGTTTTTGTTTTTCCACAGGATGTGTTCATGAAAAATATAGTTGAAAAGCAAGGGTGAATAATGTATTTTACATTAAAACTGAGTAGATTCTTATCATATGATTTTTTCCCCTTATACCTTAGGGACAAGTTGTCCCTAAAATGTGCTAACTCAGCACAACAACTTTAAGCTGCTCCTGTTTATGGGGGGAGAGAAAGGTTTCTGAGAATGTCTGATGTTATTTTTCTTCCACTACCTATGAAAGTATAGAGGTTGAATATTCCTGAAGCAAAGGATGACTTAACATCTTAACTTTTGCTTGGGTTTACTTCAGATAGCCACATTAAAGTTAAAGAATTCTTTGCCTGCTTTCATTGGAAAATGGTATTAAGCTCAATGCAGGAGGAATTAATTTGCATATGAAACTAAAATTGCAAAAGGTGTAAGCATTGTTCAGTCCCCTTTTTTGATGAATTATGTAACTGAGCTCTATAGTAACTTGGGATCCAAAGGAATATAGCAGATAGAATACAAACACACCAAAGAAACCTTGTGACTATTTTCCAAAGAACCAATGTCACACAGAAATAGCAGAGGAAAAAAGGATGAATCACCTCAGTCAAATTGCTTGAAATTTCCTATACTATAAGTATTTCCCAAAGGACTAAAGATCATATTAAATACACACACACACACACACACACGCATACATATAATAGCAATATCCACCCCCTCAATGTTGATTAAATACTTTCTTTTCTTTAATGAAGTTACAAGAAAAAGTCCCACAGTTTCAGTTTCCCCACTAGGAGGACTACAGGTATGTACTATCAAAACAGACCTTTCTTTCTAAAACTAATAAAACTTAAAAATATATTAAGGCTCCATATTATTATATTGTGAAAGAGGATTATAGAACCATGGAAACATCCCTATTTTCAGGGAAGTTATATTCTAGGGAAACATATACATATATACATTCAAACAGTAAAAAGGAAGCAAAAAGCATGTATATACTTATAGACAAATAAACACATACATACACACAAATTATACATATATATATATAATATTTACATAATATTTGTATGTATACACAGAAAGAAGGTTAAACACAAACATCAGCATTATATAAGAAGCACACCAGCATTTCAGAGAATTAAGAAAGGTCTTGTGAGGAACAAATTTGGAGCCTGTGTCTGGAAGGAAAACAGCAATTTATGAGACAGAAGTGAGGAAGAAGTATATATCAAACATGGGGAAACAGTTTGTACAAAGGCACAAAGTTTGGACATAAATTGCTTTGTGTGAGGAATAGCATAAAGGTAAATTCACAGAGTATGCAAAGGGGATTGAATGCTTAATGAGGCTAAATTTGGTCCAACATGCAAAAGTATTTAAAAATTTAAGGAAAAGAATTTGTCTTTAATCCTACAGACAATTGTGAGAAGCTGTAATTCATTAAATAATGGCATGAAGTAGTCAAATCTCAGTTTAGGAAAAAGCATGTTAGCAGTTTAGTAACAGAATGCCAAAGAGAAACATGAGACGGATAGACTAATAAGAATGGTATTGCAATAATCTAGATGAGAAGCTATCAAGGCTTAAATTACAGGAGTAGCTACATGTGTACTGAGAAAAGTGTGAGCTAGAGAGATTTTGTGGAAAGAGAAAAACAAAAGATTTGTCAACTGATTGGATTTGTTGAAAGGTCCATATGACAAAACAGTTCTGAATCTAACGAAATGGAGAAATGGTAATGGTATGGTACAAATAAGCAAGTTTAGAAGGGGAAAAGCAAAAGCAAAGTTTCAAAAAAAAAAAAAAAAACAAAGTTTAGGGGACAAAGTTATAAAGTGTATTTTAGTTATATTGAGTTTGGGTTGTCTCTAAGATATGTGTTTTGCTATTTCCAAAAAGTTGATGATGATAACAGGAAATAAAGAGTTAGTAATTTTATCTGTGAATATGAATGGAATGAACTCTCCCATAAAACAGAAGTGGATTGCAGACTGGCTTAAAAGCCAGAATCCTACAATTTGTTGTTTACAAGAAACTCATTTAAAACAAAATGAAACTTTTAGAGTAAAGATGAGACTGGAGCTTCAGCTGAGGTTAAAAAAAAAAAAAGCAGGGCTAGCAATCCTGATCTCAGATCATGCAAAAACAAAAAATAGATCTATTTAAAAGACATAAAGAAGGAAACTATATCCACCCCATAGATAATGAAGTAATATCAATGCTAAACATATATGCACCAACTGGTATAGCATCCAGATTCCTAGAGGATAACTACAGAGAGCTGAGAGAAGAATTAAAAGCAAAATTATACTATTGGGGGACCTCAAACTTGCTCTCTCAGAACTTTATAAATTGAACCTCAAAATAAGTAAGAAAGAAATTAAGAAGGTAAATAGAATTCTAGAAAAGTTAGGAATGATAGACTTTTGGAGAATATTTAATGGAGACAGAAAGTAATATATCTTTTTCTCTGCAATACATGGAACCTATACAAAAATTGACCATGTATTGGGGAATAAAAATCTAAAAATCAAATGCAGAAAGGCAGAAAGAGTAAATGCACTTTTCCCAGACCATGATGCAATAAAAATTACATGCAATAAAAGTCCAGGGAAAATTGACTCAAAATTAATTGGAAACTAAATAATTTAATCCTAAAGAATGAGTGGGTGAAATAATAAATCATGGAAACAATCATTAATTTCATCCAAGCAAATGGCAACCATGAGACAACATACCAAAATTCATGGGATGCTGACAAAGAGGTTTTTAGAGAAAATGTTATATCTGTACATGCTTACTTGCATAAACTAGAGACAGAGAATATCAGTGAATTGGACTTGCAAGTAAAAAAGACAGAAAAAAAAAACAAATTAAAACACCCCAAATAAATACCAAATTTGAAATTCTGAAAATAAAAGGGGAGATTAATAAAATTGGAAATAGGGAAACTCTTGGATTAATAAATAAAACTAAGAGTTGGTTTTATGAAACAACCAACAAAATATATAAACCATTAATTAATTGGATTAGAAAAAGGAAAGAAGAAAATCAAATTGTTAGTTTTAAAACTGAAAAGTGAGAACTTCCAACCAGTGAAGATGAAGCTAAAACAAAAATAAGTAAATGATAATTATTTTGCCCAACTATACATCAATAAATTTGATAATCTAAGTAAAATGGAGGAATATTTACAAAAATATAGATTGCCTATATTAATAGAAGAGGAAATAAATAATTTAAGTAGCCCCATTTTAGAAAAAGAAATAGAACAGGATATTAATCAATTACCTAAGAAAAAAATCTCCAGGATCAAGTGGATTTACATGTGAATTCTACCAAACATTTAAAGAACAATTAATTTTAATACTATGCATAGTATTTGAAAAATAGGGAAAGAATGAGTCGTACCAAATTGCTTTTATGACAGAGATATGGAGCTGATACCTAAATGAGGAAGGTGAAAACAGAGAAAGAAAATTATAGACCAATTTCCCTAATGAATATTGATGGAAAAATCTTAAATAAAATACTAGCAAAGATATTACAGAACATCATCCTCAGGATAATATACTATGACCAAGTAAGACTTATACCAGGAATGCAGGGCTGGTTCAATATTAGAAAAATTATTAGCATAATTGACTATATCAATAACCAAATTAACAAAAACACATTATTGTCTCAATAGATGCAGAAAAAACATCTGATAAAATGCAACACCCATATCTCTTAAAAACACTGGAGAATATAGGAATGAATGAAGCTTTCCTTAAAATGATTAGTATCATTTATTAAAAGCATCAGCAAGCATTATATATAATCAGGACAAACTAGAACCATTCCCAATAAGATTAGGGGTGAAACAATGTTACCCACTATCACCATTACTATTCAGTATTGTATTACAAATGTTAGCTTTGATGATAAGAGAAGAAAAAGAAATTAAAGGAATTAGAGTAAGATAATGAAGAAACCAAATTATCACTCTTTGGAGATGATATGATAGAATACTTAGAGAACTCTAGAGAATTAACTAAAAAACTACTAGAAACAATTCAAAACTTGAGCAAAGTTGCAAAATACAAAACAAATCCCCAATAAATAATCAGCATTTTATATATATATTACCAATAAAGCCCAACAGCCAAAAGTGAAATTCTATTTAAAATAACTGTCAATAATATAAAATATTTGGGAGTCTACCTGCCAAGGCAAAGTCAGGAATTACATGAATAAATTACAAACACTTCCCACACAAATAAAATCAGATCTAATCCACTGGAAAAATATCAAGTTCTCTCAAAGAACTTGTAGGCCTGAACTAATATAATAAAAATGATAATGATACCTAAAGTAATCTACTTTTTGAGTGTCATATCATTCAAACTTCCAAGAAATTATTTTACAGATCAAGAAAAAATAATAACAAAGTTCATCTGAAAGAACAAAAGGTCAAGAATTTCAAGGGAATTAATGAAAAACTTCAAATGAAGGAGGCCTAACTGTGCCAAACCTAAAACTGCATTATAAAGCAGTGGTCATCAAAACCATTTAGTACTGATTAGAAATAGAATATTCAATCATAGAAATAGGTTAGATTCACAGGAATTTGGGAAAACTGGGAAACTAATACATTGTTAGTGGAGTTGTAAATTGATCCAAATATTCTCGACAGCAATTTGGAACTATAGCCAAAGGCCTATCAAAATGTGCATATCCTTTGATTCAGCACTCTTTCTACTGGGCCTGTATCCCAAAGAGATCTTAAAGAAAGGAAAGGAACCCACATGTGCAAAAATGTTTGTGCCACCCCTTTTTGTAGTGGCTAGAAACTGGAAACTGAGTGAATGCCCATCTGTTGGATGTTGGAATCTTTACAAAGTGTTAAGACATTGGAGTTGATAGAGACAATAATTATCTAATTTGTTATGGTTCAATATGATTGATTTGATCTTAGAAGGAGATATTTTGGGCCAGAACTTGAAACAAGGTACTAAGTACAACTGATGAAAACAATGCTTGTGTTCACACCTTTAGAGAGTTCATAAGTATCTAAGTACTCAATGGAGTTCACATATTTGGGAGAATTCAGGGTTTAGAAAGAGATATCTGAATTCATACCTCCCTTAGGGCCAGAGAGCATGCTGGGAGATATCCCACAATCTCACTCTCAGAGAAGTAGCATAAATACAGCTCCAGTAAGCCACTCAAAAGAGGTACTTGGGAGCATTCCCAAGAGTCGGAGAGGAGCACTCTGCAAGAAAGCCTACAAGCCCTATCTTTTAGGCAAGAGAGATTCATCCTATCTTCTACCTTGGTGCTGGCTGGAGTTGGAAGAACAAACCTTTGGATTTGGAGACATTCGGTGGAGCTCTTAGAACCAAGTGGAGAGATAGGCCTCTGGGCTAACCGGGCTATATTGAAGGACACAATAAAAGATCTGAATTTTTATCCCCTGGCTGTGTTTTGGAAAAACAGCTGAATAAGTTATGATATATAAATGTTTTGGAATATTATTTTTCTATAAGAAAGGGTCAGCAGGATGATTTCAGAGAGGCCTAGAAAGCCTTACATGAACAGATGCTAAGTGAAATGAGCAGAACCAAGAGATTATTTTACATGGTAACAACAAAATTATATGACTATCAATTCTGAGGGAACTGGCTCTTTTCAACAATGAGATGATCCCGACCAGATTCAATGATCTTGTAATAGAGTAATCTACACTTACTTAGAGAGCAGACTGTGGGAACTGAGTGTGCATTACAACATAACGTTTTCACTCTTATTGTTTAGTTGCATTTTATTTTCTTTCTCATTTTTATCTTTTTTGATTTGTTTTTTTTTTGTGCAGCAAGATAATTACATAAATATGTATGCATATATTAGATTTAATGCATATTTTGCCATGTTTAACATATATTGGATTACTTGCCATATAGGAGAGGAGGTGGGAGGAAGGGGGGAAATGAAACACAAGATTTTGCAAGGGTTAATTTTGAAAAAATCATTATCTATGCATATGTTTTGAAAATTAAAAAGCTTTAATAAAAAGAAAAACTAAAAGAGGGAAAATGAAACTAATGACTCTATGAGATATCAAGAATCAGCTGAACAAAGTAAAAAGAATGAAAAACATGAAAGAAAATACTGCATTGGAAAAAAAAATTGACCAAACTAGAAAATAGATCCAGAAGAGACAATTTAAAAGTTATTGGTCTACCTGAAAGCCACAGCTAAAAAAAAGAGCCTAGTTAGCATTCTTCAAGAAATTACTAAGGAAAACTGATATACTAAAAAAAGAGGGAGAAAAACTCGTTGAAAGAATACATTCATCACTTCCAGAAAGAGATCCATAAGGAAAATCTCAAAAAACATTTTTTACAAAACTGTAGAGCTATAATCTTAAGGTAAATTACTGTAAGCTGTCAGAAAAAAACAAAGTATTAAGAAGCCACACTCAGGATTACCGAGTATCTCTCAGCTTCTGCAATAAAGGATAGAAAGAATCTGGAGTTAACATATTCTAGGAAGCAAATTACCTGGGATTGCAACCAAGAATAACTAACTACTTAGTGAGACTGAAGGGAGGATAAAGATCTTCAATGAAATGAGGGACTTTCCATCATTTCTATTGAAAAGACCATAGCTAAAGGGGGAAAAAAAATCATCTTTTAAAGACAAGACTTAAGAGAAGCATAGAAAGGCAAAGAGGAAAGGAAGAAAAAAAAACATTATTTAAAGGTTAAACTGCATACATCCCTAAATGGGCAAATGATACTTGTAATTATTAGAACTGTATCTTTTATTAGGGCAGTTAGAGGAGGCATACAGAGAAAGAGGGGATGGGTATGAAATGACTCTGATGTGATGATATTAAAGAAAAACACATTAATGGATGGGAAAAGGCTTATTACTGAAAGAAAAGGAAGATGAAGGTAAAATTGAATAGATTAGATCACATGAAGAGGCAGAAAAGACTTGTTATAATACAGACAAAGAAGATAGGGGATAAGAATTGTCTGAATCTTAATCTCATCAGTTTTGGCTAAAAGAGGGAATAACATTCACTCATTTAGGCTGAGAAACTGGGAATTCATTGTCCCCAAACTGGGCAAGAGTAGGCAAATAAAAAAAATGACAGGAAATCAGATACTAACTTTATTAAAGAACAATAAAAGTATCTTACTCTATGAGAAAGTAGGAAAAGAAAGGGGAAAGTAAAGGGAGGGACTGGATAAAATGAAGGGCACAAAAATTAGGAGAGAAAGAAATAAGAAAAGAGAGGAGGAGTGATAAAAAGAATGGGTCAAACAAAATACTACTAAGGAGGGAGAGGGTGGAAAAAGAAAACAAAATATATACAGGTAAAAAAAAACAATGGAGGAAAATACAGAGTTGGTAATCATAACTATGAATGTAAATGGGATGAATTCTTTCATAAAAAAAGAAGCAAATAGCTGAGTAAAAATTACAATATGTTGTTTACAAGAAACACATTTGAAAGACATGCATACAGGCTACAGAAGCATTTATTATGCTTCAACTAAAGCTAAAATAACAGGGGTAACAATTCTAATCTCAGTTAAAGCAAAAGCAAAATTATATTTATTTAAAAGAGATAGGGAGGGAAGCTACATCTTGTTAAGGGTACTATGGATAATGAAGTGCTTTCAATACTAAATGTATGTATACCAAGTTGTTCAGCATTCAAATTCTTAGTGAAGAACTTAAGCCAATTATAGGGAGAAATAGAAAGCAAAACTATACTGGTGGGAAACCTCAACCTTCATTTCTCAGAATTAGATAAATCAAACCACAAAATAAACAAGAAAGAAAATAGATAGGTTAATAGAATCTTAAAATTTTTTTTTTGATATCATAGCCTCTGGAGAAAATCACATAGAGACAGAATAGAATATATCTGTTTTTCAGAAGTACATTGCACCTACCCAAAAATTGACCATGTATTAGGACACAAAACCTCACAATAAAATGCAGAAAGGCAGAAATAGTAAATGCATCCTTTTCAAATTATAATTCAAAAAAAGTTAAATAAAGAGACAGGGAAAGAGAGACTAAAAACTAATTGGAAATTAAATAATCTAATTCTAAAGAATGAGTGAATCAAACAACAAATCAAAGAAATAATAATCAATAATTTCATCCAACAGAATGACAGTAATGAAACAACATATCAAAACCTATGGGGTGAAGTTCTCAGGGAAAATCTTATATATCTAAATAGTTACATGGATAAAATAGAGAAAGATGAAATCAATTAAATAGGGCATACAACTAAAAAAGATAGGAAAAACAACAAAAAAACAACAAATTAAAAACTCTCAATTAAATAGCAAATTAGAAATTCTAAAAATCAAGCAATATTAATAAAATTAAAAGTAAAAAAGGTATTGAAATAATAAATAAAATTAAGAGTTGGTTTTATGAACAAAACCAACTAAGTAAATAGATCTTTGGTTAATTTGATTAGGAAAAATAAAAGAAAGACAAATGAGTAATATCAAAATTGAAAAAAGGTGAAATTACCACCAATGAAGAAGAAATAAAAGTAATAATTAAGAGGTATTTTGCAAACCATATAACACAAATTGGACTATCTAATTGAAATGTATGAATATTTATAGAAATATGTTGCCCAAATTAACAGAAGTGGGAATAAAATACTTAAGTAACCCCATTTTAGAAAAAGAAATTGAATAAATACTCAATCAGCTCTCTAAGAAATGTGCTCCAGGGCCATATGGACTTTCAAGTGAGTTCTATCAAACATCTAAAGAATAATCAATTCTGATACTGTAAAAATAGTCAAAGGATTCCTGTCAAATTCCTTTCATGACAAAAATATGGTGCTGATACCAAAATTAGGAAGAGCCAAAACAGAAAAAGAAAATTATAAACGAATCTCCTAATGAATATTGATGAAAAAATTTAATAAAATATTAGAAAAGAGATTACAATAATTTATCAGGAGTAAATACAGTATGAGCAAGTGGGATTTACACCAGGAATGTAGGACCAATACAATACAAGGAAAATTATTGGCATAATTGACTATATCAATAACAAAACTAAAAGAAATCATATGAAAATTTAAATAGATTCAGAAAAAGCTTTTGACAAAATACACGTAGCATAGGAGCATGGGAATAAATGAAGTTTTAAATGAAATTATTTTAAAGTAATAAGTAGCTTCTATCTAAAACTATCAGAACACATTATATTAATGGGGAGAAGCTAAAAGAAAAGATGGTGGGTTGAGTGGACCTAATTGGCCTACTGTTTGGGCATTATGGTAATAAAAATATATTGTTAAATCTTTAACAATTCTTAAAGCTCTCTGGAGAGTTTCAAGTAGCCAATGAAACTTGGAAGATCTCAAAAGACTGGAATAGCTACCAGATGTCCAACAGTCAAGGCTGCAAAGGTATCAGCTTTGTGGAATAACCTTTTTGACCCAGCAGAGCAGATTGATCTGGCAGCATGATGCCATGCCCTACAAATAAGAGTGAGAATATCAAGCAGCTGTTCCATATTTGGAAATAAATTTGTTAGGGCTTACAACTACAAAGAGAGCCCATTTTCCATAGCAACAAGATTATAGAACAAAAAATGTACATCTAGTTTAAGGGCTGCATTTTCATTTCTGTTCTTGCTATATTATTCCATTAAATACCCCTTTTCAGAGAGTTGCGGGGAAGAGGAAACACTGGAAAAGGTGTAGGGATGACTTTTATTTTAATAATGATACTGAGTAAAAGGACAGGTAAGAGAAACTGTAAGTATAGACTGTTTGCCCCCCCCACACACACACACACCTCCCAAGGAGATTTAATGAGGAAAAGAAGATCTATATCTATATCTATGTTTATCTATCTATCTGTCTGTCTATAGGATGATAGTTTTTAGCCTGGTGTCCTTAATCTGTGAGAGAAGACTGTGAGAGAGGAATTAGATTTATGTTTTCCTCAGTATATGGAACTGCTAGATTGTTATGGGACAGAACTTGAAAACTTGAAACAAGGTGCTAAGTCAGTGGAATTGATAGAGACAATGGTTATTTGGCATGTTGCTTAACAGTTCTCTAGTTCAGTGTTCAGGACATGTACTTAGTACTAACTATAGTTCTACAAGATTCACACCTTTGATAAGAGACCATATAAGCTCAGACAAGCTCAGCCAGAATCAGAACAAAGGAAAACAGAGAAGTGGTGGCAGTCTGTCCTCCTTTGCTTCTCTACTGAAACCAAGATCCTGAAAGCCTCCAGAAAAACTAGTCGAGCCCCAAATGAAGGCGATAAGACTTTGAAAGAGACAATAAAGAATTTGAACTTTAATCCCTGGCTGCACTTGTGGTGATTACTGACCTGAAATGAAGGCTGCCTCCAGAGACTCCAAGAAAGCCCCAACAAGAGAATATTACATTTTAGAGAAGAATATTACAGTAGATGAAGAAATTTTTTAAGTAGTGAAGTTCTGGAAATTTGGGGTCTTAGATAGTTTCCAGAGAATTGATAGATTAAGTAATGTGCTGAGGGTCACACAACCAGTTTGTGATTGCAGGTAAGATTTAAATCCAGGTCTTGATGACTTAAGTATGGTGTATATGCACTTTGCCAAGCTGACTTTCAAGTTGGAAATCTGTGCCCCTTCTGTCTTTAAAATAACATTTAAACCTTATATAGTTAATCAAACCTTTATGTAAACAGTATATCTGAAAGCCAGTTTTTCACAGAGAAGTAAAAGAAAACATGAGTTTTGAGTACTGCACAGGAGAAGAGAGGATTCCATTGACAGGTAAAAAGGATAAAGGTGGAAAGACTAAAAGAACAGGATTTTTTCATTTAAATATAATAAATATAACTGGATTTCCCTTCATCTACCCTCTCACCTCTATATTCCTGCTTCTACATAGTTGCCAAATTGAATTCTAAAGCCTAGTTCACTACTTTGCTCAAGAAAATTTAATATCTTCCTGTTAGCTATATAATTCAATTTTGCTTATTTATTAAGTCAGGTGCTTCACTATTTGCCTCAAATAGATCTTTCTATATTGACAACATTTTCTTCTAGAGTAATGATTAGTTTGCTTACTGGTGTTTCCTTTACATAACAATAAAAACATTGCCCCTATCCTTGTATTCATCCATTACATCTATACAAATCTGGGCAACTAGGATAGAAGCTCTCCTTCCTCATCTCTAGCTGATCAGTATTTGGCCATTGGATCAGATGGTTCTGGAGGCAGGTGACCTTGCAAAATTCTCCCTCACTTAAATCCAACTCACTTTCATGTTGTAGCATTACTTCCCTGAAATCACAGACATCTTTGAGAAGGAAAGACAAACAACAAAAACAGTTTAATTAAAATATAAACACAAACATCCTACATCAGGCCTTCCTGATTCCCACAGTTGTCAGGTTCTTCTTTCTGACACCTTGAAATCACAGGGTTTTTTTTTTTTTTTGTATTTTATGTATAGTTTACATTGATTTATCTATATACATGAATTATAGCTCTGGGCAGCATCAATACAATAATCAATCAGTGAGTACTTATTAACTACTAACCATGTGCTAGGGACATAAAAATAAAAAAATAAAACAATTCCTGGCCCCAAAGAGATTATACTTTATTTCAGGAAATAATATGTTCTCAATGACAGTATATATAAAATAAATATGACAATTATATGAAGGTATGAACAGATGAAAGAATCAGGAAAAAGTATCATGTAGAAGATATAATGTGTAAATGGTTTTAAGTAAGCTAGGGATTCTTTAGGGTAGAAGGAGGCAGCTAGCTATAACAGTAGATAGAGTGCTGGGAGGTAGACATGAAATCAAATCTATAGAGTGCTAGAAGGAATTCATGAATTCAAATCTGATCTCAGATATTTACTAGCTGTCTGACCCTGGGAAAGTCAATTAATCCTGTATGACTCCGTTTACTCATGTATCTAATAAGATGGTGAAGGAAATGGCAAACCACTCTAGAATCTTTGTCAAGAAAACTCCAAGAGGAATCAGACATGACTGAAATGACTGAAAAACAGCAACAAAAACGGGAGTGAGTAAATTAGACCTAAGTCTCATGCTGTGGAAAGGCAGAAATATAGAAGATGGAATGCTATCTGTGAGGAACAGCAACAAGGTCAATTTTTTCAGATTCAGAATTAATTAAGAAGAAGAATTTATTTTAAGTCTGGGATAGTAAGTTGAAATTATTTTGTGAAAGGTTTAAATGAAAAGAGGTGTTTGAATTTGAGCTTAGAACTAATAAAGGGATAGGATTTTAATGAGGAGAGTGACTTTGTTGAACCTATGCTTTTAAGAATATCACTTTGAAAGTTGTGTGGAGACTGTATTGGGGTAAGAAGGCAAAAGATTGGAACTAAATCAATAAGGAAGGTATTGCAATGTGCTGGGTTAGAGGTGATAAAGATTTGAAGTACGATAGTACCTATGTGGAAGTACAGAGCAGATGCCAAAAGTAGAATCAATAAGATATGGAAACTAACTGGATATCTAATACATGCTGGAGAGTAAAAAGTCAAAAATTGTCTATGAAGTTGCAAATCTGTAAAACCAGGATAGAGGCTCTCTCAATTGAAATAGAAAAGCTAAGGAGAGTGCTAAAGTAGGTAATGGGGTGGAATAATTCTTTACCTTAAGGATATATACTCAATTTGAGGTTTCTATGGGACATCTAGTTTGAATTGTTCAATAGAGAGTTGGTATTGGACTGGTTCTCAGATAAAAGACAAATTTGAGTACATAGATCTAGAAGTCAGTTATACAATGTTGACAACTGTACTCAGTTTGAGGATAGAAGGGTCTGGTTTGTTATGATACCTGGGATCACTAAGATTCTACTTGCAAAAGCTTTTTTTTTTTTTTTTTTGGTGAGTCACTATAAAAAAAAGGATACCACTAAATGACTGAATAAAAAGAAAGTCATAGAGTATAAAAAGAAAGAGGAGGAAAGATGAATCAGAATGAGATCTTCAGATAACACTCACAGTCAGAGGGCAGAATATAGGGAATATTCTAGAAAACAACATGAGTAGTCAGAAAGAGAGGAGGAACTTTCAGGTTATCAACTTACTAATTATCACATGAGGAGATACAGCCAATATAGGACATTTTATTCCTATATTCCTTTGCCATATAAAATTATTTGAGGCCTCTGTGAGAGAGAAATATAACTCTAATAAACATTTTAAAGAGAGAAAAAAATAAGCCATGTTACAATGAATTTTATCCAAACCAGTCCTATCCAAATAAAACTTGGATTTGATTATGGACCTTCTGATGAGAAAGAGAAAAAGATCATCTTTATTCACAAAGGAAAAAAGGTAAGGATATGTGCATTTGATATTTAATTCTAATCTGAAACTAAATAAAGTATCTTATTAAGATTAAAATATGGGTGAAATAGCAATATTCTGCTAAGAGATATTATAAAAGAAAAAAGGAAACATGATTTTGCTCAGACAGAATTTCCTTCTTATCCTATTACTTTCCCTCACCTACTCATCATCCAACAGTGGAGGTTAATTAACATGAGAGCAGCATTGACAATAATGTAAGTGTTGATTGCTGTCACTAGAAATACAAGTAAGAATTGAAATTATTGTCTTGAATAGGAATAAGCTACTTGTTTCTTTTTTAATTATTGGAAATTATGCATGAGTCTGGTGAAAGAGAAATTTGCAAAAGAATGATTCTGAAATGTGAAATGGATTGAAAATTGAATTGTTTCAGATTAGTTTTCTTTTTATATAGTGACTCACCAAAAAAAAAAAAGAAAGCTTTTGCAAATTTTTCTATAAATTCTGTCAAGATGTTTTTCTCTTTAACCATTCACGCTTTCCCTTTCTATTCAGTCCCTACTATGTGCAAAAACAGGATGCTTAGAATAATATAAAGATAAATTAGATATTGTCCCCCTACTCTGCTTAGTTCACAAGCTACTAGGGTGCTAGGCATGTGAAGAAATAAATAGCATACAAATTAGAAGGTGCCAAGTGAATAAAAAAGTGCAGAATTCAGTGAATTCAGTGATGATGGAAATCATATCTAGCTGTCAATTGTGAAAAAAATGACAACTCTTGAAATTGAAATGTTTTCTATCTTTTCATGTGATACTTTTTGAAGGCTTAGTAACCTGAATTTCCAATGTTTTTATTTTATATTATTTTTATCACTTATAAAACATTTTATTAAAATAACATTAACTATTAAGTTATTATTTAAGAAACCACCATTATTTTAACTCAAGTTCTTAAAAATTATACAGCCTACCAATTGGAGAATGGCTGAATAAATTGTGGTATATGAATATTATGGAATATTATTGTTGTGTAAGAAATGACTAACAGGATAATTTCAGAAAGGCCTGGAGAGACTTACATGAACTGATGCTGAGTGAAATGAGCAGGACCAGGAGATCATTATATACTTCAACAACAATACTGTATGATGATCAATTCTGATGGATGTGACTATCTTCAGCAAGGAGATGAACCAAATCAGTTCCAATAGAGCAGTAATGAATTGAACCAGCTACACCCAGCAAAAGAACTCTGGGAGATAACTATGAACCACTACATAGAATGTACAATCCCTCTATTTATGTCTGCCTGCATTTTTGATTTCCTTCCCAGGCTAATTGTACACTATTTCAAAGTCCGATTCTTTTTGTACAGCAAAATAACTGTTTGGACATGTATACTTATATTGTATTTAATTAAATATGTATGTATACATATTTAACATGTATTGGTCAACCTGCCATCTGCGGGAGGGAGTGGGGGGAAGGAGGTGAAAAGTTGGAACAAAAGGTTTGGCAATTGTCAATGCCGTAAAATTACCCATGCATATAACTTGTAAACAAAAAGCTATAATAAAAAAATATTCAGAAACCCAACAAAGATTTTAGTGACAGTTGTTTGGAAAATACATAACTTAGATACTGGAAATCTTGAAATAGAATAATGGTAAAATAAAAATATAAGAATTAAAATATTCATCAAATTCCTAATGTTATTATTGTGGGTATTCTTGCCAGTGCAATTAAAAGCCATAGTATCTTCTCATATGGTGAGATTCTTATTCATGATATTGCAAAAATCCTTCAGAGGAGGGCTATATGATTTCTTGATTTTTATTATGTCATGCATAAATACTGATGTAACTGACCACCTGCTGTTTTTCCTTCTCAATATATAACTAATGCACTACATTTTCTGGCCACATATATAAATTATTTTTATTTCCTGATTTCCTCTCATTTTTTCCTCCCCTCCTCTCCTCTATTTTCCTTGCTTTCTTTTCCCTTCCTGATAAATAAAAGTATGTATAAAATAATTTTACATACATACATGTGTATATATGCATATACACATATAAACATATATAATTATTTATTTGTCTAATGCTATATATGTCTAGGAGGGAAGGGAAGGAAATAAAGACATTTACATGCAAATTTTAAAATATATTTTAAAGGAATAGCAAGTTTTTACATAGTGAATTTGCAGTTTCATGTACAATCATCTTTTAATTATATTATGTTATGGAAATCCTTGTTTTATTTCAGAATTAAAAAATAAAATTTTTAAAAGATTAGAGGTAAGAATAGAAATGGTGTCTTCCTGATGTCAAATACAGCCCTATCCATCTCACTATGCTACTTCTTATTAGAAGAATAATGATGTTAAATAACTGGGTTTTGGTGTCAAAGAAAACCTTTATATCATCAAGATACAATGTTTGAGTTCCTAAATATCAAACAACCAGATCATTTTAATCCAGACTTGTGGAGGTTTTCCTTGGAGTCAGCCTTAGTATCAGTTGAAATAAATAATTACTCTAATATCACAGCCAGCTAGTAAAAGTGAAACGTTTATTTCTCCTTCCAAATTATCCCAGTTAGTTGAGGCCTATCTCTCTGCCTGCCTCCAAGAGATGTTGCAGCTTTGTCCTTGGCTTCTGCCTCTGCTTTCTTCAGCCTCCAGCCAGCACCAAGTTGGAAGATGCAATGAATCTCTCTGTACCTCCAGTCAGTTCCACCAGAAGAAGTAAGTTCAAGCTTCAAAAGCTCCCTATATTTATGTGATCTCCCAAAGGTTAACTCCACCTTCTGGAGGGAGAGGGATTCTGGGTTATCTCCCAGAGAGCTCTCTGGCCCTAAGAACTTCAAGGGAGGTGTGAATTCGGACTAAGCCCTACACGTGTGAACTCCATTGAGTATTTAGATACTTATGAGCTCTCTAAAGGTGTGAACACAAGCATTGTTCAATCAGTTCCACTTAGTACCTAGTTTCAAGTTCTGGCCCAAAATATCTTCTTCTAAGATCAAATCAACTCCAATGTATTAACACTTTGTAAAGAAATGTCTTAACACTTTGGAAAGATTCCAACACAGTCTGAACTCAACTCATAGTCCATTTATAAGCCTACCCAAAAACTGGTTGATTAAATCTGGACCTCCTTATGTAATTATTTGTCATAGCAGATAGGAAATAGAACTGTTATTTTCTTCATATAAAATATTCTGAAGTGAGAAAGCTTCTTCTGCCAATGCAAATTGCCCCATTTTCTGAATTTTGCAGTCTTTAGACAGTCCTTTGGAATCTTGAAGGACTTATGACTTTCCTGGGATCATATCAATATGTAAAGAAGATGTACTAATTAAAACTTGTAAGCCATTGCTGCTTTACAATAATATTAGTAAAAATACACTACCCTTCTACTCTTCCTCCTCTCCCCCCGAGAATAGGTAACCAGGTCAAACTTCTAAGCATTTGTGGTTTGTTACTAATTATATTTGAGATTTACACACTATTTTAAGGTTTGCAGGATACTTTACAAATATTATTTCATTTTATCTTCACAAGAACCTTGGAGATAAATGCTATTATTATTATCTAAATTTTACCAAAAAGGAAATGGAACCTGGAAGAGGCTAAATTCATTGCCAGGGGTCACACAGTAAGTAAGTGTTTGAGACTGGAAAACTTAAGTCTTTCTGACTACTGGCCCAGCTTTCTCTCATTGTCCCCTGAGCTTCTTGTATTGTTTCAAGGCTAAATTAAATCAGCACAATGTAACCTATAATCAGAATTATCTGTAGAACCTTGTAGTATTTAACTATGTATTCTTCCCCTTAGTTTCTGGCAAGTATCTTTTATTTTATAAGTTTCAATTTTGCTAATCAAGTGACTTTACAAAGTTACTTCACTGATTACATCTATCAAAGGATACTTCTTAAAAAAAAAACAAAATATTTAAAGCATGTTCTGAAGAGGAAAGACATTAATTCTCTGAAGAGAAAAAGAGTAATTGTCCACCAAATCTTCCTAAGGTAAGAGTGGAGCCCCAGAGTATATCTAGTGAGATTAACCTGTTAGAGGTAAATATAAGCAAAAAAAGAAGATAGAAATAGTTGTGAATTCTTTGTTTAGGCCTATTGAAGCAAGTATTTATTAACAAAACAGTAACAAAGCTATAGTTGTTTTTGCTGGAAGAGGGTTTTTGCATCTATATTGATGGCTACTTTGTTGTTGAATCTTTGTTCAATATATAACAACCTTCCAACATTTATCAAAATGCATGGCAACCAACTACCCATTCTAGTGATTCATGAGAGCACTCATGAAATATGCAATTGTAGACATTTTTGCAAGTGACATTTTTGTAAAGGAACTAATATGAATTGTTAACAACCATAAAGAATGGTTAAAACTGAAGATTGCGAGGACGCAAATTGTGTTTTAATTGTCCATTGAAGGAAAATGTACAGAAGAGAAAACTTAATTTGGAAAACAAACTGATAGTTAAAATGGTCTCCAAAAATAGGATCTGTATATCTAGATCATAGATTATTATAGGAATAACAGACTCCTGGATAGATTGGAAGTCCATTGCACAAAGGCTTATATCAATCAATTTGCTAAATGCTTTCAAATGCAATCAAGTGTTTTGAACTAAAAAAAGAAGTGTAAAGAAGAAGACTACCTATGAATATGTCCTAAGCTATGTTCCTATAAACACAGGCTAAATTAGGGAAGCTTCTGACCTTGTATACGTTTCCACTTCTGCCTATAGTCTTCATAGCCTGAAAATATTTCCAGTCCCATGACCTTTTCCTTTGGTTGGTGAGTGCTTGCCCAGAACCATCATTAATATAGCTCATTTTATTGTTTCTTTTTTTTTTTGTTTCACTTTACATATATTGCATATTATACAAAGTGAAGATTTGTGTGCAAACCCACATCAAACAAGTCTATTAGAATCATTTTTTTCCAGTAACATGTTCTCATATCAAATCTTTTTGTCAAATACTCACAATATTTCTTTTTTTCATTATTATTGTATCTGTTATGTTGATTTGTGATCTTTAATGTTATTATCATAATTGTTTTAGGCCATCACAAACCATAATCATATAAGACAGAAAACTTAATAAATCTAACTGTTTCACCAACCAGCTGTTTCTTATCTTTATCATTCTCCTTGGTCCCCTTATTCCACGAGATATAGCATTATTGAAGTTAGGCTAATTAATGAACCTGAAATAAATTCTATGTGTTTAAGTGAAAGGAAGAATTAATCAATAAAACAAACTTCATATTGTCATTTTAAAGAAAATGCCACAGTCACCCCAACCTTCAGCAAGCACCACCTTTATCACTAAGTAGCCATCAACATAGATGCAAAAACCCTCTTCCAGTAAAACAACTATAGCTTGCTAAAGGCTTAAATGATGATTACCAATTTAAATAATAGTTTTAATTAAGGTATCCATGTTTTTTGTTGACATAATATTATTGCACACTTAATAGACTATAGTATAAATAGTGTTTTATATATGCTGGAAAACAAAAACCATTGTATGACTTGCTTTATTGCTACCTTGCCTATATTGTAATGGCCTAGAACGAAATCCATAATATCTGAAGTATTGCTATTTTTTAAAGAAATAGCTCAAGCTGATCATGCTCCCATATGTTTTCGATAGTCTCTTGGTTTTTTGAACTTTTCCACCCTCTTTTCTCTTACCCAACCCTACTTTGAACTTCTTTATTAGAATAAAAAGTTTCATAAGTGTGTTTTTTTTAATTTTTGGTTCACATTTGTATTTCTAGTGCCTGTGGTACATAATAAATGTATAATAAGTAATAAGTTCTCTCTTCCCCCACCTCCTCTGCTCCTTCTTCCTCCCTCTCTTTCCCTCTCTCTCTATGCAAATGCCAAATGTTTAAGCAATGAACAAAAGTAAATAGAGATCTCAAAACAAAGAGGGAAATTTGACTTCATAGGTATCAATGAAACTTGGTGGAATGAATCCAATGATTAGACCATGACTCTGAATGGGTATACATAATTCAAAATAAGCAAGGTAATTAAAAGTGGTATGGTGGTGTAGTACCATCAGCTAATATACTAATGCAAATTATGGACACCTTGAACCTTGTCACCAACTATGATGCTTTAATCTTAGGATTTTGGATCCTTTAAATTTTCTTATAAGCTGCACTATATGTGTGTTGTGTTTCCAAATTCTACTTTAGTTAATAAATTCTTGGCTTGCTTTACTGGAAGAAATCACAATTATACTAGAGCATTAGATTATGAAAAAAGAAAGGAAAACAATTACATAAGGAGGAAGAGGGGAATTTTTCTGAATAGAATGATATGGATGCACAAAAAATTTCTTCCCAATCTAAATTCAATAAAGAAATGTACAAAATGTGGAAGCAAGGCCTTATAACAGAGAAAAAATTTGTCTGTCTCTGTTTCATTTTTTGAAAGTGTCAGAAATAGTAATGCACAGAATGAGTTGAGCCTAGGGAGTGATGCAAATGAAGTCTAACATTTCTGGCGCCACCCTTTATCAGATGGGACAATGGTGGTTCCCTGAATGTTCATCCTCCAAAACTACAAGTCATGTAAATAAAAAGAATTATGACTGGCATGGTAGATTGAGATCTTAGAAATATTTGACAGAGAAAGAAACAGAAACAAGTAAAGAGACAGAGAGACAAAGAGAGAAAGAAAGATTTGAGATGGATAAAGTAGAAGAGGAAAGACATGAGCTTCAGGAGTACTTAGAGCAGCTGACTTGTAAAAATAAAAAAAAAAAACACACAGAAATTCAACTTGCCCCTTGATTCTCAGTGACTGTACCACTATACAATAAGAAAGGATTCATCTCACTTCTGAGTGAACCCCTTGATATTTGTATGTTATTAACCTGGTCTCTATAACTTCCCCAATTATTGTTTTACTACTAGCTTTGGTTAATGTGTTTGTTTGCTTTCATGATTATCTTGTATATTTGGTGGAATATAAACTAAACTGGCTAAAAGTAATCTCATTATTATCCTTCTGGTTGGCACATAATGACTTCCTGCCCACTGAAATCATGGGAAATGGCTTTTACACTAGAAAGCATAATGGCTACCTCTAATCCATAATATTCTTTCCAAAAGATCTAGATAGTGTACCAAATGAATCTTGATGGGGAAATCTAGAAAACAACAGTGAGTCATTTTCCAGTATTCAAGCATGGAACAAAGGCTGGTCAGTAGCATAGCACTGGTAGAATACTCTAATATCCAGAAAATAAAAGTTTCATCCTGGGGAAAAGGGATCTCAGATACCTTCTGGGACATCCCAGACACATACTGGTTCACCACCATGAAGACAGGTATCAACAGGAATATCTGTCACCATTACTCAGTTCTGAGTTACAAACTCTAGATGGAATGAGGTGACCTTAAGCAAGGTGGTGGAGGAAGTGATATAATAAAAAAGGAGGAAGTTGGAAAGCAAGCAAGAAAGTGCAGTGTTGCTCAGATTACAACTAAAACAGAATCTTTGTTCAGAGGATTTAGCTAGCAAGAGCCCAGACAAGAATCCCATATCCAAAAAGAGCGTAAACATAGCTCTAAAAATAAATTTTTAAAAAGTCAGTTGTACTTAAAAGTAAAAACCCTAATCATTCTTGCTTTCCTTCAAAAGACAATAGTGGGGGGGGGGGGGAAATGGAGCCAAGATGGCAGAGAAGGCACACACAATTTCTAAGCTCTTCTCTTACCCTCTTTATCAATATTATATTGAGCCTCAAAAATAGTCTTGACTGCTACAATTCATAAAGATTAGAAGTATAACAACTCACTAGCCAAAGAAAATCGGAAGTCTTGCTAAAAAAGGTTTGTTCTTGGGGCTGGGGGCGAGATCAGCACAAGCAGGGAGAGAAATAAGGCTTTGAGCAGAGCCTCAAACCAGAAGTGAGAGCACAGATTGCAGCACTAGCTCCCAGCCCCAATCTGTAGTACAGGGCTTTTCCTTGGGGCAGTTGTGAACGTGCACCGCAGGAGGGCACAGCCAGGTTAGCCTCTAATCTGCACAGTGGGGGGGCTCAGCTTGAGGCAATAGAGCTTTCCCTGGGCTATTTGTATCCGGGCAGAGACTTCCTGTAGAGCCGGGCTATCTGCTGGTCAGCTGCTAATACCCACAGCCCCATAAGGGGCTCTAGCCAGGGGCAGAGACACTTTCGCCACTTAGTCTCTAGCCTTAGGGCAGTAGCTAAATCACACAACTCAACTGGGCACTTCAATAGCTCAGCCAGTGCTGAATCCACCTCCAGTTGGGGGAAGGGAAAACTCTCACTCAGAGCACTCCCATACATGGGAGCCAGAAGCCAGTTTACATCTCTCCCTGCTCTGCAGAGGAAGCTGATAACCCCCTTGCCTAGAAGGCACATCCTAAAAAATTTAAAAAATGAATAAAAAAATGAAAAGAATAATTGACAGCTTCTATACAGAAAAAGAGCAGGTCTGCAAATCTGAAGAGACTAATAGCAAACAGGCAACAGCCAAAACCACAAAGGGGAATGTTACCTGTCTCCTTTTACATAATGCTGTCATAGAAGAGACCATTAAAAGTCTCAAAAGAGAGTTAGAAGAAAAATGGGGAAAGGAAAGAGAAGCTTTACAAGAGAGCAACAACTTCCTGAAATATGAGTTGGAAAAGATAAAAAATTCCCAGGAAGTGCAGGGAAACAAAATTTGTGAATTGAAAAAAGTAAAAAAATCTCAGGAAAGTAAGATTTGTGAATTGGAAAAAATAAAGAATTCACTAGAAAGGAGGATTTGTGAATTAGAAAAGACAAAGAACTCACAAGAAAGTAGGATCTGTTAATTAGAAAAAGAAAATAATTCATTAAAAAAATAGTGACATGGAAAAAAATTCCATAGAGCAAGACAATTCATTTAAAAACTCAATTGGAAATATGCAGAAAGAAGTAAAAAAAGGTAATGAAGAAAATAATTCATTAAAAATCAGAACTGAACAAATAGAAACTAATGATTCATTGAGAAAGCAAGAATCAGTCAAACAAAAACAAAAAAATGACAAATTGGAAAAAACCCTGAATTATCTACTTGCAAAAACGACAGACTTGGAAAATAGATCTAGGAGAGATAATCTGAGGATTATTGGACTTTCTGAAAATTATGATGAAAAAAAGAGCCTAGATACTATTTTACAAGAATTCATCTAAGAGAAATTCCCAGATGTAATAGAATCAGAAGGTAAAATAGGCATTAAAAGAATTCATCGAACACCCTAAAATAAAAACCCCAAGGAATATTGTGGCAAAATTTCAGAACTATCAGATTAAGGAAAAAAATTTTACAAGCAGCCAGAAAAAAAACAATTTAAATACCGAGGTGCCACAATAAGGATCACCCAAGATCTGGCTGCCTCCACATTAAAGGATCGAAGGGCCAGGAATCTGATATTCTGAAAGGCAAAAGAACTTGGGATGCAGCCAAGAATAAACTACTCAGCTAAGCTGAGCATTTTCTTCCAGGGAAGAAGATGGACGTTTAATGAAACAAATGAATTCCATTTGTTTCTAAGGAAAAAACCAGAACTATACAAAAAATGTGATCTTTAACCATAGGACTCAAGAGATGCAGAAAAGGTAAAAAGAACTCTTGAGACTTGTATTTCTGTTGTGGATATACAAAAATACTACATGTATAATTTCATTTTATTGATATAACATAAAAAAGGGAAATAGATATGGAAAAGGGATGATGGCAGAAAAGGTGGGAAGGGGTGATAAAAAGAGGGAAACCACATCCCATGAAGAGGCAATGGAAATTTATCATATCTGCGGGAATTTAGAGAGGGGGAGGAACATTGTGTGAATCTTACTCTCATCAGAGTTGGCTCAAAGAGAAAATAATTGACATATTTGTTTTAGAGAAAATTCTCTCTTGCCTCATTAAAAAGGTGGAGAGGAAAAGGGAAAATAAAGAGTAATAAGGGAAGAATACATGAAAGGGGAAAAGATTCAAAGGGGGGAGGGAGGGATTCTAAAGAAGGTGAGCATCATGATACAAGTGGGGAACATAAGTTTAAAAAAGGGGAAAGAGGGTTGGGGGGGCAAGAAAAAGTAAAGCATAAAATGGGGATATTAGGATGGCATGAAATATAGAATTAGTAATTTTTACCCTAAATGTGAATGGGATGAACTCTCCCATAAAGAGGAGGCAGATAGCAGACTGGATCAAATGTCAGAACCCTACAATAGGTTGTTTATAAAAAACACATTTAAAGCAGGGAGATACATACAGAGTAAAAGTAAAAGGCTGGAGCAAAATCTATTATGCTACAGGTGAAGTCAAAAAAGCAGGGGTAGCCATCCTTATCTCAGATCAAGCAAAAGGAAAAATTGATCTAATTAAAAGACATAAGGAAGGAAACTATATCTTGCTAAAGGGTAGCATAGACAACAAAGCAATATCAATACTAAATATATATGCACCAAGTGGTATAGCATCCAACTTCCTAAAGGAGAAGTTAAGAGAGTTGCAAGAATAAATAGACAACAAAACTGTAATAGTGGGAGATCTCAACCTTGCACTCTCAAAATTAGACAAATCAAACCACAAAACAAATAAGAAAGAAATTAAAGAGATAAATAGAATACTAGAAAAATTAGGCATGTTAGATCTTTGGAGAAAATTGAATGGAGACAGAAAGGAATATACTTTCTTCCCAGCAGTTCATGGAACCTATTCAAAAATTGACCATATATTAATACATAAAGACCTCAAAATTAAATGCAAGAAGGCAGAAATAGTAAATGCTTTCTTTTCAGATCACAATGCAATAAAAACTATTCAACAAAAAGTTAGGGGTAAATAGACCAAAAAGTAATTGGAAACTAAACAATCTCATCTTAAAGAATGATTGGGTGAAACAGCAAATTATAGATACAATTAATAATTTCACTCAAGACAATGACAATGATGAGACATCATACCAAAATTTGTGGGATGCAGCCAAAGCGTTAATAAGAGGAAGTTTTATATCCTTAGAGGCTTACTTGAATAAAACAGAGAAAGAGAAGATAAATGAATTGGGCTTGCAACTAAAAAAAACTTTAAAAAGACCAAATTAAAAACCCCCAATCAAATACTAAATTTGAAATTCTTAATTTAAAAGGAAAAATTAATAATATTGAAAGTAAAAAAATTGAACTAATGAATAAAAGTAAGAGTTGGTTCTATGAAAAAGCCAATAAAATAGATAAGCCTTTGGTAAATCTGATTAGAAAAAGGAGGGAGGAAAATGAAATTAGTAGTCTTAAAAATGAAAAGGGAGAACTTTCCACCAATGAAGAGGAAATTAGAGAAATAATAAGGAGTTATTTTGCCCAACTTTATGCCTATAAATTTGATAACCTAAGTGAAATGGATGACTACCTCCAAAAATATAGACTTCCTAGACTAACAGAGGAGGAAGTAAATTGCTTGAGTAGTCCCATTTCAGAAAAGGAATTAGAACAGGCTATTAATCAGCTCCCTAAGAAAAAATTCCCAGGACCAGATAGATTTACATGTGAATTCCACCAAACATTTAAAGAACAATTGCCCCCAATGCTATATAAATTATTTGATAAAATAGGGAATGAAGGGGTCCTATCAAATTCCTTCTATGACACAGACATGGTACTGATACCTAAACCAGGTAGGTTGAAAACAGAGAAAGAAAATTATAGACCAATCTCCCTAATGAATATTGATGCTAAAATCTTAAATAAGATATTAGCAAAAAGACTACAGAAAATCATCCCCAGGATAATACAGTATGATCAGGTAGGATTTATACCAGTAATGCAGGGCTGGTTCAATATTAGAAAACTATCAATATAATTGGCCATATTAATAACCAAATTAACAAAAATCATATGATCATCTCAATAGTTGCAGAAAAAGCATTTGATAAAATCCAACATCCATTCCTATTAAAAACACTTGAGAGTATAGGAATAAACGGACTTTTCCTTAAAATAAACAGCAGCATCTATTTAAAACCATAAGTAAGCATCATATGTAATGGTGAAAAACTGCAACCATTCCCAATAAGATCAGTAGTGAAACAAGGCTGCCCAGTATAACCGTTACTCTTCAATATGGTATTAAAAATGCTAGCTTTGGCAATAAGAGTTGAGAAAGAGATTAAAGGAATTAGAGTAGGCAATGAGGAAACCAAATTATCACTCTTTGCCGATGATATGATGCTATACTTAGAGAACCCCAGAGATTCTACTAAAAAGTTATTAGAAATAATACATAACTTTAGGAAAGTTGCAGGATACAAAATAAACCCACAGAAGTCATCACCATTCTTATATATCACTAAAAAAATCCAACAGTCAGAGTTATAAAGAGAAATTCCATTTAAAGTAACTACTGATAGTATAAAATACTTAGGAATCTATCTGCCAAGGGAAAATAAAAAACTTTATGAGCAAATACAGACCACTTTTCACACAAATTAAGTCTGATGTAACCAATGGGAAAAATATTAAATGCTCTTGGATAGGGTGAGCAAGTATAATAAAGATGACAGTACTACCTAAACTAATCTCTTTGTTTAGCGCTATATCAATCAGACTCCTAAAAAACTATTTTAATGACCTAGAAAAAATAACAAGAAAATTCATATGGAAAAACAAAAGATCAAGAATTTCAAGGGAATTAATGAAAAAAAAAATTAAATGAAGGTGGCTTAGCTGTACCAGGACTAAAATTATATTATAGAGCAGGAGTTATCAAAACCATTCGGTATTGGCTAAGGAATAGATTAGTTGATCAGTGGAATAGGTTAGGTTCAGAGAACAAAACAGTCAACAATTATAGCAACCTATTGTTTGACAAACCCAAAGACCCCAGCTTTTGGGATAAAAACTTACTGTTTGACAAAAATTGCTGGGAAAATTGGAAACTAATATGGCAGAAACGAGGCATTGATCCACACTTAACACCGTACACCAAGATAAGGTCAAAATGGGTTCATGACCTAAGCATAAAGAATGAGATTATAAATAAATTAGAGGAACACAGGATAGTTTACCTCTCAGACCTGTGGAAGGGGAAGGAATTTTTGACCAAAGAAGAACTACAGATCATTACTGATCACAAAATAGAAACCTTTGACTATACCAAACTGAAAAGTTTTTATACAAACAAAACTAATGCAGAAAAGATTAGAGGGGAAGCAATAAACTGGGAAAATATTTTTACAGTCAAAGGTTCTAATAAAGGCCTCATTTCCAAAATATATAGAGAATTGACACTAATTCATAAGAAAGAAAGCCATTCTCCAATTGATAAATGGTCAAAGCATAAGAACAGAATATTCTCAGATGAAGAAATTGAAACTATTTCTAGCCACATGAAAAGATGCTCCAAGTCATTATTAATCAGAAAAATGCAAATTAAGACAACTCTGAGATACCCCTACACACCTGTCAGACTGGCTAGAATGACAGGGAAAGATAATGCGGGATGTTGGAAGGGATATGGAAAACCAGATACACCAATACATTGTTTGTGGAACTATGAATACATCCAGTCATTCTGGAGAGCAATTTGGAACTATGCTCAAAACTTTATCAAACTGTGCATACCCTTTGATCCAGCAGTGTTACTATTGGGCTTATATCCCAAAGAGATCATAAAGAAGGGAAAGGGACCTGTATGTGCACAGATGTTTGTGGCAGCCCTCTTGGCCATAAACTGGAAACTGAGTGGATGCCCATCAATTGGAGAATGGCTGAATAAATTGTGGTATTTGAATATTATGGAATATTATTGTTTTGCAAGAAATAACCAACAGAAAGGCCTGGAGAGACTTACACAAACTGATGCTGAGTGAAACGAGCAGGGCCAAGGAATCATTATATACTTCAACAACAATACTATATGATGACCAATTCTGATGGACCTGGCCATTCTCAGCAATGAGATCAACCAAATCATTTCCAATGGAGCAGTAATGAACTGAACCAGCTATGCCCAGCAAAAGAACTCTGGGAGATGACTAAAAACCATTACATTTAATTCCCAATCCGTATATTTTTGCCTACCTGCATTTTGGATTTCCTTCACAGGCTAATTATACAATATTTCAGAGTCCTATTCTTTTTGTATAGCAAAATAATGGTTTGGTCATGTATACTTATTTTGTATCTAATTTATATTGTAATATATTTAATATCTACTGGTCATCCTGCCATCTGGGGGGGGGAAGGTAGGGGGAAGGAGCGGAAAAATTGGAACAAGAGTTTTGGCAATTGTCAATGCTATAAGGTTACCCATACATATAACCTATAAATAAAGGGCTATTAAAAAAAGACAATAGTGGCCCCAACCTAAGCCCCTGTGACTCACTGTTTAGGTTTGTATACCCCAGAATGAGTTCCAAGAGTAATTATTTTCTGTTCTGGCCAGAAACTTTGTTTTTCCTCATAGACTGAAACTTTTATTATTGTAAATGTGGTCATCTTTTGTGTCAGTTTTTACCCAAATCCAATCATTGAATGGCCAATGATTGAGACAAACTGAGACCTGCAAAAGACCTTAATTTAAAGAAAAAAGAAACAATGACTCTAGAACAGAAGGTGAGACAGAACTTTGAGCAGCTCTGTCTCACTTAAATCCAATTCAAGGGCATGTTAAAATGCATTCTCACTAGTTTAATGATCAACCAGTATTCCAGAGGACTAGTAATGAAACATGCGGCATGCATGTAAAGCAGTGGTTTTAATTATCTGTTGATGGAGAGAGATTAGTATGATATAGTAAAAAGGTAGATATTTAAAATTTTATATATATATATATATATATATATACATTTACATATATAAACCCATACATACATACATATATACAGGTGTGCATCTATCTATATACATGTACATGCATGTGTGTATATGCATATATGTATACATTTTAAAAAGAAAGTGATCTTTACTGAAACTTCCCCTAAAGATCTTTTTATCCTGTACTACAAATGCCTGATGTGTAGTAAAGTGATATAATTCTAGGCCAATAGCCGTATTCAAGAAAGGATAGTGAAGGAATGAGTTTTGAGCCACAGACTCAAAGGTTATGCCTCCAGCATAACAAGCATATATTACAGTTCCTTAATTAGTATTTCCTTTTTCACTAGAAAGAACAGGAGGGGAAAAGACTAACAAGGAATTTATACCCAAGATAAGAAGAGAATTTAGTAGAACATCTGGATTATCTCAAGTCATCTGCCCCAGCTGAACTACAATCCCAAAGACCTGATAAATGTGATTACAGAGACACTGTCAGATTTCTGATTTGAAAGCTCATGGAAATTGGGAGACATACCGCAAGTCAGGAGAAGGGCAAATGCTAATCAAGTTTGAAAAAAATAATGTTGTCTGCCAATTTTAAGCCAATGACTTCACTTCCTCAGAATATTTTAGAATAGATCATTAAGGAGATGGCTGATGAACATCCAGAAGGAGAAGCAGTGCTTAAAAAGAGTCAGCATGAATCAATAAAGCACAGGTCAAGCCTCATTTCCCCTTTTACAGGATTATTAAACTAGTAGATGAGAGGCATGCTACAGCTTTGGTTCACCCAGATTTGAGCAATAATTTGTATATGTATATACTGCTCATCATATTTATCAATTTCTTGAAGAAAATTACAGATGGCATACAGATCACATCTGCAGATGACAAAATTTTCTATGGGTGGCTTAACATATTGGATATGAAAAGATAAATTAAAGTTGTTAATTAGACAATTAATATGTGCACACATGTTTTCATGATCACATACATAAATGTGTACAATGAAATCTTTTGGACATCCAACGAAGCCCATGGATCTCTTCTCCAAATAAAGTTTTTAAGAACATAAAATAAAATAAATAAAATTACAAAGTTTTTTTTTATTTAAATGAAACAAAAAAAACTGGTCATATTGAAATGCATATTGTTTTGTTTTTTAATTCACGGAACCATGAATTAAGAATTATCAGATGTCATTTGCATCTCACAGCCAATACAAATGCAGAACATTTCCTGTAATAAGTGTGGCTGATCATAGAATCACCTATAATAAACTTAAAGCAGTTTAGCTGATGATCAATTAATTTAATGAAATTTTCACTTAAATTACTTTTTTCAAATTGAATGTTCAATTAGTTAACATAGCACTTCCTTCTATATTAGGATTTTTTGATACAAATTCAGGTGTGGACAAACCTTTCATTAACCTCCCACAGGGGTAAGGGGGAGGTTGGGGAGAACACTTTGTATTACCTCTGTGTATAATATTCATTTTCTATGGAATTTAAGTTCTTTGATTTCATAGATGATTTTGTTTTTATGTTTTTTTAATGTCTTCCTATCACCAGAATAAAGTCTCTTAGACAATAGGTATTTAATAAATGTTTTGTTTTAATTTCTAATAGGGGAGATTGTTTGCTTCATAAAAACTTTTAAATACTACCAGGAGATATTTTTTAAAAAATTAATTAATTATGCACTTATTCTTATCTTATTACACATATTTGAATTATGTTCACAGTGTGATGTCAATGTTTATGAGCACCAGCAATTGGTGCTACCTATACTTCATCTAATAAACTTTTTAAAACAGCTATATTTATTCAGTCTCCCTAATGAATATTGATGCTAAAATGTTAAATAAGATATTAGCAAAAAGACTACAGAAAATCATCCCCAGGATAATACACTATGATCAAGCAAGATTTATACCAGGAATGCAGGGCTGGTTCAATATTAGAAAAACTATCAATATAATTGGCCATATTAATAACCAAATTAATAAAAAACATATGATCATCTCAATAGATGCAGAAAAAGCATTTGACAAAATCCAACATCCATTCCTATTAAAAACACTTGAGAGTATAGGAATAAATGGACTTTTCCTTAAAATAATCAGCAGCATCTATTTAAAATCATCAGTAAGCATCATATGTAATGGAGACAAACTGCAACCATTCCCAATAAGATCTGGAGTGAAACAAGGTTGCCCACTATCACCGTTACTATTTAATATTATATCAGAAACCCTAGCTTTGGCAATAAGGGCTGAGAAAGAGATTAAAGGAATAAGAATAGGCAGTGAGGAAACCAAATTATCACTCTTTGCCAACGATATGATGGTATACTTAGAGAACCCCAGAGATTCTACTAAAAAATTATTAGAAATAATCTACAACTTTAGCAAAGTTGCTAATTATAAAATAAACCCACAGAAGTCATCAGCATTCTTATATATCACTAACAAAATCCAACAAAGAGATAATACAACTTTAGCAAAGTTGCTAATTATAAAATAAACCCACAGAAGTCATCAGCATTCTTATATATCACTAACAAAATCCAACAGTCAGAGTTACAAAGAGAAATTCCATTTAAAGTAACTACTGATAATATAAAATATTTAGGAATCTATCTGCCAAGGGAAAATCAGAAACTTTATGAGCAAAATTACAGACCACTTTTCACACAAATTAAGTCTGATCTAACCAATTGGAAAAATATTAAATGCTCTTGGATAGGGCGAGCAAATATAATAAAGATGACAATATTACCTAAACTAATCTATTTATTTAGCGCTATACCAATCAGACTCCCAAAAAACTATTTTAATGACCTAGAAAAAATAACAACAAAGTTCATATGGAAAAACAAAAGGTCAAGAATTTCAAGGGAATTAATGAAAAAAAAATCAAATGATGGTGGCTTAGCTGTACCAGATCTAAAATTATATTATAGAGCAGCAGTTACCAAAACTATTTGGTATTGGCTAAGGAATAGATTAGTTGATCAGTGGAATAGATTAGGTTCAAGGAACAAAACAGTCAACAATTATAGCAACCTATTGTTTGACAAACCCAAAGACCCCAGCTTTTGGGATAAAAACTTACTGTTTGATAAAAATTGCTGGGAAAATTGGAAACTAATATGGCAGAAACTAGGCATTGATCCATACTTAACGCCGTACACCAAGATACGGTCAAAATGGGTTCATGACCTAGGCATACAGAATGAAATTATTAATAAATTAGAGGAACACAGGATAGTTTACCTCTTAGACCTATGGAAGGGGAAGGACTTTATGACCAAAGAAGAACTAGAGATCATTACTGATCACAAAATAGAAACCTTTGACTATACCAAACTGAAAAGTTATTATACAAACAAAATTAATGCAGACAAGATTAGAAGGGACACAATAAACTGGGAAAATATTTTTACAGTCAAAGGTTCTGATAAAGGCCTCATTTACAGAATATATAGAGAATTAACTTTAATTTATAAAAAATCAAGCCATTCTCCAATTGAAAAATGGTCAAAGGATATGAACAGACAATTCTCAGATGAAGAAATTGAAACTATTTTTAGTCATATGAAAAGATGCTCCGAGTCATTATTAATCAGAGAAATGCAAATTAAGACAACTCTAAGATACCACTACACACCTGTCAGATTGGCTAAGATGACAGGAAAAAAATAATGATGATTGTTGGAGGGGATGCAGGAAAACTGGGACATTGATGCATTGTTGGTGGAGTTGTGAACGAATCCAACCATTCTGGAGAGTAGTTTGGAACTATGCTCAAAAAGTTGTCAAATTGTGCATACCTTTTGATCCAGCAGCATTACTATTGGGCTTATATCCCAAAGAGATCATAAAGAAGGGAAAGGGACCTGTATGTGCACGAATGTTTGTGGCAGCCCTCTTTGTAGTGGCTAGAAACTGGAAACTGAGTGGATACCCATCAGTTGGAGAATGGCTGAATAAATTGTGGTATATGAATATTATGGAATATTATTGTTCTGTAAGAAATGACAAACAGGATGATTTCAGAAAGCCCTGGAGAGACTTACATGAACTGATGCTGAGTGAAATGAGCAGGACCAGGAGATCATTATATACTTCAACAACAATATTATATGATGGACCTGGCCATGCTCAGCAATGAGATCAACCAAATCATTTCCAATGGAGCAGTAATGAACTGAACCAGCTATGCCCAGAGAAAGAACTCTGGGTGATGACGAAAAACCATTACATTGAATTCCCAATCCCTATATTTATGCCCACATGCATTTTTGATTTCCTTCACAAGCTAATTGTACAATATTTCAGAGTCTGATTCTTTTTGTACAGCAACATAACGGTTGGGTTTTGTATACTTATTGTGTATCTAATTTATATTTTAATATATTTAACATTTACTGGTCATCCTGCCATCTGGGGGAGGGGGTGGGGGATAAGAGGTAAAAAATTGGAACAAGAGGTTTGGCAATTATTAATGCTGTAAAGTTACCCATACATATAACCTGTAAATAAAAGGCTATTAAATAAAAAAAATCTATTTATTTAAAGTTAAATACAAATTAAGAGAAAGCAGAATATAAAGAGAAAAATGAAAAAAATTTAAAAATCCAGAATATTGTCATGTGTCCAGCAGAATAAAAAGGGACCATTCAAAATATGTGGCAATAAATTTCCCCTTCAAGAAATCATATATAATAATAGAAGATTATATTCCTGATTGCCCATCTTTTTTTTTTTGTTTCCTCATAAGATATATACCGTGTTTCCTGATAATAAGACCCATCCTGAATATAAGCCCTCCCCTTACTGTTTAAGATTCCTCTAAAATAAGCCCTCCCCCGAAAATAAGCCCTATTGAGATTGCTACTCTAGTAAAGGTGATCCCCAGGGCTCCAAGCTACATTACGGTACCATCTGTATGCACCATCCCCCCCACCTTGTGAAACACATGCCCCGCTCAGAGCTTCATCCAATCAGAACAGCAGTGAGGGAGTCATCCTGTTCTTCCACAGTGATTTGCTTGCTGGTGCCATTGAGAGCAGTGCTGAGGAGGAGAGCTGAGGCAGGACAACATAAACACCCAGTATGTAAGTGGGAGTGAGGGGGCATGATGGAGGATAAAAGGTGCATGATGGAGGATAAAAGAACTCAGGAGGTATCATGGAGAATAGAAGGAGCACTCAGGGAGCATGATGGGGTTAAAACATTATTGAGGGGCATGATGGAGTGAAAAGAAGGACTGATTGTCATAATTTTATTATTCTGTCTGTTTTGATCCCCAGACATGAGTACAAAAAGGAAGAGCTATTTTGTTGAATACAAGAAAGCAATTGTAGAGGAGTCACATGGTAAGAATCTTGCAGTTTTCTGTAAAGAAAAACTTTTGGATCTTTGAATGATCAGAAAATGGAGAGCAGATTATAATAACCTCAATCAACAGGTGGATGAGGGAAAAAGGAAAAAGCGCAGGTCTGGATCAGGTTGGCAACCCTTATATCCTAACTTGGAGATCCTCATTGGTGAATGGATTGCTGGAGAGCCAGGCCTTGGTTGGAGAATGGAGAATCAAGAATGGAGAGCAAAGGCCTTAGTTGTGCTGTCGATGTTCATTAAAATAAGCCCTCCCCTGAAAATAAGCCCTCTGGTGTTTTTCTGTCCAAAAAAAATAATAAGCCAGTGTCTTATTATTGGGGAAACACGGTATATGTGTATGTCTATATGTATTGTGACCTATTTAACCCATTTCTGTTGTGAGTAGGAAGAAGATTTCCTCCCCATTCTAATGTTTCTTCATTGCTTCTTCCTCTGCACCTCATTGTATAGACCAGGGGTCCTCAAACTATGGCCCGCTGAGGACGTTTTATGCAGCCTGCTGGGTTATGGCAAAATCAGACTGGAAGTGACGTTCGACCTAAACTTGCATTAGCAATGCACACTTTTGGCACTGGGCTGAGGTTGCAGAGACAGAGTGTAAGGTGATACCAAGGTGATGTGAGTTCCCAGGCTGGGGTTTGTGGTGTGGGGAAGGGAGAGAGATGCAGAAGATGGAGAACTGACAGCCTGCGGCCTTGTACAGTAATGGCAGCCACCACAACAGACAGGCTTAGGGGATGTACAGTGCATGCTGCACATGTCATGGCCACTGCAGGGGGAATTCACTGCAGCAGTGAAGGTCGGAAGCAGGAGTGGGAAGAGCAGGAGAGAGAGTGCAGGAAACGGAGGTATCACAGTGCAGAGACAGCTTAGAGGAAGCTAGGCATTGCAGTCTGTATGTCTCTGTGTGAGCAAAGTTATTGCTGGTATATTGTTTTTGTATGTATGTAAATATATATACATATATATATATGTATATATATATTTTACTAATAGCAATTTGGAATCCCTAGGAAATAATGATGTCAAGAAAAAGAAAAATTGACTCAGAGTGTATGATATTCAAAGAACAGTGGACTTATGATTACTTTTTCATTCAGTACAAGGAAAGAGCTGTATATCTGATATGCCAGAATATAGTGTCTGTGTCCAAAGAATATAATCTGCATGGACACTATGAAACTCAACATAAAGATAAATATGATTGTTTGGTTGGAGAAGTGAGAAAAGATAAAATATTAAAACTAAAAATACATCGACAACTCAGCAAAATACTTTTGTGAAGAAGAAGCAGCTAAATATTTCATCACTGCGAGCAAGTTTTCAAGTTGCCAAGCTAACAATAATAAAAGTACTGGCAGACCATTCTTGGAGGGAGAATTTGTTAAAGAATACCTTCTTTCTGTTGCCAAAGAAAAGTGTCCAGAGAAGGTCTATTTATTTAGTACAGTGAGTCTTTCAGGATCTGCAATTACATGGAGGATTGAAGAAATTGGAGACAATCTGTATCAACATTTCCAAAACTCCATAAAAAAATTTCATATTTTTCCTTGGCATTCAACGCAAGCAATGATGTTTGTGATTCTGCAGAACTTCTAATTTTTATTCATGGGATAAATGATTATTTTGAAGTCATAGAAGAGCTTGCTGCACTGCAAAGCATCAAAGGAACAACTTCAGGAGAGGATATCTATGAAAAGGTTTGCCAAACTATGAATGGTTTGGAACTGGACTGATCTAAACTAGTCAGTGTGACAACTGATGATGCTCCTAGCATGGTGGGGTCTAAGAAAGGAGTAATTGCTCTCATTAACCAAGAGATGGACAAACATAACCATTCTCCTCCAATAGCCATACACTGCCTCATCCACCAACAAATGCTGTGCAGTAAATCACTGAAGTGGGACTCTTTTATGAAAATGGTGGGTATCTTGTGTTAACTTCATTAGAGCTAATGCACTAAATCACAGACAATTTCAGGAATTTCTGTCTGAGCTAAATGTTGAGTATGAAGATGTTCCATATCAGTTGTGAATGAATCCAACCATTCTGGAGAATAGTTTGGAACTATGCTCAAAAAGTTAACAAACTGTGTATACCCTTTGATCCAGCAGTATTACTACTGGGCTTATATTCCAAAGAGATCATAAAGAAGGGAAAGGGACCTATATGTGCACGAATGTTTGTGGCAGCCCTCTTTGTAGTGGCTAGAAACTGGAAACTGAGTGGATGCCCATCAGTTGGAGAATGGCTGAATAAATTGTGGTATATGAATATTATGGAATATTATTGTTCTGTAAGAAATGACCAACAGGATGATTTCAGAAAGCCCTGGAGAGACTTACATGAACTGATGCTGAGTGAAATGAGCAAGACCAGGAGATCATTATATACTTCAACAACAATACTATATGATGGACCTGGCCATCCTCAGCAATGAGATCAACCAAATCATTTCCAATGGAGCAATAATGAACTGAACCAGCTACACCCAGAGAAAGAACTCTGGGTGATGACGAAAAACCATTACATTGAATTCCCAATCCCTATATTTATGCCCACCTGCATTTTTGATTTCCTTCACAAGCTAATTGTACAATATTTCAGAGTCTGATTCTTTTTGTACAGCAAAATAATGGTTTGGTCATGTATACTTATTGTGTATCTAATTTATATTTTAATATATTTAACATTAACTGGTCATCCTGCCATCTGGGGGAGGGGGTGTGAGGTAAGAGGTGAAAAATTGGAACAAGAGGTTTGACAATTGTCAGTGCTGTAAAGTTACCCATACATATAACCTGTAAATAAAAGGCTATTAAATTTTTTTAAAAAATGTTCCATATCACGCAGAAGTCCATTGGCTGAGTCGAGGGAGAGTTTTGAAATGTTTCTATGGCTTATTTCCACAGATTATAACTTTTCTGCTTTCAAAAAATAAATAAGTACTAGAGCTCAATGATGCAGAATGGAAATGGCACCTTGTCTTTCTGACAGATGGAACAGAGCTACTCAACAATTTCAATATGCAACTTCAAGGAAAGGGGAAGCTCATCTGTGATATGCAATCACATGTCAAAGCATTTGAAGTAAAATTAGTCCTCCTCATCAAACAAGTGAAGGAAGAAAACTTCTGCCATCTCCCCACAACTAAAATCTGTTAGTGGGAAAAACCATTGATTGCATTCCCAAACAATGTGTGGATTCACTGGAAAAATTTCAAAAGGAGTTCCAATTTAGATTTAAAGAGCTTCATCTCCATGAACAGGACACATACAGCTTTTCCATAATCCATTTTCTATTGACATTGAAAATGTAGATACAATTTATCAAGTGGAACTGGCTGAACTGCAGAATTGTGACTCTCTGAAAGACTCATTCAAGTCAAGCAGCCTTCATAATTTTGTTACTTTTTTCTAGATAGTATCATTTTTTAGAATAAAATCATACTCGGCTTTCCCCCAATCTTTCTTTTGAGCTATCAAATTATTGATGTAAATCTTAAACACATGGTATGCATTTTTATGTAAAAACAATAAATTATTTGTGTAGAGGGCAGGAACACTGAAAAGATATACTTAAAGCTCAGTATGATTGATTTAATCCTACAACAAGATATTAACTCAGTGGAATTAAGATAGTCATTCTCTGGTTTACATGTACTTAATACTTAGTATAGTTGTTTAAATTGACACCTATTCTACAAGATTGACACCTATAATCATGTGCTTACAAAAAGGTATATAAGAGCCAACAAGGACTGGAAGAGAAAACATTCTTTCTCCCACCATCCTGGTGGCTTTCTTGCCTTCTGCATTTCTCCATTAAGATCAAGGCTCATCTAAAAGTCCCCCAGAAAGCTGATGAGCTGATGAGCCCCAGGTGAAGGAGACAGACTGTGAAGGAGATAATAAGGACTTTCTTCCTGATTATTCTCTTGGTGATTATTTTGTTGAAACCAAGGCTGTTCCTGAGACCTCCAGAAAGCTAACCAGAGCATTACAAATTTGCATTGTTCAATCATTTGAAATTAATCTTTAATGTTGGTTATTATATGTATAATTTTCTAATATGTTCAGATTTGGTTGAAAGTTCTAAAAATCTGTAAGTTTGTAGAGTGTCCATTTTTTCCATTTAATATTTTGCTAGATATGTTATTTTTGGCAGAGGACCAGTATTTTTGATTGCCATTGTATATTGGCAGGACACAGGACCTGTGATGTTTTATAGTAGCAGTGAATAAATCCTGCTTCTAATCATAGTGCCAATGTATTTGAATTTTCTGGGGAGCCGGGGTGTTGTTTGTTTCTTGAAAAAATTTCTATTTGATCTGGGGGTTTCAAAATTTGGTATTAACATTACTATGCATTTTCCCTTTAGATTCTTTTTAATGTGAAGATCAATGGATTTATTCTATTTCTACTTCTCTTTACCCTCTCCCCACCAGGTTCTATCACTCCAGTACACATTTTTTTTTTTGGTGAATTCCTTATATAATTGTGTCAAACTTCTTTTTTGGATTTATAGCTTTTAGGTAGTTCAATTATCCTTATATTTTCTCTTTTTGAGAATTCTTCAAATCCATTGTTTTTCTTATATTTATCATTTGGTACTATTTATTTTATTCTTTATATTTTGTTTTGTTATTTCTTAGTGTCTTATAGCTTCCCTGAATTCCCTTTGCTTCATTCTAATTTTCAATGAATTGTTTTCTTTTTTAAGACTCAATATCCTACTCTAGTTGGTTAACTTTTTTATATATAATCTCATTTTTTGATAGCTTACCTATTAGATTTTGGAGAATGGAGGAATTTATGGCCAAAGAGAATATTATGAAATGCAAAATATACAACTTTGAATACATTAAACTTAAATGATAAATTAAAAACCAACACAACCAAGATTGGAAGAAAAACACAAAGCTGGGGGAAAAATTTTGACAGCAGTGTTTTTGATAAAAGTTTCATTGCTAAAATATATAAAGAAATATTTCAAATTTATAAGAATATGATCAAAGGATATGAACAATTTTCAGACAAAGAAATTAAAATCATATATAGTCACTGTAATATTCTTCTCTAAATTGTAATCTTCTCTGGGAGTAGGTTTCTTGGGGGGCTTCTGGAGGCAGCCTTAAGTTTCAGTTCAGAGTAATAACCCCGAATATAGCCAGGAGTTAAAAGTCCAAATCCTTTATTGTCTCTTTCCAAGTCTTGTCTCTTTTCCTGGCCCCAGTTAGCTTTAATAGAGGCCTATCTCTCTCCTTGGTTCGAGAGTTTAAGCTGCCTTCTCTGGCTTGTGAATGTCTTTGACTGAATCCTGGCTGAGGCTCAGAGTTTCTAGTGGGCTTGTCTTCCAGTGGGCTTGTCCTTTAGTGCGTTTGTCCTTTAATGGGCTTGTCCTCCTGACCCTGAAAGCTTCTTGCTTATATGCTGTACACTGAGTACACATCAATTATTATATCACTTGGAAACCATTATTTGTTGTAGGATTAAATCAATTCTAAACTAGATTTAACTATTGTCTCCTCAATTCCACTTATTTAGCACCTTGTAAGAATCCTAACAAGTCACAGTGAAAATGTTTTAAATCACTATTAATTTAAAAAAATGAAAATTAAAACAATTATGAAGTACCATCTTATACTTCTTAGGTTGGTTAAAATGACAGGAAAAGATAATGATAAATGATGTAGGAGATGTGGGGAAATTGGGACACTGATGTGTTGTTGGTGGAGTTGTGAAATGATCCAACCACTCAGGAATACAATTTGGAACTATGTGCAAAGTGCTATCAAACTGTGGATATCTTTTGATGTAGTAGTGCTACTACTGGATCTGTATCCCAAAGAAATCATAAAAGAAGGAAAAGGATTCACATTTGCAAAAATGTTTGTAGCTGTTCTTTTTGTGGTTTGCAAAGAACTGAAAAATGAGTAAATGCCCATCAATTGGGGAATGGCTGAACAAGTTATGGTATATGAAATAATAGAATATTTTTATTCTATAAAAAATGATGACTGAGAGAATCTCAGTTGATTAGGAACACCTGGCTCTGCTGTGCTCCTGAGATGATGCTCTGGGTGAGAAGGACGCAGCAAACCCAGTGAGTTCAGAAGCAGCAGGGCAGAAACTGGCTAACTATTGGCACTTTCAGGAAGGTGGATCATTTGCTTTGCTGTTCCAGGTCAGAAAGAGAGCTGAAGTGAATCTAGAGGCACCACACCCCAATCATAGAGGATTAGAGGGAAGTTCTTACACTAATAGTACTCATCAAAAAATGTATGGACAAGGAAGAAAGAACCTAACCATTGAAACTTAATAAGAGAATAAGAGAAAACTGAGGTACATCTTCAGAGGAGGACATTGAAATTTAAAAAAAAAGCATCTATGAATTTTCTGTTGCATTTCTATATTAATATATTTCCAAATGTTTCTGCAACCTTGAATTTTTGGCATAAATCCCCATAGAACCTGGCACAGAGATGTTTAATAAATTGTTTTTCTCTGTTTTGTCTAACTAGCTAGCTTACTAGTTTTGTGTTGCTGTTAAAGGCAATGTTGCTGTGAATTATTGCTTAACTCTACATTTCCTCTTTGAACTAGCTTAGATTTTATTTAAATATGTATATAGTACATCTTTTGGTTCTGATATCTTAAGTACCAATATTAATTTTTTACCTATAGTACATTTATATATAATGTAGTTTTCTTGTAATTCCTTTTAACCATACTTATATTTTCTACTGGTCTTTTCTAGAATAATTATTCCTACTACTACTTTTTTGAGCTTAGGTGAAGTGTTATGATTTTAATCTATTTTTATTTTTTTCAGTTTGAATTTCTGCTTACATTTTCTTTTTTATGAACAATACATTGTGTTTATTTTGGGCTACTATTCTTTTCTTTTTTTGTGAGTAACTTCATTCCATTTATATTCACAGTTATGATGATTAATCAAGGCATTTATTTTTTTCCCTCTTTCCTACCTTTTCCCCACATTTTTTCTTTGCCCCCGTTTTTACAAAGAAAAGAATGTTGAATATGCTTAGCATGATTTGTGCTTTCTATACCCTGCTTTTGTTTTCCTGGAACTCATATTTCCCTTGACCAAATTCTAATCATAATTTGTTTTTCTTTTCCTTTTAAATTTTTGCCATGATCCATACTTTGAGGTTAGATCCTGTTTTACTTATAACTAATCACTTTCTGAATCTTTTGATCTATAATTTATCCCCTCTCCTTTCCTCTTATTTTCTCCTTTACCCAGGATCTGCAATAGGCAATTTTATTATACCAAATATATGTCATCATATCTTCATCAGCTTTCCTTTAATTGTCACTTTTTAAGTTTTTCTTAACTTCAAGATATTTATTAGGTTTATTCTTACCCTATATCTTCACTATTTCTATTTTTATTGAAAATCAACTCATCTGTCACAATATTGTCCTTTCAACATTAGCTTGTGAAGTCACATGTTATGTTTCATAGAGATTCAAATGTTCTGTATGGAATGAAAGGCTGTTGATATATGATAGTCATTGTCATACTTTACCTTAAAGTTGTAAAGACTGTCAATTTTCTGTTTAATTAAAATTTCAAAAGAGGATCAGAGAAGACTGAGTCTAGTTTAAAATATTCTGTTCTAGGCAGATAGTATTCAAATCAACAGCAATTTGCCTACACAATCATGTGAGATGCTATTCCACTTCATCATTCTGATGCTTTATTGCATCTGTATTTCATTATTGTGGGCAATTCTCCTCTGATATTTATTGTAACTCTATCATGCCTTCTCCTCCTATGAAATTCCTGTTCATGTTTATGCCCATAAACATATAAAAATTTGACTCAATAGACTTTTCCTATGGATCTTTTAATAATTTTAGGATTAACGATGTTACCTTCTACTATATATTTGTCACACTATCCTCTTAGAATATGTTCCATTTTCAGATTTACTTTTCTTTAATGCTAAAGTATTTGTTATACCTCTTTTAACAGACAAGTCCATTTTCGTGTACCATAGCTTCATTACTCTTATAGTCATTTAAAGTTTTTATTCTTTCCATATTATAGCAATCCATGATTCACAAATTGCTATCAAGAGAATAATATTATTTTTAAAAGATGAGAATTTATTGGGATCAGTGAAGTTGATGGGCCACTGAAAACTGGTCCACTCATCACCTCTAGTACAGTTCTGTCTTCAATTCATTATCTTGTTGCAAATTCTTTACACAATATATGTGATTAAAGAAGAAATCAATTGAATACTCATAATTAATAAGACGCATTAATTGGGATGAAAATGAATTCATTATCTTTTTTATTTTCTCCCTCCAACCTCCACTCCACTATCATTATATATGCATCTCTTAATGTTCAAAGAACTTCCATAATGCTTCAAACATACAGAGATCCCATGCTTCAGAGACTTTCTTGGAAAAGGAAAGAGCCATATAGTGCTTGTTGAAAATGAAGTCTGTGTTTACTTTACATCATGATTCCCTTGTTGCTCTCAGTTGTAGAACCATAGTAACCCTTTCTTCTCTCCAGGAGAGATAGTTGAGAAACTCCTCAGATAGGTGGATATTCCTCCATGAATTTCTTTATTCTTCTCACCACTTCTCCATGCCTTCCATCCTTGTGATTGACAGGTTCCTGTGGTTATAATGGAATTTTGAAGTTCCCTGCAGGATTCAAGTGTAGCCTCTATATGCAATCCCGTATGCTTCACTTAGCTGGGTTTTTGTCCTTCCTTTCCATGTCTATCTGTATCCTTTTAAAGGTCAAATTCAAAGAAGTAGCCATATGTGGACAAACCATGAATCCATCAATACGCTTTAATGTCAATGAAAAAAAAGTTCTATAAGATAAACATGTTGAATTAGCTTAAAGGAATTGATTTCAAGTCACTATTCCTTGCTTCCTGTGTAACCTTGGATGAAATCACAATTTCCTCAGCTAAATGACACCTGAGACTTCGAGCTCTAGATATATAATTTCTAAGTCCTATTGTGTTGTCAATAGGGATACATCTCTCTCATACATTTTCTTCTCTTTTTTTGAAAATATCTTCTTTCTACAATGAAGCAGCAATTGTGAACAAATATAAACTTTTCAAGATGGATAAAAGGATAGAGCAATAGATTATATAAGAAATTAAATTCTGCAATGTAAAGTTTTTTTTTCTTTAATAGCCTTTTATTTACAGGTTATATGCATGGGTAACTTTACAGCATTAACAATTGTCAAACCTCTTGTTCCAATTTTTCACCTCTTGCCCCCCCATCCCCTCCCCCGGATGGCAGGATGACCAGTAGATGTTAAATATATTAAAATATAAATTAGATACACAATAAGTATACATGACCAAAACGTTATTTTGCTGTACAAAAAGAATCAGACTCTGAAATATTGTACAATTAGCTTGTGAAGGAAATCAAAAATGCAGGTGGGCATAAATATAGGGATTGGGAATTCAATGTAATGGTTTTTAGTCATCTCCCAGAGTTCTTTCTCTGGGCGTAGCTGGTTCAGTTCATTACTGCTCCATTGGAAATGATTTGATTGATCTCATAGCTGAGTCCATCAGAAGTGATTATCATATAGTATTGTTGTTGAAGTATATAATGATCTCCTGGTCCTACTCATTTCACTCAGCATCAGTTCGTGTAAGTCTCTCCAGGCCTTTCTGAAATCATCCTGTTGGTCATGCAATGTAAAGTTTTTAAAAGAAATATAAAGCAAGATAATCACAAAGTTGGGATATAATTATAAGAACTATTATTCATGTAAGACTTGGATATATTTTGGTAAGTGTATTTCCAGATATTTCTATCTATCTATCTATCTATCATCTATATATCTATCCATCTATCTAAACATCCATTTTTATTTATATTCTGTAGTTTCTTTGAATGCGATTTTGTTTTTGTATTACTTCTGTCAGATATATATGCACATACATACACGTATGCATATGCATATATACATATGTACATACAAACATACATTTGTATGTATGTGTTTATGTATGTGTATTACTGATTGTGATTGTGGGTTTCTTTTATGACATCATACTTTTAATATAAGATTCAAATTCATGACCAGTCAAAAGATAGATAATAATTTATTAAAAGTCTACTTTGAGTCAAGTAATTCATCAGATGAGAAAGATCAGGAAAGGCTTCTTATAGAAGATAGAATTTTTAGTTCATACTTGAAAGAAGCCAGGGACACCAGGAGGAAGAAATTAAAAGGGACAGTATTGTAGACATACAGAAAAGCCAATGAAAATACCCAGCAACTAGAGATAGTATTTCTTATGAAAGGTACAGCCAGGAGGTCAATGAACCTGAATTGCAAAGTATATTGGAATGAAGAGGATATAACTGGGGTAAGAATGATTTTTATATTTGATCCTAGAAAATGATATGGAATTATTGGATTTTATTATGACATGATCAGAGCTGCACTTTAGGAAAATTAGTCTCACAGCTGAATAGAGGATGTACTAAAGTAGGGAAAAGATGAGTCAAAGATACCAACCAGCTCACTGTTTCAATAGTTCAGGTGTGAGTTAATGAGTACCTGTGCTAGATTGGTATCAGTCTCAGAAGAGAAAAGGGTATATGTATGAGAGATATTGAAAAAGTAAAATCAAAAGGACTTGATAAAGATTACAAATGGAATGGGGGCGGGAGAGAAATACAGTGAGATTTGGAAGAGGATAGCTAGTTGTGATCCTGGAAGACTGGAAGGATAGTGGTATGAGGAATAGTAATTGAGGAATAATTCCTCAATAGTAATTAGGAATTTCACAGGGCACTGAGAGTTTTAGAGGAAAAAAGACCTTGTACAAAGTACAATAAATTCACTTTGGACATATTGAGTTCAAGAGTAGGGAGTTTCCAATTTGAGAAATCTAATGAGTTGCTGAAGCATTGTAATCACAAATGGTGATGAGATCATTAATTGAAATAATATAGAAGGTAAAGATAATAGACTCAGAACAAAGCTTTAGTGAAAATTACCAATATATCCAGTAAAAGATACTGAGGACATTCATAGGAGATCATTTTACAACAAAATCCTTTTGGTATGAAATTATTTTTTTGAAAAGTTAAATGAATTATATATAATTTTCTTTTTCTTGCTCATTTTCATGATTATTTTTCTGCATAGCGAATTCCAAAAGATTAAGCTGATATGACTTCATTGTATGGAAACCAAAGTGTTAAGTAATTTTATCATTACTCATACAGGCACAGGAGAGCCACTGAACTATATTACCCTGGTTTTAGCACATTCTTACATATATTTACCAATATATAAATGATTAAAATTTTAATAGACTTTAAAAATGTCCAGTGAATTCCATCTAGTTTTGAAAAATAAATGTAATTAAAGAATTATGTCTTAGCTATGTTAATTGATATCTTATCCAAACACTGTAGGAACAGGAATGAGCAAGAATTAAAGAAATACAGCATGTTCAGCACACATTTTTGCCTTTTTGCTAAATTCAACTGTTATTAATAATTCATTATTTAATAATTCAATTTTCTCTCAGATCTAAGGTACAACATTTCTCTAAAATTTTTATTTACCTACCTCATAGTGTACTAGGACTTTCCCTTCAAATGTGATATTATATTAATATAATATAAAGTAAGTTCAACTGATTTCTTCTAAAGTATCACTGTTGTCAATAAACAAATATTTATTAGCAACAATCATGTTTAAGTACTGTGATTGTCATTGGGAAAATAAATGCAGAAAATGAATTTTCAAAGAATTTATTTGGTATCATGCTATTTGGCACGTAAATTTATTTTTAAAATACTATAATTTTTTTTCAGTTTTGAAACAAGTGGTTTGGTTTTGGTTTTTTAAATAGTAGTATTTAATACATTAAATATATTATCTGCCCATTTCTTTACTAAGGAAGACATTAGAAGAATTCCCATTCCCAAACTGTCTTTTAAAACAGACAGGTTGCAATTAACCCAACAGCAGGAGAATGTAGCTGGAGGGGCTTTTTAACAGGAGACTTGGTCTTCTATCTCCAGGTTTGTTCAATCTGGCTGCCTGAGACTGGATTAATTGCCTTTAATTATCTTGCTTAATTACCCTAAGTAGGACCATATCTGTCTGTGTCCGGCTGGTGCCAGGGACTTGAATTCCACAGGGCAGAATTGTCTTTCTCCATGCTGTCTTTTTTTGAAACTCCTCTGCCCTCTTTGTTTGGCTAAATGCCAGAGTTCTCAAAAAATATAGAAACGCTTACCTGGTGTCACTGCTACATCCTCCTTAGTGTATTGACCTTTCTGTCTTCTAATCAAGAAAGCTGGTTCTCAACTCCTTCCTTGCAGAAGGCCTATAGATATTATCCTACAATGAAAATTTCTTATGTTTGTACAGTTGTTTTTTGTTTTGTTTTGTTTTGTTTAGCATTGTGCAGCCTAATGTAAATAAAGATCCCTGCAAACTACTTAAAAATAGATTTAACTTTTCTATATTATAGAAATACGGTAAAAAATTTCACCAATAGGATGATCTTTGCAAAATAAAGAAGTAAGTAAACTAGTTGAGGTCACGGACTCTTTTGTTTTGTCATTACAATCAAAGTGCTTTCCAAAAAGCAGACACTTGGGTTTATTCAAGTTACTTATCTTTTCTTTTAAAAAAATCCACACTTCTTAAAATTACAAATTCTTAAGGCTGATAATGAATAAACACATATATGTATATGTACACATACACACATATACATAAATATAATTGTGAAATTTATCTCTTCACCTTCATCCAATTAAGAAATTGTGGCATATCCCAACATGATTGATAAAGCAGTATGTATTAAAATTAAATAAACAAATAAACAAATTTGAAAAAAATACAATTAAAAAAGACTGTGAAATGTGATCAGATTTTTTAAAAGATCTGATTTCAAAACTTTATATTTTAAATCAATTTCCTCCTCTATTACTTAGCAATAGTTTTTATTTTAAACTGAAAACTGTCACTAAGCTTTTACCTATAGATATATAGGATGTCATCAGTGGCGTAGAAAAAGGATTTGAAATATGAGCATTGGTTTCCCATCAGCATATGTCTACGCATTTATATATGTATACATCTGTATATACATATATAGTGTTTTTAATATATGGAAGTTCATATTCACACTCATATATATATATATGTGTGTGTACATATGTTTATATAAATATATATATATATATACATGCATATTTGTCAGCTAGTTACTTCTTTATTTTACAAAGATCATCCTATTGATGAACTGTTTTACAAAGTTCATATAATGGGGAAAAGTTGATTCTACTTTTAAGTAGTTTACAGGAATCTTCACTAGCATTAGGCTGCAGAAGGCTAAAAACGTGTAGCTATGAGAATTTTTTATTGTAGAGCAATACATGTAGGCCTTTTGGAAGAGAGGTATTGAGAACTAGCTTTCTTGATAAAGAATTTCTTTAATTAGATATTAGAAATATCTACAAATTTATGCATATCTGTAGGTATGTATATACATATATATGACTAGCTTTTGTATATAAAATAATACAGATCATATTAATATGTAAATATTTATGCATTTATGTAAAATTCATTTTCATCCATTCTTGAATGCTTTGTTATAATTAACTCTTATAAATAATGGTCTTTTTGGTTCATTAGCATGCTTGCCTTTCATTTCAACTTGAACTTTATTTAAACAGCTCTTTTGCCCTTTGGTCACTTTAATAATAATAACCTCTACCAGATAGTATTTGGGGAATGTTCATAAAATACTCAACAAAAAAAAAAAAAAAAAACACTTAAAATGAGATTCTTGTCTCTATTATCATAATAACTGATGCTTAAATGAATATATATCACAAATCTTTTATACATTAACATACACCTTCATGAATGACCAAAGCTTAAAAATATGTCTCGTTGGCTAATCTTCTAAACAAGAGTTCTCTTGAAGTGTTAAACTCCTCAGATTATTTTAAAGCCTTTTTTTTTTTTTTGGTAGAATCTATTTACCAGAGCTTGATCCTATTAGCAAAGATTTAAAGGACTCAGAGACATTGTATATCTGAATAAAACATTGACAAAGGATTTCTTTGGAAGAGTAAATTGACAAATTCTCAAATATAATCAAAGAAATTCAGCATAACTGAGTTATAAATAGTATACTAGATTAAATGTAACTATACAATAATAATAATAATTAGTTGTTTTTTTCAATTTATTTGATTATTTGTTATTTCTTTTATTCCCATATTTGCTTGGGAATATTCTGGGAATGCTGCCTAAAAATAATGGATCAATTTCTGAAATTTATTAAAAGCACAAGATTTTCTTTTTCTTTTCATTTTAAGTTTTTTAAAATTTAGTCATGACCAAAAATATGCTACCTTGTTGCCTATTTCAGCAAAAGGTAAAATCTCTTACAAACAAAATGAAAATGATGATAAATGATTAATTTAATATCATTTAAAGGACAATCATTTCAAAATGCATATAAAATAACAAATCTTAGGAATTCATTCCTGTTCTTTTTCTTCTTTTCTTTCTTGCATATTAATTCCATTTATAAATCAAAACTCACATTTTTAAAATTTTATTTTTATTATAATATTATTTTAAAATTTTGCCACTTTGCATGGTAGTATACTCTGTACATATGACTTGTGCATTACATATTTCTATCCTGGTGCTAACATCTTTTTTTTTTTTTTCAAATTAATTTGAATCCTTGACTTCAAACAATAAGAAATTGAAAAATGTCCTTTAATCAATTGGCCCAAAGCAGGTGGGTAGTTCTACTTTTTCTAATCCATTGTTCAGTAGATTAAAGAGAATTGAACTATCTTTGATTAAAAAGAGAATAGTTCTTTGCAGATAACTAGTTTACTTTTTGAAGTTTTTTTTAAATAAAATTCTTACAAGTTGTGTTAATAATTAAAGGATTCTAGATGACAAGTATCATTTCTTTATAAAAAAAATATACTTAAGAGTATGAAAGGGCATTAAAAATATATAAGCAAGGGAGGAGGATGTTTAGATTTCCTAAATTGTATTTGACTTTTATGGTTGTAAAGGTAGTATTCCAATGGAAGGAAAAATTAGCACCACCTAGAATCTATGGAATACCATTATTTTAATGTGTAAGCAGAAAAATAATTATACTTTCTGAATATTACATATAACTTAGATGTTACCAATACTACCTCTTTTTGTTTAGTATAAAGTATTATATTATCAATAGTATTTTCCTTTAGAAAACTTTTAGGAAAGAAAAAGATTATCGTAAATAAAGTGATACATGGTATATCATTACACACACATACACACACACACACACACACACTCTCTCTTCTAAGAAGAGATTGTGATTTGAATGAAGGGATAAAAAATAAACTGGCAAAATTAACAATCTTTGAGCTTGACTATTTTACCTATGTGGGCTAACAAATATATTGTAACAGCTCAGCTGAATTGGTGTTGCTATGAATTAATGAATTATCCAAATGAATTGGAAAATTAGACAGTTGTTTTGGCTTAACATAAACAACAACCTTAATAAAATTGTTCCAGGGCAAAATTTTAAAAGGGACTGTATTTAAAAAAACAACAACAACTGGGTTTTCATAGTAGTTTGAAGTTACTTTAAAAATTGGACAATTTTCCAAATGTGATTCATTTTCATCTCTTCTTTTCAACAGCATATCATTAGCACAGCTCATCTGGAATAGATATTTATGCTGCACAAATCTATTAAATGGTTTTTCAGTTCTTATAATTTTTGGCAATAAAACCCAGATCCATTTTTTTTTTGTAGTGACATGGATAAAAATCTATCTCTTTTTCTTGAGTTTAATCATTGTGCAGTGTATTTAATTGAGTCACTTAAAGACTATGAAATACTAGCTTACAAATGAATTAGCACCATTGTTGTAATAACAAATAACAGCTGCTAGGCTCCAGGAGGGGATGGGATCTTGTGTCCTCTTTCTTTCTATTAAAGGGTCCCTTTCAATTCTATACCCTTAATTTACTTCTGGGGATACTTTGGTTTACAAGAGAGAGTCAGCTTATTTTGTTAGAATCTTTGTCTCTTTATGCTCTACTACACTGGTGTCCAGAGTGGAAAAAATACTTAAATGTTTAGACTTTAAAAAATGTTTAAGGTTTCCCAAAAAAGGACTAGAAAGCTATTTAACATATAGTCCAGTTAAAGGAAAGATACACATTTTCAGTACATAACTACATTCATACAAAAATGTTTATAGAAGGCATGGGGTTTTGGTTTATACATTACAAAAACTTAAAACAGGATTTAGTAACTGGTGATGATTGCTATATTATTTTAAAAGGTTTAACCTATATCATAAAGTAGTTCATGGGATTAAGGAACATTATATTTCCCTTTGGCTCTGTACCATACATTTAATTTCCTTTAGGTCTGTGACTTTTTGTCAGGTTAACTAATTCTCAGGTTCATGCTTCTGAATGAAGTTGTCAGCAATGGTATAATATTAAGTACTGAGAATTCTAGTTTTCTAAACTTCTCAAACTCAGGCAGCTGCCTCTAAGTCTTGATATATACAATTTAGGAGCATTGCTCATACACCTGCCATCAGATAAATAAAAATAAAGCAGAAGAGATAAGCAGTGATTTAGGCTCCTGCTTGTCTAGCTGAGCTCTGTCCAAGGTGCTAAATGAAAATGGTTCAGGAAATTGAACTTCTTCCTTAGGAAGGAAACTGTCTGCCTTCCTTAGCCTTTATAAGAAGGCCTAGAATTAAAGGATAGTACCTGGATATTCCAAGGAAGTTAGAGAAAGAATACAATATCGTCCTTTGTACACTACATGAAGTGGGTTACTCTTCCAGGATTGGTTATCTTTCTTATCTGATATATATTTTATGCAAGCTTCCTCCCTTGCTTTCAACTGTCACAGTGTGGTTGTACCAAGGTCATTCAGGCTGTGTGATAGTCAAACTTCAGATCCTTCCAAGCTGGCATGTTTCCTCAAATGTCAGTTGGTACATTTCCATGGTTTGTATGTTATTACGACACATTTTTAAGCATGACTTTTCAATATACATGATACATATAAATTACCTGGGAGTTATACATCTTTAGAGTATGCAGTTGTGTTTTTTTAATTGTTGACAATTCTATTAGAATATTAAAAAAATTATATAAGGAGTTATAATTCAAATTTACTCAGTTATTTGTTAATCCTTCATTTAATAGAACAAAAATCTAGTTTTTAAGTTAAAAGTAACCTGTCTGTTGTGTTATAATTTACATTTTCCTCCCTAAAACTACCACTGATAATAATAAAGTAAAAATAAAATAATAATAATAATAATGAACTTTAGGAAATTGCTCAGATAAATTTTGGCCAAGATAAAATGGAACTATCACCAGTATAACTAATTCTAAATATTAAGTCATTAAGAGCAGACTGAAGCAGCAATTTTATTAGCTGCCAAATCACAGTTTACATGTATTGGCTTTGTAGGATATTAAAATCTCTAGATATTTCTCACAACTATTTCAATGAAAGGTTCAGATGATAGTAACAGTTTACTTGAGGTATTGAATGCTTTCTTCAGTTATTGATGCTAATCCTCATAAAAAATGACATTTGGAGGAGGGGGAGCAATTTTTACTTATGTTTCTGCATATTGATTTCCTAAAGTGTAATGTAGGCTTCTCGAGATTTAGTAATATTTCTTTTATATCTTTATATTCCAAAAAACTGTACCAGACATGGTTATGAAGAACAAAACAAATATGTGCTGAATCAAATTTATAAGTGCGGATTGAAAGGGGATCAATGAAAAATAAACTTACTGATATGATCAAGGGTAAAGAAAGAAAATCCATTGTCATCATTATTATTCAATATTGTCATAGAAATGCTAGTTATAACAATATGCAAAAAGAATTTTAAGGAATAAGAACAGGCAATGAAAAATTAAAGCTAATCTGAGACTAAACACTAGTCAAAACATTAACTAGGTTAGCAAAATTGTAGGATATAAATACAACCATGTCATTAACATTTCTATGTATTAACAACAAAACCCAGAAAGAAGAAATAAAGAAATTCCATTTGAAATAACTACAGACTGCATAAAATATTTGAAAGTCTATCAGCCCAGACAAACTCAGAAACTATATGAACACATTCTCAGAATACTTTTCACCCAAATGATATAAAATCTAAATATTTCGAGAAATATTGATTTATTATCAGTAGATTGAGCCAATGTAATAAAAAATATTCTATCCAAGTTAAATTATTTGTTCAGTGCCACAAAACTGCCAAAGAATTATTTTATAGAGCTAGAAAAACAAAATATAGTACAAAATTCATCTAGAAGAACAAAGATCAAGATTATGTATATGTATACACACACACACACACACACACACACACACATATGGACTGGGGGAGAGGGAGGAAGATAAATATCCAAACACGTATGAAAAGAAATGAAGGCAACCTGGAAGTACCAGATCTCAAATCATGTTACTAAACAATAATCATCAAAAGAATATCAAAATGGATAAGAAATATAATTGTTGATCAATGAAATAGGTTGGAATACAATAAACAGAAGTAAATCACCATGATAATCTAACATTTGATAAACTCAAAAATTCTAACTTAATAATTTAATGTTCAACAAAAAAACTGCTGAAAAAACTAGAAAACAGTGTAGAAAAAGCTAGGCATAGACCACAATGGATGCTAAAATAATGAAATGGATATACAATTTAGAAAGAAAGGGTGATAGCATATCAATTAGGGTAACAGAGAAAAAAATATTACTGGTTGAATTTATAAAGGAAGAATTATGACCAAACAAGAGGTAGAATCACAGGAGGTAAAATGCATAATTTTGATTACCTGAAATTATTATTTTTGTACAAAAAAGGAAATCCAGCCAATATTAAAAATGAAGAATTGTTGGGAGTATGGAGAGGGCAGGAGTTGCAGTAAGTTTCTCTGATAAAAGTCTCATTTTCAAATATTTAAGGAACTGAATAAAATTTATTAAAAATAAAATAAGTATCATTCTCTAGTTAATAAATGGTCAAAGGAGAGGAACAAGTAATGTTTTTGAAGAAATCAAAGCTATAAACAGTCATATAAAATGTTTAAATAACTAATAATTAAATAAATGGGAAAAAATAACAACTCTGAGATACCACTTCACATTTATCAAATTGGCTGCCTTGACAAACAGAAAATGGCAAATGTTTCAGGAGTTATGAACTGGTCAAACATTTGGGAAAATAACTTGGCATTATTCACAAAGGCCTATTGAGTCATTAATACCACTACAAGGCCTGTATTTCAATGAGAAAGGAAGAAAGAAAGAAAGAGAGAGAGAAAGAGAGAGAGAGAATGAGAGAGAGAAAGAAAGAGAGAGAAAAGAAAGAAAGAAGAAAAAGAAAAGAAAAAAGAAGAACAAGGGCTATATGATTCCTTTTCAACTATGTTGGAGAGTGAATTTTTCTTAAGATATAATTTGAAACATAATTCCTATGAGGTCTTTTTCCAAATTAATTTGTGAATGTGTGTGTGTGTGTGAGTGTGTATTTGTATATAAATTTTTTCAGCATTCATATCATAATTTTTCACTAATATTCTACTCCTTTAAGTTCTACTTCTCTTCCATTGCCTTCTCTTTCTTCCATCTTTAGAGGCATTTTAAAAAACTTAACTTGGCCAATAAGTTTGCTTTGACTCTCTATGACTCTTTTTTTATGAGTTCCATTAGAATCATTTCTTTCTTATGTAAGCCTTAGAATCTTACTTAACCTTTCCTTAAATATCCTTAAATTTCCTTAAATAAATAAATGAAAAATGTGCTATACAGATTCAGGGATTATGTAAGATTATGTGCATTTAGTTTCCTTCTCCTTTATTATCACAAATAATAAGTCTGAATAGTATATATATGTATATACACACATATGTATGCTTATGCATATGCACATATATATACACACAGACATATTTGTGTGTATAAAATTGTCACTAGTTGCATGTCAGTCAAAAATAAGAAGCAGCTCTATGAACAGAACGAATTTTCACCTTCCAATGCTTGATAAATTAAACCTATCCTATCAACACAAACTAGAGGAACATACCTGAAGCAACTTCACATTTGGCCCTTTTTGCTGGATCTCTTTAACTAATTTCTGAGGACCTTATATAAAAATGAATCTACTCTCCACCATCTTTACTCTATCCCAGCATACATTTAAAAAAAAGTTTTAAGAAGTAATAAAAGCAAATTAATACATGCACATAATATTATTCTTATTCCAATATTATTGAGCTGAAAGAGCTTTACTCCCTATTTTCCATATTAATGCTTTACTAAGTATTTGTCATTCAACAACACTGATTCATGACCACTGAGTTCTTGTGAGATTCCTATCCAATTTCATAAAAACACAAGTCTTGACCTTAAAGATATACATGACAAATTGGAAAGCTAGAAAACTAAAGAAATCAATGGGTTGATGAAAGGAAGAAAAGGAGAATGCATGGTAATAGAAGGCAAGATGATGGAGGGAAAACTGTGTAAAGCAGTTCAACAGTAATACTATATGATGATCAATCCTGATGGAAATGGCGCTCTTCAACAATGAGATGAATCAAATCAGTTCCAATAGACAGTAATGAATTGAGCCAGCTACACCCAGGGAAAGAACTTTGGGAAATGAGTATGAACCACTACATAGAATTCTCAGTCCCTCTATTTTTGTCCGCCTGCATTTTTGATTTCTTTCACAGGTTAATTGTACACTATTTCAAAGTCTGATTCTTTTTGTACAGCAAAATAACTATATGGACATGTATACTTATATTGCATTTAATTTATATTTTAACATATATAACATGTATTGGTCAACCTGCCATCTGGGGGAGGGGAAGGAGGGAAGGAGGGGCAAAGTTGCAACAAAAGGTTTTACAATTGTCAATGCTGAAAAATTACCCATGAATATATCTTGTAAATAAAAATCTATAATAATAATAATGAAAAGAAAAGTGTGTAAAAGAGAATTAAAATACATTTCATTTGGTCTTTTTCTTTGTGATCTAGATAACTGGTCACCCAGGATATAAAGAAAAATACAGATTTAGTCACAAAAGATAGCAATGGACTAAAGTAAGAATATAACTCTCACTATCAGAATTTAATATATGAATGTGCTCATCTTAAAATTGTGTTATTATTATAGTTGTATTACCAAAGTTGTTAGTTATCAGTCAGTCAAATAAAATTTTACTTCCCACTTCTTGTACTTCTCACTCTTCAAATATTTCCACTTTCTCTCAAGCAGCCTTCTCAAATTAGGGCTGTCTCTATTTTGCAAGTTTCTCTTCTGATTTATGGAAACCTGGGTCAAATCACCATTTAACATGTTCTTGGATCATATTCATTTTACACCACTCTTCTATGAATTTCTCCTCCTTTATAATGTAAGTTCCTTGATGATAGGGAAAGAGAAAGAGAATAAATAAAAGGAAGAAAGAAAAAAAGAGCGATGGAGAAAAGAAAAAAGAAAAGTAAAGGGGAGGGAAGGAAATAGAAAGGGAGAAAGGAATGAAAGAAAGAAGGAGCAAAGAAGAAGAAAGGGAAGAAGGGAAAAAGGAAGAGAGATGGAGGAAGAGACTAAAAGGAAATAAAAAAAGGTGAATTTATAATGATTAGTATTTAATCAGTTCTAAAAAGGGAGTAACAATGATTATGTCTTTTTTTTTCTAAGTCCTTGCCAATCATTCATTTGTTAATCTCTTTTATATTGTCAGGAATCAGTCAAGTTTACCAACATATATTGGATAAATCTACCTTCCCCCACCAAAAAAATGTGAGAATATACTTTTTTTCTTTATCTCCTCAAAATTTGCCAACAATGTATTATTTCTAAATGCATTATTATTATAGAAATACTTTAACATATACATAATATAAGGAAATATTCCATTTACAAAGTATTTAAGTATTTCAGATATAGTCACAGCATCAAGGAATTTGAACTTATTGAGGCTATTTATATACTCTTTCTTACTGTCTAGTCACCCATTTTTAATTTCATTATCTAGTAAATATTTTATTCATTCATTCTGCCATTATTCTGTGCTCAAGACCTTTCTCTTTCACACATTTTACTTTACAAGTGAAATGTAATAAATATGTCTTAATTTCTTCCTTCATTATCTTACAAATAAGAATCTTAATCATTTTCAGATTTTTGCCTTCAATGGTTTTTAAATCATTTTTTTGTTGTCTATATTTTCCTAGCATCATCATAGTATACACCCCCACCTTTCCCTACTTTTCCCTTAATCTCTCTATGTAGTTAATTATATAAGGGTATACACAGATCTTCTCCCAGTTAGATTATTTCAAGGAAAATTTATTTGTGTATCCATTTAACCTAAGGGTAGGAAACATCTGCCAGCAAAGAATATTATTACATATTTTTTTCATTCATAAGGTTAGATCCTTATTCTGACCCACCAAAGGGGAAAATTGGAATTAATTAGAGTGGAAAAGTTGATAAAACAACAAGATCAGACAATCCTGTGTGTCAAATATAAATCATTTTTTTATTATTTTATTATTATTTTTTATTTATTTAATATCCTTTTATTTACATGATATATACATGGGTAACTTTACAGCATTAACAATTGCCAAACCTCTTGTTCCAATTTTTCACCTCTTACCCCCCCACCCCCTCCCCTAGATGGGGATGACCAGTAGATGTTAAATATATTAAAATATAACTTAGATACACAATAAGTATACATGACCAAAACATTATTTTGCTGTACAAAAAGAATCAGAATCTGAATTATTGTACAATTAGCTTGTGAAGGAAATCAAAAATGCAGGTGTGCATAAATATTGGGATTGGAAATTTAATGTAATGGTTTTTAGTCATCTCCCAGAGTTCTTTTTCTGGGCATAGTTAGTTCAGTTCATTACTGCTCCATTAGAAATGATTTGGTTGATCTCGTTGCTGAGGATGGCCTGATCCATCAGAACTGGTCATCATCTAGTATTGTTGTTGAAGTATATAATGATCTCCTGGTCCTGCTCATTTCACTCAGCATCAGTTCGTGTAAGTCTCTCCAGGTTTCTGAAATCATCCTGTTGGTCATTTCTTACAGAACAGTAATATTCCATAATTTTCATATACCACAATTTATTCAGCCATTCTCCAACTGATGGACATCCATTCAGTTTCCAGTTTCTAGCCACTACAAAAAGGGCTGCCACAAACATTCGTGCACATACAGGTCCCTTTCCCTTCTTTATAATCTCTTTGGGATATAATCCCAGTAGTAACACTGCTGGATCAAAGGGTATGCACAGTTTGATAACTTTTGAGCATAGTTCCAAACTACTCTCCAAAATGGTTGAATTTGTTCACAACTCCACCAACAATGCATCAATGTCCCAGTTTTCCCACATCCCCTCAACAATCATCATTATTTTTTCCTGTCATCTTAGCCAATCTGACAGGTGTGTAGTGGTATCTTAGAGTTGTCTTAATTTGCATTTCTCTGATTAATAATGACTTAGAGCATCTTTTCATATGACTAGAAATAGTTTCAATTTCTTCATCTGAGAATTGTCTGTTCATATCCTTTGACCATTTTTCGATTGGAGAATGGATTGATTTTTTATAAATTAGAGTTAATTCTCTATATATTTTGGAAATGAGGCCTTTATCAGAACCTTTGATTATAAAAATATTTTCCCAGTTTATTGCTTCCCTTCTAATCTTGTCTGCATTAGTTTTGTTTGTACAAAAACTTTTCAGTTTGGTATAATCGAAATTTTCTATTTTGTGATCAGTAATGATCTCTAGTTCTGCTTTGGTCATAAAGACCTTGCCCTTCCACAGGTCTGAGAGGTAAACTATCTTATGTTCCTCTAATTTATTGATAATTTCATTCTTTATGCCTAGGTCAAGAACCCATTTTGAACTTATCTTGGTGTACGGCATTAAGTATGGATCAATGCCTAGTTTCTGCCATATTAGTTTCCAATTTTCCCAGCAATTTTTATCAAACAGTAAGTTCTTATCCCAAAGCTGGGATCTTTGGGTTTTCAAAGACTAGGTTGCTATATTTGTTGACTGTTTTGTCCCTTGAACCTAATTTATTCCACTGATCAACTAATCTATTCCTTAGCCAATACCAAATAGTTTTGGTAACTGCTGCTCTATAATATAATTTTAGATCTGGTACAGCTAAGCCACCTTCATTTGATTTTTTTTTCATTAATTCCTTGAAATTCTTGACCTTTTGTTTTTCCATATGAACTTTGTTGTTATTTTTTCTAGGTCATTAAAATAGTTTTTTGGGAGTCTGATTGGTATAGCGCTAAATAAATAGATTAGTTTAGGTAATATTGTCATCTTTATTATATTTGCTCACCCTATCCAAGAGCATTTAATATTTTTCCAATTGGTTAGATCAGATTTAATTTGTGTGAAAAGTAGTCTGTAATTTTGCTCATAAAGTTTCTGATTTTCCCTTGGCAGATAGATTCCTAAATATTTTATATTATCAGTAGTTACTTTAAATGGAATTTCTCTTTGTAACTCTGACTGTTGGATACTGTTAGTGATATATAAGAATGCTGATGACTTATGTGGGTTTATTTTATAACCAGCAACTTTGCTAAAGTTGTGGATTATTTCTAATAACTTTTTAGCAGAATCTCTGGGGTTCTCTAAGTATACCATCATGTCATCGGCAAAGAGTGATAATTTGGCTTCCTCATTGCCTATTCTTATTCCTTTAATCTCTTTCTCAGCTCTTATTGCTATAGCTAGCGTTTCTATACAATATTGAATAGTAACGGTGATAGTGGGCAGCCTTGTTTCATTTCTGATCTTATTGGGAATGGTTGCCGTTTTTCCTCATTACATATGATGCTTCCTAATGGTTTTAAATAGATGTTGCTGATTATTTTAAGGAAAAGTCCATTCATTCCTATACTCTCAAGTGTTTTTAATAGGAATGGATGTTGGATTTTATCAAATGCTTTTGCTGCATCTATTGAGATGATCATATGGTTTTTGTTAATTTGGTTATTAACATGGCCAATTATATTGATAGTTTTCCTAATATTGAACCAGCCCTGCATTCCTGGTATAAATCCTATTTGATCATAGTGTATTATCTTGGAGATGATTTTCTGTAGTCTTTTTGCTAATATCTTATTTAAGATTTTAGCATCAATATTCATTGGGGAGATTGGTCTATAATTTTCTTTCTCTCTTTTCAGCCTACCTGGTTTAGGTATCAGTACCATGTCTGTGTCATAGAAGGAATTTGGTAGGACTCCTTCATTCCCTATTTTATCAAATAATTTATATAGCATTGGGGCCAATTGTTCTTTAAATGTTTGGTAAAATTCACATGTAAATCCATCTGGTCCTGGTGATTTTTCTTAGGGAGTTGTTTAATTGCCTGTTCTATTTCTTTTTCTGAAATGGGACTATTCAAGCAATTTACTTCCTCCTCTGTTAGTCTGGGAAGTCTATATTTTTGGAGGTAGTCATCCATTTCACTTAGGTTATCAAATTTATTGGCATAAAGTTGAGCAAAATAACTCCTTATTATTTCTCTAATTTCCTCTTCATTGGTGGAAAGTTCTCCCTTTTCGTTTTTAAGACTACTAATTTCGTTTTCCTCCCTCCTTTTTCTAATCAAATTTACCAAAGGCTTATCTATTTTATTGGCTTTTTCATAGAACCAACTCTTAGTTTTATTAATTAGTTCAATAGTTTTTTTACTTTCAATATTTTTAATTTCTCCTTTTAATTTTAGAATTTCCAATTTAGTATTTGATTGGGGGTTTTAATTTGGTCTTTTTTAGTTTTTTAGTTGCAAGCCCAATTCATTAATCTTTTCTTTCTCTGTTTTATTCAAGTAAGCCTCTAAGGATATAAAATTCCCTCTTATTACCGCTTTGGCTACATCCCACAAATTTTGGTATGATGTCTCATCATTGTCATTATCTTGAGTGAAATTATTAATTGTATCTATAATTTGCTGCTTCACCCAATCATTCTTCAAGATGAGATTGTTTAGTTTCCAATTACTTTTTGGTCTATTTCCCCCTAACTTTTTGTTGAATGTAGTTTTATTGCATCATGATCTGAAAGAAAGCATTTACTATTTCTGCTTTCTTGCATTTAATTTGAGGTCTTTATGTCCTAATATGTGGTCAATTTTTGAATAGGTTCCATGAACTGCTGAGAAGAAAGTATATTCCCTTCTATCTCCATTCAATTTCTCCAAAGATACAACATACCTAATTTTTCTAATATTCTATTTACTTCTTTAATTTCTTTCTTATTTGTTTTGTGGTTTGATTTGTCTAATTCTGAGAGTGCAAGGTTGAGATCTCCTACTATTACAGTTTTGTTGTCTATTTCTTCTTGCAACTCTCTTAACTTCTCCTTTAGGAAGTTGAGTGCCATACCACTTGGTGCATATATGTTTAATATTGATATTGCTTCGTTGTTTATGCTACCCTTTAGCAGGATGTAGTTTCCTTCCTTATCTCTTTTAATTAGATCAATTTTACTTTTGCTTGATCTGAGATAAGGATGGCTACCCTCTTTTTGACTTCACCTGAAGCATAATAGATTTTGCTCCAGCCTTTTACCTTACTCTATATGTATCCCCTGCTTTAAATGTGTTCTTGGAAACAACATATTGTAGGGTTCTGACTTTTGATCCAGTCTGCTATCTGCCTCATCTTTATGGGGAGTTCATCCCATTCACATTTCAGGTTAGAGATTACTAAATCTGTATTTCCTGCCATCCTAATAACCCCAGATTGTGCTTTACTTATTCTTGCCTCCCCAACCCTCTTTCCCCTTTTAAACTTATGTACCCCTCTTGTATCACGATACTTATCCTCTTTATAATCCCTCCCTCCCCCCTTTGAGTCTTTCCCCTTCCTTCCCTTATTACTCTTTTCTTTTCCTTTTCCTCTCCCCGTTTTTAATGAGGCGAGAGAATTTTCTCTAAAACAAATGTCAATTATTTTCTTTGAGCCAACTTTGATGAGAGTAAGATTCACACAATGTTCCTCCCCCTCTCTAAATTCCCTCAGATATGATAAGTTTCCTTAGCCTCTTTGTGGGATGTGGTTTCCCTCTTTTTATCCCTCCTTCCCACATTATTCTGCCATCATCCCTTTTCCATATCTACTTCCCTTTTATAGGTTATATCAGTACAATCAAATTATACATGTATTCTTTTTGTATAACCACAACAGAAATACAATTCTCAAGAGTTATTTTACCTTTTCTGCATCTCTTGAGTTCTATGCTTGGAGATCAAATTTTTTGTTTAGTTCTGGTTTTTTCTTCAGAAACTAATGGAATTCATTTGTTTCATTAAATGTCCATCTTCTTCCCTGGAAGAAAATGCTCAGCTTAGCTGGGTAGTTTATTCTTGGCTGCATCCCAAGGTCTTGTGCCTTTCAGAATATCATATTCCAGGCCCTTCTTTCCTTTAATGTAGAGGCAGCCAGATCTTGGTTGATCCTTATTGTGGCACCTCGGTATTTAAATGGTTTTTTTTTGGCTGCTTGTAAAATTTTTTCCTTAATCTGATAGTTCTGAAATTTTGCCACAATATTCCTTGGGGTTTTTATTTTAGGGTTTCTTTCAGAAGGTGTTCGATGAATTCTTTCAATGCCTATTTTACCTTCTGATTCTATTACATCTGGGCAGTTCTCTTTGATGATTTCTTGTAAAATAGTATCTAGGCTCTTTTTTTCATCATAGTTTTCAGAAAGTCCAATAATCCTCAGATTATCTCTCCTAGATCTATTTTCCAAGTCTGTCGTTTTTGCAAGTAGATAATTCATGGTTTTTCCAGTTTGTCATTTTTTGTTTTGCTTGACTGATTCTTGCTGTCTCAATGAATCATTAGTTTCTATTTGTTCAGTTCTAATTTTAAAATTATTTTCTTCATTAGCTTTTTTACTTCTTTCTGTATATGTCAATTGAGTTTTGAATGTATTGTTTTGGTCTGTGGAATTTTTTTCCATTTCACTAATTTTTTTTTTTTTTTAGTGAATTATTTTCTTTTTCCAATTCACAGATCCTACTTTCTTGCGTGTTCTTTGTCTTTTCCAATTCACGGATCCTACTTTCTTGCGAGTTCTTTGTCTTTTCCAATTCACAAATCCTACTTTCTAGTGAATTCTTTATTTTTTCCAATTCACAATTCTTACTTTCCTGAGATTTTTTACTTTTTCCTATTCTGTATTTCAGGAAGTTGTTGCTCTCTTGTAAGGCTTCTCTTTCCTTTCCCCATTTATCTTCTAACTCTCTTTTGAGACTTTTAATGGTCTCTTCTATGAGAGCATTATGTAAAGGAGGACAGTCTGATGCATTTTTGCTGTTTGAGGTCTCTTCAGGTTTGCTGACCTGCTCTTTTTCTGCATAGAAGCTGTTGATCGTTCTTTTCATCTTTTATTCATGTTTTAAAGCCTTTAGGGTATGTCTCCTAGGCAAGGGGGTTACCAGCTTCCTCTGCAGAGCAGGGAGAGATGTAAACCGATTTCCGGCTCCGAGGTATGGGAGTGCTCTGAGTGAGAGTTTTCCCTTCCCCCAACAGGAAGTGGATTCAGCACTGGCCGAGCTATCAAACTGCTTAGTAGGGCTGAGTGGGTTAGCGATTGCCCTTGGCTAGAGACTAAGGGGTGAAAGTGTCACTGCCCCAGGCCAGAGCCTCTTGTGGGACTGTGAGTATTAGCAGCTGACCGCAGACCACAGACTGTAGACCGCAGACTGCCGCAAACTCTGCCCAGTGTCTCTGCCTGATGCAAATCGGCCCTGGAAAAGCTCTATGGCCCCAAGCTGAGCTCCCCACTGGGCAGATTGGAGGCTAACCCGGGCTGCGTCCTCCTGCCGTGCAGGATCACAACTGCCCCAAGGAAAAGCCCGTACTGCGCGTTGGGGCTGCTGCGCTATGTTGAGATCTGTGCCTTCACCCTCGGTTTGAGACTCTCCTCGAACCTAATTTCTCTCCCGTCTGCCCGATCTCCCCTGGCCCCGGAACCAACCTTTTTGTCGAGACTGCAGATTTTCTCTGGCCGGTGAGTTGTTCTACTTCTTATCTTTACGAATTGTAGCAGTCAAGACTATTTTTGAGGCTCGATATAATATTGATAAAGAGGGTAAGAGAAGAGCTTAGAAAGTCACGTGTGTCTTCTCCGCCATCTTGGCTCCGCCCCCAAATATAAATCATTTTAATGGGACATACAAAACCACAAATTCTCTAAAGTTTCAAGTGAATTATGGATCCTTGATTTCATGTTCTTCTTATAGTTCTATTGTAAATAAGAGCTAAACCACAAAGTTTGAACTAGTTTTCAACATAATTGTTAGAGAAGTAAAAATTGAGAACCTGTACTAATTTTGTTGATATTTATTTTGCAGAAGATTTTAGAAGGGACATCTAAAGTTCTCTTCACATAATTTGGAACTGGAGAAGCAAATATACTGAAGAGAAGATTACTTCAGAGTTGCTTCAAGAATAAAATCTATTCCAAAGTGCTCAAGATATTTCCAAAGATCATACAACTGCACTGGAAACCAAGAATTCAAGATGAAATGTGGACCTTGGGGATAGGTCCTCAAATGCAAAAATTACTTTATCTAAGTTAATGCTGATGGTCATTACTTTATTATTTTGGTTTTTTCTTTCATCACACGTTTCTTTCTGACCTTCTTCTACTACCCTCACACTAATTATGAATTCTAGCCTTTGAATTAGCTCTAAATTAGAATATTGGGAGTTCAGCAAATTACCAGCTGAGTCTAAAAAATGAGTCATTTTTAGTGTCATGTAAACTTCGCTTTTAAATTTTAGTCTATAGTTCTAGACTACTATGACTAATCAATCTTGCTACGTTGTTACATTGACCAGTCAGGGAAAATTGTGACACATAAAGGAAAATTGAGAAAATAAAATTATTCTACTTCCATTTTGTTATTGATTTTTTCATATGGTATACCTAAAATGTGGTAAAAATATTTTACTTTTTCTTTGAACTTAGTCCAGAAATTTAGCTACCCTGAAGTAAAGAAGCCCAATTCTCCAATTAATCACTCATTCCAAAGACTCTTTCTTTGCCTCTTTGACTCTTTTTCAATTGTTTTGTCATTAGCATTCAATGAAGTTAGACAAAACACTTCCATTTTCCTTCCACTCACGGATATTTTTTGTTCAAATAGTATAGGCATGTTATATGGATCTATATATAGAATATATAATTATTAAGTTCCATACTATATTAAAAATCTTTGTATATTTACAACCTTTGTTTTTGTTTGATTATTTTTGAAAAGTCTAATATTTTTCTAATTTACTTATTTAAATGTATTTTTTTTCTTTTTTAACTGGAGAATTTCTTTCTTTATTGTTCTATAGAACACACTTCTGATTGCATTCTCTAGAACTCTGACTTTAGAATTCATTTCATTTTAGGTTTCTTCTTTTCATATTCTTTATAGTTTTTGGAACATACTGAAACTTAAATTCTCAAGGAAGATAATACAGCTCTGAATAATCTTTCCAAAATTAGTTGTATCTTCTTTCCACTCTTTTGCACAAAATCTCTAACTCACTGATCTCAGTAGGGCTTTCGGTTTACTCCATTCTCCATCCTACTACTTCTAGACTCTTCTATTCCTATCACTCAGGTGCTTCTTCCTTTGTGATTTACTCTATTTAAATTTATCATTCCATAAACATCTTTGTGGCTATTGTGTACCTTTCTTACCGTCTGTATTTTTGCCTCAGAGATATCATTATATATTTCCACATTTTTAAAAACATTCCAAATTTCCTCAATTTACTCAGGTTTCATAACTTACTTCTCCATTCTACCAACTTAATTATAACCAAGAATGTTCATATCTTATTTTTTTCATATTTCATTATTCCTAAACTAATTTTTTATCCTCACTGTCATCACATGTCTCCCATCATCCTTCAGTATTTTCCCAGAATATTTGCAATGTTCTGGTTGTCCTTTCTCATTCATTGTCATGTTGTTGTTGCTGTTTCACTTACTTATGACTCTAAATGACCCCATTTAGGTTTTTCTTGACAAAGATGCTAGAATGGTTTGAAATTTTCTTTCTTCAGACATTTCATAATTGGGGAAATGGAGGTTAAAAACTATCAAATTACTTGCCTGGAGTTACACAGTAAGTGTCCAAAATCAGATGTAGACTCAGAAAGCTGAGTCTTTCTGAATCTAAATCTTAATATCCTACCCACTGTGCCATGTAGCTGCCCTTTCTCAATCATGATCCCTTAATAATTCAATTTAATTTTACAATATCTTATAAATTCAAACTGTTCATCTTTTGTCAAATTTCTGATTACACCATGATAGTATCAAATCCTGAATGACTTTCAACCACCTTTAATATTCTATTCATGTGCTACTGGAGATGAAGTCATAAAATCTCACACACACACACACACACACACACACACGTACCATTATATATTTATGTTGCCTTACCTCTACTGAGTCCTTACTGAAGCAAGGCCATCATTGCATTTCTTCATAATCAGTTCTTTAAACCATTCACTGAATAGCTATGCCCAATTTTCTCTTCACTGCTCAAACCTCCCATAACATGCCCTCAGCGGAAGATCTCATTTCCTATTTTACTGAATAAAGTTAATCCATCTGGTATGGGTGCCTTCTTCTCGACTTCTCTTCATTTCATATACCCTGACAGTTCATTATGTCTTTTTACCTCCAGTCTCTGTTAAAAAGATGGTCTTTTGAAGCAGATTCAAGATGGTAGAGAAAACACACATTTCTTTCTGATCTTCTCCTATTACCCTCACACTAATTATGAATTCTAGCCTTTGAATTAGCTCTGATATATACTTCAACAACAATACTATATGATGGCCAATTCTGATGGACCTGGCAATCCTCAGCAATGAGATCAACCAAATCAGTTCCAATGGAGCAGTAATGAACTGAACCAGCTACACCCAGTGAAAGAATTCTGGGAGATGACTAAAAACTATTACATTGAATTCCCAATCCCTATATTTTTGCCCAGCTGCATTTTTGATTTCCTTCACAGGCAAATTGTACAATATTTCAGAGTCCGATTCTTTTTGTACAGCAAAATAACAGTTTGGTCATGTATACTTATTGTGTATCTAATTTATATTTTAATATATTTAACGTCTTTTGGTCATCTTGTCATCTGGAGGAGGGGGTGGGAGGAAAGAGAGGAAAAATTGGAACAAGAGGTTTGGCAACTGTCAATACTGTAAAGTTACCCATACATATAACCTGTAAATAAAAGGCTATTAAAAAAAAAAAAAAAGAATTAGCTCTGAATTAGAATATTGGGAGTTCAGCAAATTACCAGCAGAAGATTAACTTTGAAGATAGCCAGAAAAGATGTGTTTTGGTAGGGTGTTGGAGGAGATGGCCAGGCACAGGCTAGCAAATGCTGTGCATACCTGAGGTGGGGTACAGTCTTTACTGGGTGGTGCAGAATTCAGTTGGTGGAGAATCTACAGAGAGGAATCTACACTAGTGTTGGCTACTATGCCCTGGCTGTAAGCCAGTGGATCAGCAGAGAAGTTATAAAACATCCAACACAAACACTAAAGGTAAATAGAGAATCCATAAATGCCAGATTCTCATGGACCTAGCTACACCCACCAAACACCGAGAATGAGTCAGCAAGTTAGGATCTCCTAACTTAAAAAAAAAAATGAGTAAAAAGGCAAAGAGAACTCTAACTATAGATAATTTCTATGGTGAAAGAGAAGAACAAATTTTAAACACTGAGAAGACTAAAAGGATATTGTCTTTGGATGATGCCTCAAAGGGTGATATAATCTGATCCCCTTCACACAAGACTCTCCTAGAAGAAATTAAAAAGAATCTCAAAAGACAATTAGAATAAAAAAAACTGGGAAAATGAAAGGAAAACTTTGCAAGAGGGTTTGGAAAAGGTATATAACACAATAAAAGATAGATTTGACAAAATAGAAAAAAAAGAAACTCCCTGAAAAACAGAATTTGTGAAGTGGAAAACTCCCAGGAAAACAATTTGTAAAATGGGGAAAAAAAGAAAATAACTCCTTAAAAACAAAATTTGTGAAATGGAAAAAAAATCCCATAGAGCAAAACAACTCACTTAAAAACTCAATTAGACAAATACAAAAAGAAGTAAAAAAGTAACTAAAGAAAAAATGTCAAATACTTACTTGGGAAAACAACTGACCTGGAAAATAGATTTAGGAAAGAAAAATCTAAGGATTATTGAACTCCCTGAAAACCATGATAAAAAAAGACCCTAGACATTTTTTTCATGAAATCATCAAAGAGAACTGCCCAGATGTCATAGAATCAGAAGGTAAAATAGCCATTGAAAGAATTAATCAATCACCACCTGAAAGTGACCCCAAAACTAAAACTCCAAGGAATATCATGGCTAAATTTCAGAACTATTAGACCAAGGAAAAAATATTACAAGCAACCAGAAAAAAAATTCAAATACCGAGAAGCTATAATAAAGATTACTCAGGATCTAGCAGCTTCCACCTTAAAGGAACAAAGGATCTGGAATCTGGTATTCCAAAAGCAAAAGAACTTGGAATGCATCTAAGAATAAACTACCCCAATAAACTGAGCATTTTCTTCAATAGAAAAAAATGGACATTCAGTGAAACAGGTGAACTCCATTTATTTCTGATGGAAAGACCAAAGCTAAACAACAACAACAAAAAAAAATTGACCTCCAAATATAAGATTCAAGAGAAGCATAAAGAGGTAAAAAGAACTCTTGAAAACTATATTTCCATTATGGGTATACATAGAGAGTGCAAGTATAATTTGATTTTACCCTTATAATATAGAAAAGGAACTAGAGATGGAAAGGGGATTATACCCGAAAAAGGGAAAAGTGGAGGTAAAAAGAAGGAAATTACATCTCACAAAGAGGCAAAGGAAGCCTATTATATTTGAGGGAAAGAAGAGAGGAGGATGAACATTGTGTGAATCTTACTCTCATCAGATTTGGCTCAAAGAGAAAATATTAGACATATTTGGTTTACAGAGAAACTTCTCTCACCTTATTGAAAAGTGGGAGGGGAAAATTGAAAAGGGAAAAAGGTAGGCTAAATAGAAGGGAATATAGAAACAGTAGGGGAAAGATATAAGAAAGAGGGAGGGATTCGAAGGGAGAGGGATTCTAAAGAGGGAGCGCTACTTGAGGCAAGAGATGCTCATAAGTTAAATACTGGGGAGGGGGGAAAGGGGAAAAGTAAAGAGAAAGGTATAATCTGGGGATAATAAGAAGGCAGGAAATACAGAATGAACGGGGTGAAATTTTCCATAAAGTGAAAGCAGATATCAGACTGGATTAAAAGCCAGAATCATACAATATGTTGTTTACAAGAAACACATTTAAACCAGAGTGATACATATAGAGTAAAGGTAAAATGCTGGAGCAGAATCTATTATGCTTCAGGTAAAGTAAAAAAAAAAAAAAAAAAAAAAAAAAGCAGGAGTAACCATCCTGATCTCAGATCAAGCAACAGCAAAAATTGATCTTAAAAGAGATAAGGAAGAAAACTATATTTTGCTAAAGGGTACCATAGATAATGAAGCAATATCAATTCAAAATATGTATGCACCATGTGGTATAGCATGGAAATTCTTAGAGGAGAAGTTGAGAGCTGTAAGAAGAAATAGACAACAAAACTATAATAGTGGAAGATCTCAACTTTGTCTCTCAGAACTAGATGACTTACCTCATGTATGATAGATCTTTGGAGAAAATTGAATGGAGACAGAAAAGAGTACATTTTCTTCTCAGCGGTCCATGAAGTCTATACAAAAATTGATCATATATTAGGACATAAAGACCTCTAAATCAAATAAAGAAATGCAGAAATACTAAATGCATTTTTTTTCAGATCACAATGCAGCAAAAACTACATTCAACAAAAAGTTAGGGGTAAATAGACCAAAAAGTAATTAGAAACTACATAATCTCATCCTAAAGAATGAATGGGTGAAATAGCAAATCATAGACACAATTAAAAATTTCATCCAAGAGAATGACAATAATGAGACAACTTACCAAAATTTGTGAGATGCAGCCAAAACAGTAAAAAGGGGAAATTTTATATCTCTAGAGGCTTACTTGCACAAAAAAGAGAAAGAGAAGATCAGTGAAATGGGCTTGCAACTAAAAAAGCTAGAGAAAGAGCTGATTAAAATACCCCAATCAAATATCAAACTTGAAATTCTAAAAATAATAGGAGAGATTAAAAAAATAGAAAGTAAAAAAACTATTGAATTAATAAGTAATAAAAAATAAAGTTGGTTTTTATAAAAAAATACAACTAAATAGATGAACTTTTAGTAAATTTGATTAGAAAAAGGAAAGAGGAAAATCAAACTGTTAGTCTTAAAAATGAGAAGGGAGAACTTTCCACTACTGAAGAAGAAATTAAAGTAATAATGAGGAATCACTTTTCCCAACTTTATGCCAAGAAATTTGATAGCCTAAGTGAAATGGAGGAATACCTACAAAAGTATAGGTTGCCCAGATTAATATAGGAGGAAGAAAATTGCTTAAATTGTCCCATTTTAGAAAAAGAAATAGAAGAAACTATTAATTAACTCCCTAAGAAAAATTCCCCAGAACCAGATGGATTTACATGTGAATTCTACAAAACATTTAATGAACAATTATCTACAGTACTGTATAAGCTATTTGAAAAACTGGGAATGAAGGACTCCTATCAAATTCCCTTTATGAATAAAACATGGTACTGATAACCTAACTCAGATAGGACAAATACAGAGAAAGAAAATTATAGACCAATCTCTCTAATGAATATTGATGAAAAATCTTAAATAAAATATTAGCAAAGAGATTACAGATAATCATCCCCAGGATAATACACCACAAGCAAGTAGGATTTATACCAGGAATGCAGGGCTGGTTCAACATTAGGAAAACTATTAGCATAATTGACTGTATCAATAACCAAATTAATAAAAACCATATGATTATCTCAATAGATACAGAAAAAGCATCTGATAAAATTCAACATTCATTCCTATTAAAAACACTAGAGAGTATAGCAATAAATGAATGGCCTTTTCCTTAAAATAGTCAATAGCATCTATTTAAAATCATCAGTAAGATCATGTGTAATGGGGATAAATGGAAAGGATTCCTAATAAGACCAGGAGTGAAGAGGTAAGTAGGTGGCAAATGGATAGAACACCAGCCCTGAAGTGAGGAAAGACCTGAGTTCAAATCTGGCCTTAGACAAAAAAAAAAAAAAAAAAAAAAAAAAAAAAAAAAAGAGAAAAAGAAAAAAAAATGAGTGAAACAAGGTTGCCCACTATCACCATTACTATTCAATATTGTATTAAAAATGCTACCTTTGGCAATAAGAGATGAGAAAAAGATTGAATGAATTAGAGTAGGTAATGAGGAAACCAAATTACCACTCTTTGAAGATGATATGATGGTATACTTAGAGAACCCCAGAGAATCTACTAAAAAGCTATGAGAAATAATCCATAACTTTAGCAAAGTTTTAGGATACAAAATAAATCCCACATAAATCATGAGCATTTTTATACATCACTAACAGAATTCAACAGCAAGAGTTACAAAGAGAAATTCCATTTAAAATAACTATCAAGAATATAAAATATTTGGGAATCTATCTGCCAAGGGAAAGTCAAGAACTATATGAGCAAAACTATAAAACACTTTACACACAAATAAAGTTAGATCTAAACAATTGGAAAAATATTAATTGCTCTTGGATAGGTCGAGCGAACATAATAAGGATGACAATATTCCCTAAACTAATCTATTTTTTTAGTAGTATACCCATAAAACTCCCAAGAAACTATTTTACTGACCCAGATTAAATAACAGAATTCATCTGGAAAAACAAAAGAATTTCAAGGGAACTAATGAAAAAAAATCAAATGAGGGTGGTCTACCTGTACCAGATTTAAAACTATATTATAAAGCAGCAGTCATCAAAACCATTTAGTACTGGCTAAGAAATAGAGAAGTTGATCAGTGGAATAGCTTAGGTTCCCAGGACAAAATAATCAATAACTATATCAATCTAGTGTTTGACAAACCCGCAAAACCCAGATTTTATGGTAAGAATTCACTATTTGAAAAAAAAACTGCTGGGAAAATTGAAAACTAGTAAGGCAGAAAGTGAGCATTGATCCACACCTTATTACCAAGATAAGGTCAAAATTGGCTCATGAGCTAGACATAAAGAATTATATTATAAATAAATTGGAAGTACATAGGATAGTTTACCTCTCAGACCTGTGGAGGAGGAAGGAATTTGTGACCAAAGTAGAACTAGAGATCATTACTGATCACAAAATAGATAATTTTGATTATTTTAAGTTAAAAAGTTTTTGTATAAATAAAACAAATGTAGACGATTAGAAGGGAACCTGTAAACTGGGAAAACATGTTTTACATTCAAAGGTTTTGATAAAGGCCTCATTTCCAAAATATGTAGAGAATTGGCTCAACTTTATAGGAAGTGAAGCCATCCTTCAATTGATAAAGGATCAAAGGATATGAACAGACAATTTTCAGATAAATGAATTGAAACTAGAAGTGCTCCAAATCACTATTGATAAGAGAAATGCAAATTGAAACAGCTCTGAGATACCACTACACACCTCTCAGATTGGCTAAGATGACAGGAAAAGATAATGACATTGGAGAGGATGTGGGAAAACCAGGACACTGATCCATTGTTGGTGGAAGTGCGAATGAATCCAATCATTCTGGAGAGCAATTTAGAACTATGCTCAAAAAGTTATCAAATTGTGTAAACACTTTGCTCCAGCAGTGTTTCTACTGTGCTTATATCTGAAAGAGATTTTAAAGGAGGGAAAGGGACCCACATGTGTAAAAATGTTTCTGGCAGCCTTTTTTGTAGTGGCTAGAAACTAGAAATTGAATAGATGCCCATCAATTGGAGAATGGCTGAATAAGGTATAGTATATGAATGTTATGGTATATTATTGTTCTGTAAGAAATGACCAACAAGATGATTTCAGAGAGGCTTGAAGAGACTTACATAAACTGATGCTGAATGAAATGAGCAGAACCAGGAGATCATTATACACAGCAACAACAAGTCTATATGATGATCCATTCTGATGGACATAGTTCTCTTCAACAATGAAATGATTCAAACCAGTTCCAATTGTTCAATAATGAAGAGAGTCATCTACACTCAGAGAGTAGACTATGGGAAATGATTGTGGACCACAACATAGCATTTTCACTATTTCTCTTATTGTTTGCTTGCATTTTTTGTTTTCCTTCTCAGGTTTTTTCTTTCTTTCTAGATCCAATTTTTCTTGTGCAGGAAGATAACTATATAAATATGTATACATATAATGGATTACCATATATTTTAACATATTTAACATGTATTAGACTACCTGCTCTCTAATAGAGGGGATGGAGGGAAGGAGGGGAAAATTTGGAACAGAGCGTTATGCAAGGGTCAATACTGAAAAATTAACCATGCATATGTTTTGTAAATAAAAAGCTATAATAATAAAAAAATTTAAAAAGAGATGGTTTTTATTCTTGCCAAGTCTATTACTCTGATATTTATTCTTTTTTTAAATAACTTTTTATTGACAGAATCCATGCCAGGGTAATTTTTTTACAACATTATCCCTTGCACTCACTTCTGTTCCGATTTTTCCCTTCCCTCCAACGACCCCCTCCCCCAGATAGCAAGCAGTCCTATACATGTTAATATAGGTTACAGTAGATCTTGGATACACTATATGTGTGCAGAACCCGAACAGTTCTCTTGTTGCTCAGGGAGAATTGGATTTAGAAGGTATAAATAACCGGGGAAGAAGAACAAAAATGCAAGCTGTTTACATTCATTTCCTAGTGTTCTTTCCTTGGGTGTAGCTGCTTCTGTCCATCTTTGATCAATTGAAACTAAGTTAGATCTTCTCTTTGTCAAAGAAATCCACTTCCATCAGAATACATCCTCATACATTATCATTGTTGAGGTATATAATGATCTCCTGGTTCTGCTCATTTCACTCAGCATCAGTTCATGTAAATCTCACCAAATCCTCTCTGTATTCATCCTGCTGGTCATTTCTTACAGAACAATAATATTCCATAGCATTCATATACCACAATTTATTCAACCATTCTCCAACTGATGGGCATCCATTCATTTTCCAGCTTCTAGGCACTACAAACAGGGTTGCTACAAACATTTTGGCACATACAGGTCCCTTTCCCTTCTTTAGTATCTTTTTGAGTTATAAGCCCAGTAGAAACACTGCTGGTTCAAAGGGTATGCACAGTTTGACAATTTTTTGAGCATAGTTCCAAATTGCTCTCCAAAATGGCTGGATGTGTTCACAATTCCACCAACAATGTATCAGTGTCCCTGTTTTCCTACATCCCCTCCAACATTCTGCGTTATCTTTCCCTGTCATTCTAGCCAATCTAACAGGTGTGTAGTCGTATCTCAGAGTTGTCTTAATTTGTATTTCTCTAATCAATAGTGATTTGGAATACTCTTTCATATGAATGGTAATAGTTTCAATTTCATCATCTGAAAATTGTCTGTTCATATTCTTTGATCATTTATCTGATATTTATTCTTGATTCCATTCCTTCTAGTCTCATTTAACAAATTTTACCCACTGCTATTCTTTTTCTCTTTGCCATATCCATTTGTTCCTTTTATACAACATGCAAACATTATAAAATCTCATTTAAAAAATGAAAGCAAAATCAAAATTTGCTAAATTTATCATCTCAGCTAAATCTTTTTCTCTACTTATCCTCTCCTTGTCAGCTAACCTCCTTGAAAAACCCTTTTACTTTGGGTATCTCTACTTTCTTTCCTTCTCTTATTTAATATTAATAACCCTCTGTAATCTGGCATTTCAATGAAATTGCTATGTCCCCAAAATTATCAATGATTTCTTAATTCCAAAATCTAATGCCTTCTTTTCTATACTCGTCTGTCTTTACCTTTTTGAAGCATTTAATGCTTTTAAAAACCTGTCCCTGGACATTTTCACAGGTCTCTATTGCTTCTCTTATTATATATCTAACTTTTTTTTATTCAGTCTACTTTGCTAGGTTTTATCAATATTATGTTCACCAACTGTGGGTTTACATCAAGATTCTGCTCTAGGATATCATCAGTTTTCACTCCATATTCTCTCACTTGGCCATCATCAATTCCCTTAGGTTCAATTATCTCCATGAAGATGACTTCTAGATCTATATATTGAACACCAACCATTCTCTTGAACTGCAGCCTCATAGCATTAATTGCCTATAAGATAGTTTGAACTGAATATCTCATAGGTATTTCAAATTCAGCATATCCAAAACAGAACTCATTATATCTCACTTTTTCCAAACAAAAGTTTTTATTACTGTTTCAGATACTATTATCTTCCTAATGACAAGGAATTAATGCAGTTCTTTTCATTAATTCTTCACTTTCATCTATTCTAAATAAATAACCAGTTTCCAAAATTAATAATTGTCTTTCTCCTAAATATTTGTCAGATACATCCCTTCATTTCACTCATATAACAACTACCCTAGATTAGTCCTTCTTATCACTTAAAATATTTCAATAGCCCATTAACTGTTCTCCTTGAGTTAAGACTTTCCCCACTTTAATCCATCCTTTGCAGATACCAGCATAAAATTTCTAAAACATAGTCCTTAATACATAAGTCCTTCCTACTCCTCAAGCCCCAATTATTACCTCTTGGATCAAATGTTCATTCCTGAACATGGCATTTATAGATCTTTTTACCTTGGCCCTTTCTTAAATTTTTTTTTTTTTTTTTATTTAATAGCCTTTTATTTACAGGATATATACATGGGTAACTTTACAGCATTAACAATTGCCAAACCTCTTGTTCCAATTTTTCACCTCTTACCCCCCCACCCCCTCCCCTAAATGGCAGGATGACCAGTAGATGTTAAATATATTAAAATATAAATTAGATACACAATAAGTACACATGACCAAAACGTTATTTTGCTGTACAAAAAGAATCAGACTCTGAAATATTGTACAATTAGCTTGTGAAGGAAATCAAAAATGCAGGTGTGCATAAATATAGGGATTGGGAATTCAATGTAATGGTTTTTAGTCATCTCCCAGAGTTCTTTTTCTGGGCATAGCTAGTTCAGTTCATTACTGCTCCATTAGAAATGATTTGGTTGATCTCGTTGCTGAGGATGGCCTGGTCCATCAGAACTGGTCATCATATAGTATTGTTGTTGAAGTATATAATGATCTCCTGGTCCTGCTCATTTCACTCAGCATCAGTTCGTGTAAGTCTCTCCAGGCCTTTCTGAAATCATCCTGTTGGTCATTTCTTACAGAACAGTAATATTCCATAATATTCATATACCACAATTTATTCAGCCATTCTCCAACTGATGGACATCCATTCAGTTTCCAGTTTCTAGCCACTACAAAAAGGGCTGCCACAAACATTCGTGCACATACAGGTCCCTTTCCCTTCTTTATAATCTCTTTGGGATATAATCCCAGTAGTAACACTGCTGGATCAAAGGGTATGCACAGTTTGATAACTTTTTGAGCATAGTTCCAAACTACTCTCCAAAATGGTTGGATTCGTTCACAACTCCACCAACAATGAATCAATGTCCCAGTTTTCCCACATCCCCTCCAACAATCATCATTATTTTTTCCTGTCATCTTAGCCAATCTGACAGGTGTGTAGTGGTATCTTAGAGTTGTCTTAATTTGCATTTCTCTGATTAATAATGACTTGGAGCATCTTTTCATATGACTAGAAATAGTTTCAATTTCTTCATCTGAGAATTGTCTGTTCATATCCTTTGACCATTTTTCAATTGGAGAATGGCTTGATTTTTTATAAATTAGAGTTAATTCTCTATATATTTTGGAAATGAGGCCTTTATCAGAACCTTTGACTGTAAAAATATTTTCCCAGTTTATTGCTTCCCTTCTAATCTTGTCTGCATTAGTTTTGTTTGTACAAAAACTTTTCAGTTTGGTATAATCGAAATTTTCTATTTTGTGATCAGTAATGATCTCTAGTTCTGCTTTGGTCATAAAGACCTTCCCCTTCCACAGGTCTGAGAGGTAAACTATCCTATGTTCCTCTAATTTATTAATAATTTCATTCTTTATGCCTAGGTCATGAACCCATTTTGACCTTATCTTGGTGTACGGCGTTAAGTATGGATCAATGCCTAGTTTCTGCCATATTAGTTTCCAATTTTCCCAGCAATTTTTATCAAACAGTAAGTTCTTATCCCAAAAGCTGGGATCTTTGGGTTTGTCAAAGACTAGGTTGCTATATTTGTTGACTGTTTTATCCCTTGAACCTAATCTATTCCACTGATCAACTAATCTATTCCTTAGCCAATACCAAATAGTTTTGGTAACTGCTGCTCTATAATATAATTTTAGATCTGGTACAGCTAAGCCACCATCATTTGATTTTTTTTTCATTAATTCCCTTGAAATTCTTGACCTTTTGTTTTTCCATATGAACTTTGTTGTTATTTTTTCTAGGTCATTAAAATAGTTTTTTGGGAGTCTGATTGGTATAGCGCTAAATAAATAGATTAGTTTAGGTAATATTGTCATCTTTATTATATTTGCTCGCCCTATCCAAGAGCATTTAATATTTTTCCAATTGGTTAGATCAGACTTAATTTGTGTGAAAAGTGGTCTGTAATTTTGCTCATAAAGTTTCTGATTTTCCCTTGGCAGATAGATTCCTAAATATTTTATATTATCAGTAGTTACTTTAAATGGAATTTCTCTTTGTAACTCTGACTGTTGGATTTTGTTAGTGATATATAAGAATGCTGATGACTTATGTGGGTTTATTTTATAACCAGCAACTTTGCTAAAGTTGTGGATTATTTCTAATAACTTTTTAGCAGAATCTCTGGGGTTCTCTAAGTATACCATCATGTCATCGGCAAAGAGTGATAATTTGGCTTCCTCATTGCCTATTCTTATTCCTTTAATCTCTTTCTCAGCTCTTATTGCTATAGCTAGCGTTTCTAATACAATATTAAATAGTAACGGTGATAGTGGGCAACCTTGTTTCACTCCAGATCTTATTGGGAATGGTTGCAGTTTGTCTCCATTACATATGATGCTTACTGATGGTTTTAAATAGATGCTGCTGATTATTTTAAGGAAAAGTCCATTTATTCCTATACTCTCAAGTGTTTTTAATAGGAATGGATGTTGGATTTTATCAAATGCTTTTTCTGCATCTATTGAGATGATCATATGGTTTTTGTTAATTTGGTTATTAACATGGCCAATTATATTGATAGTTTTCCTAATATTGAACCAGCCCTGCATTCCTGGTATAAATCCTACTTGATCATAGTGTATTATCTTGGAGATGATTTTCTGTAGTCTTTTTGCTAATATCTTATTTAAGATTTTAGCATCAATATTCATTAGGGAGATTGGTCTATAATTTTCTTTCTCTGTTTTCAGCCTACCTGGTTTAGGTATCAGTACCATGTCTGTGTCATAGAAGGAATTTGGTAGGACTCCTTCATTCCCTATTTTATCAAATAATTTATATAGCATTGGGGCCAATTGTTCTTTAAATGTTTGGTAAAATTCACATGTAAATCCATCTGGTCCTGGGGATTTTTTCTTAGGGAGTTGTTTAATTGCCTGTTCTATTTCTTTTTCTGAAATGGGACTATTCAAGCAATTTACTTCCTCCTCTGTTAGTCTGGGAAGTCTGTATTTTTGGAGGTAGTCATCCATTTCACTTAGGTTATCAAATTTATTGGCATAAAGTTGAGCAAAATAACTCCTTATTATTTCTCTAATTTCCTCTTCATTGGTGGAAAGTTCTCCCTTTTCATTTTTAAGACTACTAATTTCATTTTCCTCCCTCCTTTTTCTAATCAGATTTAACAAAGGCTTATCTATTTTATTGGCTTTTTCATAGAACCAACTCTTAGTTTTATTAATTACTTCAATAGTTTTTTTACTTTCAATATTTTTAATTTCTCCTTTTAATTTTAGAATTTCCAATTTAGTATTTGATTGGGGGTTTTTAATTTGGTCTTTTTTTAGTTTTTTTAGTTGCAAGCCCAATTCATTAATCTTTTCTTTCTCTGTTTTATTCAAGTAAGCCTCTAAGGATATAAAATTCCCTCTTATTACCGCTTTGGCTGGATCCCACAAATTTTGGTATGATGTCTCATCATTGTCATTATCTTGAGTGAAATTATTAATTGTATCTATAATTTGCTGCTTCACCCAATCATTTTTTAAGATGAGATTGTTTAGTTTCCAATTACTTTTTGGTCTATTTCCCCCTAACTTTTTGTTGAATGTAGTTTTTATTGCATCATGATCTGAAAAGAAAGCATTTACTACCCTTTCTTAAATTTCTAGTCTTCTTACATATTAGCTCCCATTACACTTCATAGTCATGACCTATGCATAATGTTCCAAACCTCTGCCATCCTATGGTACTGAATATGTCCCATGCCTGAAGTGTTCTCCCTATATCCCTATCTCATCTTTCAAAATTTTTGATTTCCTGCAAGATTCAGCTCAAAGTCATCTTCTAGAAATAGTCTTTTCTTGTTATCCTGGCAGCTTGCACTTTCCCCTCTGAGGTAATATATTTATTACATATCTGGAATACACACATACATACACAGATACACATATATGCATGCTATCTCAGCCATAACTATATAGGGTCCACTTGGCTACAGACTATTCTTTTCTTTTCACCTCTAATACTTAAGGAGAGGTTTATAATAACAAATACTTAATAAATGCTTATTGATAAGGTGATTTATTGACAGGTCGTTTCTACTGAAGAAGTTTCTAATTCACTTGCAAATTTTCTTTAATTCACTACCATTGTGTAATCCCAGGATTACAGTAGTGGGAATGTCTTTTTGAAAGCTGAAGTTTTTATACCAGATGCCAGGTGCCAGGAAGGAGGCTTTGAATTTGCTCAGGAATAAAACACTATCTCTTGGTTTCTGGTGGGTAACAGGCAGAGAATCATTTCAACTTTATGTAGATGAGGAAGGGAGAAATGGACAAATATCTAGAAGGTGGTAGAGAGAAATGGGGTTATAGTTCCATCAAATCTCCGTGAGGGAAGTGACAAGGTAGCAAATTATGTCTTAAATCCTGGTGTCCCCCTCCTTCATTGGGAGGGGGTTAGAACTCGGAGGTTATTCCTTCATTAAGTGAAATTTGAGACTGTAGATAAAGCTTTGGCTCACTGACTGTAGGCTGTTTGGCATGAAATGGAGAGACAGAAAGCTGGGAAGGGATAACTTATAGAGTGCCCTGCCATATTTTGCTGAGACGGGCCTGAGATTTCCCCTGGCTTTGATCAATGACTAGTGGATGAGGTCAGAGATTTTCTCCTCCCCTGATTCTAACTGCACTGGTTCAGTTACAGTCAGAGAGGCTTGGTACCTCTAACTGTACCAGGTACAAGCACTGGTGGGACAGCTTAAATATGATACTGTGTCTTAATTGTTAGACGCCTCCTGCTTGGCTGATTTTTCACAGTCCTGTGAAAGAGTGAATTTCAGCCTATAGAGGGAAAAAGAAATAGAAAACTACTCCAAGATTTTCCCAAGAAAAACCAAAATGGTACCCCAAAAAGTAGGATATGAAAGAAAGCAACTAAACAACAATAAAGAAACTAGTATATGCTTTGAACCTAAGGTTATCCAGCAGAGGAATTAGAGATGTGTGAAGACAGTGCAAAGGGGAGAAATAGTTTCCATTTAACTTAAGTCACTAGAGGATATTAGACCAATTTCATTATTCTTGAGGCATCAATTCAAATAAGGATTTCTCTTCTCCAATTTATTCTCTCAAAATGGTTGTCTTTTATTTTGCTTTTCCTTTTTATCTTTCATGTTATTTCATGATCAACTAAAGGTTTTCTGGGTGAACTTACTCTTTTGACTTTCTTATTATTCTACTATCTTATTTGAATCTTTCTCACTGCTTATGTGTATTTTTTTCCTTTTGTAATGTTTTGTTACAATTATTTGCTCATTTTAAGCCTAAATCCTGCATATATACAATATAATGGTCACTAAGATCCACTTAATGCTCTCTTTTCCCACATTAGAGAATTTATTTCAGGTGAAAAGGAACTGAGTTCAGTAACAATTGCTATGACTACTAAGTTGAAAAAATTTCTACTAACTAGGAAGATAATGGATTTTCTGTTTCTTCACATTTATATCTATCTCTAACTCCTCGCCTCTTTATAAGGTTTTATAACATTTCTAGTAATTGGGAATTTTGCTTCAAATGAAAGAGCAAATTATATTATAATGTATGTAGATAGACAAGTATAGGAATGGAATTTAGGGAAAGAATTAATCTTTTCTTGAGACTTCTTTCAACCTTATTCCTTCTCTCTGAGATACTGTGCTAATGACTCTCCTTGAAATCTCTCTCCTGCCAAAAACTCAATATTCCCTTTACTCCATGTATATGAATACTTTCTCCAACCTAAAAATTTTATTTGTTCAGATTCTCTTTGTTTTATTCTGATTTTTCTTGTTATAACAATTGATTAGAGTCTGACCTAATAGATTGCACAATGGTACTGATTCAAGAAGGTATGCAGACCTTGTCCCCTCTCAGTTGTAACTGTTTGATTCCACAAAAATTATTCTAACCTAATTAATATATAAAAGTTAAAAATCAAATGGTTTCAAATCCATGTTTTCAGTAACAACATAGATAATTTTATACTCAACATTTTGTGGGAAAAAAATTAATCACAAAATGGGAGAATGGACTTTGGAAAATCTTGTCCAAATGAAAGACTCTTCTATGAAAATTTTTATTAACAATGCATAGTGCTATCCAACAGAAATAATCTGTTGGAGTGAATCTAATTCATTAATGATTTTTTTTTTGTTTTGAAATAAGACTATCCCTTTGTTATTTAAGCACACACAATTATTTAAGCACATACAATGAAACCAGCAAAATATTTTCTTGATGCAGCTTTTCATGTTAAACCAACTTCTCACCTTGAAATATTTGAATTCTTTTAGGCTGACTTCTGAAAAAAAAGATAATTGATTCAATTCCTACTTAATATGAGTCAGGATATCATGGACCTCTTTGAAAATGAAGGACAAACAGCAATCCAACTTTAATCATTGATTGGGCAACACCACACTCAAACTGAGACCTGTTATAGACCTTGGTTTAAAAAGGTCCAGGTTCATCTCTAGTCATGCTGATCTATATTTTGTCATTAGACCCAGTTGGCTCTTCCTCACTTAAATTCAATTCACTTGAATGTCATGTTATCACTTCTTTCATGTGTGGTTCTCTTCAAGAACAGTACCCAGCATGAGTAAAGATGAGTGAAACCTCTTCTGATACATACAATGGACAGACACAATTACATTATTGCATCTCATGGAATAAAAAGGGAATGTGCTAAAAAAATAATTTTTCTTGGGAAAAGAAAAGACGAAATTGATTACAGCATTTATAAGTCTTTGAATGGTAAGAAAAATCTAGAAAGAAAATGTGTGTAGGAACATCAGGGTGAGAGTAGAGACTGATGGTCTCATAAATTTGGGGGGGAAATAAAATTATTGTTTATCTTTTAGACTTCTTTTAGTTCCTACTTGAGAGTGATTTGAAACATTATTTCATGTAAGATGAAAGATTGCTTTCTGTTTACAAGTGATAGGAAATTCCATCATAAGCCTGAAGACCATTCTTATGTCACTTTTAGACAAGATGGAATATATTATCAAAATAATGATAGAAAAGATAAAATATTATTTGGAAAATTATAAAATAATAAAAATATCAGAAAAATAATTGTACTAAAAGTGTAAATATTCTGAATTCTCAGATCACTCTCCAATTATGTATTAAAGTTATAGAGTACAAATTGTGAAATTCCTTCTCTGGAGGATATAATTTAATTAAACCAATAGAAAAGCATCAATGCCTCTATAAATATAAATTTGAATGTGAGAAAAACTTCCCCATTACAGTCTGATATTTGAGCTCAGTGTTCTTCAGACTGACTCTCTAAAGCGCCATCAATTTTATTTGATTTCATGATTCATTTCATATTTTCTTATGTCCCAATATTTCCCTCCCCCATCCTCTTTCCCTTTCTTCTCTCTCTGTCTCTGTCTGTCTCTGTCTCTATCTCTGTCTCTCTGTCTCTTTCAGTCTCTCTTGGTCTCTCTCTCTCTCTCTCTCTCTCTCTCTCTCTCTCTCTCTGTCCCCTCTCTCATATCTATACATTTAGTTATCAATCAGCTAACATTCTATATTTCTGCTCATAGGACCCTAGTGAATTCAACAGTTCCTCAAGTAGTTTTTTTCAGACAATGGAAATCATATTTTGCTAATAACTTTTGAGTTCACGACTGCATGCTTCATCAAATAGAGCTGCATGCAATAAAATTATTGATACTGGACTTATCATTTCCTGTTTTATATCACTGTTTATAAGATGAACTTCTTGAATTTGTCAAACAAGCTTCCATCCATTAGCAGTTATGAATGTTTTATGATGTCTTAGTACATGACCCAATTGATCACAATAGTTTTTCTGATCAAAGGTGAAAACAGAGATCATTACTGATCTCTACTACTGAACTCAGGATCTAGATTTGAGTTTCAGCTTTATGGAATTTGTTGTGTTTGTGGTGGGGGACATTTTGAGAAAGTCTCTTTGAGACTCAATTTGTTCATCTTTTCTTGTAAGTAGATAAGGTTAAATTTTCATGAGATCTGGAGGAAGTGTTCTTAACTTTTTTTTTTTAATGAACTACTGTGGTGATCTTGCAAAATGTGCAGACCCCTTTCTAGAATAATATTTTTTAAAGGCATAAAATAAATTGCATAACAAAACAAAGTAAACCAACCATATTTAATTATAATAATCAAAATATAGGAAGATCTAAGTCTCTATGTTATCTATCCATAGTGTGAAGATAATTTTGACATCCTACTGAATTTAATTAACATTTATTCAGTTTATTAAGATTTTATGAGTATTAGTGATTGTATCAATGAATTAAAAAGAATAGGATTAAGTTTGAATTAATTCTGTTAGCAAATGCTATTAGCATAAGAGTTATGATTGATTATTCCACAATGTTTTGATAATTATATTCATTGTATGTGATTTATTATCTAAATTCATACTGTTTTGTTTGTTATAAGAATGTAATAAAAATATAATTGCTTAACTACCCCCCCACTCAAAGTATAATGTTTGTAATAAAATTCATTTGCTTCTCCATTCCCTGTGAATCACTCTTTATCACTCCCTAGTAATTTTTACTTCAAAATCATAAGTTTTTTGGACTTTAGGATTTTTGAGCTGTATAAAGCCATGAGATATTATTTGTGAGTTCTTATGACCTTTGGAATGCTCATGCTGATATAACCTACAGTTGATGGTCTATATTTGAGGACCTCTAGCTAATATTCTGTTAAAAGCCTGTGGACAAAATGTTATGATTAATAAGATTTCCCCAATTTTGGAATTGTTTAGTATGGAATTCTACCACATTATTTTATTTATCTTAATATTTTATTTATCTCAATAGGTATAAAAACATTTTTTTTCTTCAACCAGAGGGGGCCCTCAAAGGTCTTGGAATAGGTTGATTAGAGACCACCTAATCTCAGATCATTTTTTCAATATTATGATGATGAACATATTTGTATATATGCAATTTCTTAATTTAGATATCCAGCAGTAATTTATTCACTCACTTTTATATTTGGTTTTTAGATATACAGAATGTAAGTATACTTTAAAGCTCTAAGTAGAACTGATTTGGCACAGCTGCTATTAAAATTTCAAGTGAAGGTTGTGTCAGTGGGCACTCTTTTTTGTTTCCAATATGTCTTTGCCCACTTCACTGAATCATATATCTCATTCCAATTGCTATCTATCCTTTTAGAATGGCCTTGTAGAGAGTGGTACTTAACAGAAAGTCCTTGGTACAATTGTACTGATTTAACTCAATGCTTTTGAAATGTTATTATCTTTTTATGTATCTTAGATTAAGATAGGAGGAAAAGCAAAACAACCATTATACTGATCGCTAAAATCATTTTAAGTATTTAAAAAATGCCAAAATATCCCAGATATTCTAAAGGGTGGGTGTAGGGGGGTGTGGGTGTAGGTATGTATCTGTTTGTGTAACATAGGGGTTGGGATGATTGGGGCTTTAGAAAAATCTATTTTGAGGAAAATCTCTATAGCAATTCAGATTAGAATCTGATGATTCATAAGTTTAAAAAGTCAACTTTAAATTGTCAGAAAATTAAGTTAAACAAAAGAAAACATGGACTTTAGCTTCTATGCGATATGTTAAAAATATTGAATTTAGAGGTAAAGGAGTTAGGTTTACATAATACTTCTGTTATTATTACCTATATGAATTTTGACAAATCCATTAACATATTGGGCTTGTTTTCTCCTTTATGTAATGGTGGAATTAAAGTAAATGATTTCTAAGGTTTCCTCCCCTTCTAAATCTAGGAAATGAAGGGCAAAAAGATTTTTACAGTGCCTACTTTGTGTCAGGCAATGTGCTAAGTACTTGGCAAAAATCTCATCTGATCCTCAAATTGATATATTTAGGTAGGTGCTATTATGATTCCCATTATATATTTAAATAAATTGAAGCAGATCAAGGTTAAGTGACTTTCTCAGAATCACATAGCTAGTATAAGTCTGAGATGATATTTAAACTCAGGTAGCCCTGACTCCAGACCCAGTACTCTTTTCATCAAGTTATCTACCTGTCTCTAACTCTATGATCCCATGATTCTTCCATCACTAAATCTATGATCTATCATTAAACTGGATCTTTGTTTGAATATACAGGTGAATATTTCCTGGAAAAGTGTTTTGAATTCCTTCAGAAGTCTATCTCAGATACATGATGATGTTAACTTCAGGCAATTTGTGCATATTGTTTGTGTGTGTGGATGATGTGGTGGTATTGGTACTGGGGGTGAGGGAATAATTGTTTAGTTAAATACCTTGAAAGTTATTAGATTGATAAAGAAATTTGGTCATATTAGAGCTTCTGCTGTTTGGAAGGTCTGTTTTAGCTGTATCTACAATTTCCTTCTAGGAAATAGTAGCAAGAGCTGTTTGTATTCTCATCAATATCTAATCATTTTGTTTTAATACTGCACTTATACTTTTCAAAGTAGTTGAGGTCCTAGTTTAGTCCACTGATCTTTATGTTTTTACATTCACTCACCTTTAAGTAGTGGTGGTAATATCTAGACTTGGCAGCAGTTGCCTTCAGAAGGAACCCTTATTTAGAATTATATGAGTGCGGGCAAAGCATTCTCTTATAGATGTCCAAAATTCTGAAATTGACTTCTCTTTTTAATGCACTAAACATTTTTTGACTTTTCACACCTGGTGAAAAGGCCATTTGTAGTATGTGGAGTAGATATGGAGTAATTGGCAAATGTAAGCCAATAAATTGGAAGCTCAGAAAGGAAATTATATATTTGCATGTACGTATGTATGTATGTATTTACAGATATGTTTTGGATCTGTCCAAAAGCTGACAGTTGAGTGTAGTTTAGGAAGCATAAATAATAGAGAACATCAACAGTTATGAAGATAGCAAAACAGTTGCATGCCACAAAAGGGGGATGTGTGCCAGCTGATGTTATCACTAAAGAACAGACTTAGAGATGAGATATTGTTTCTAACATCATCCAAGAGGAGCTGAGAAACAAAAGGAACATCTTTCCCTCCCAAGAAATGTGGCTTCCTCAGCTTGGAAGTCAGAAACTTTTCTCTCAGACATATGCAAAAATTTGGGAGGTTGTATATATATTAAATATGGTATACAAATATACCAATATAGTACAACAAAAATAACCTGAAAAATCATGAATTCTTTAAGTTCTGCTATTTGCAACATGTATACCATATTTCTATAGTTTTAAATGGAAGACAATGATTCCAAGCTTAATATTTTTAAAAATGCTATTTTCAGGATGTGTTTTTACCTCTTCATTCAAAGACAATCTATAATTGAACTATTTATATAATTTAGGATTTAACGAAAGGTTAGCTATCTATCCAGTGTGGGCAAATTCCTTTCAATAATTACTTTGAACTTTATTAAAGTACCCACCATGATTAACTAATATGCAATCATCGATGGGATACAGAAAACAAAACCAAAATAAAGCTGGCTTTAAGAAAATTACATATCACTTTGAGATATAACAAGTAAAAAGTTAAGTCAATAGAAAGTAATGTGAAGAGGTAGAGAAAAAGTAGACTTCACTTCTAGAAAGTAATTCACTGAAACCCTTATATGTTCACTTTGGGGCAATCATAAAATAGCAACCTAAGACAGGTTCTGGAGCAGCAGAACCAGGAATGAGACAGTAAAATAATCCAGGAAAGTTGCAGGACCAGCAGAAGAAGTCCTACTCACTTGGAAAAAGAGCACAGGGTTGCAGTCTGAGACAGGAAGCTCCTCAGTGAACTGGCAGTGAACACCTTCTCAGCAAATTAAGAGGAGATCCTGAGTGCTAGGGTGCTAGAGTAGATGAATGCCATATCAGGGCTCCCCAACATTCCTTGAAAAAACCAAGGGGTTCTAAAAAGGCCAGTTCTGGTAATCATCATGTGATCTGATGTAGCTCTGACATAGTTAGTGTCCCCCAGTAGCCTGAATTCCATGTGCTTCAGCACAACCCTGGGCACTCAGGCACATAAATACCCCACCAGGCCTCAACACATAGCAGACACCCCCATTAGGAGCCCAGCTCAGCACCATATAAGGTGTCAAATTCCTACAGCTTCCAGCAAAGCCAGCAGTTCTTCACCCCACCCCACCCCAGCCAGTAAAAGAAAGAAAGGTCTCCCATGGGCTTCAAGGCAAATCATTGAAGCATCATGAAAATAGATAGGGCCTGAAGGCACTGGCACAAGAAGTCCGAGACAGTAGTACTCTTTTTACCTGGGGAGGGGAATTCAAGTTTGAAAGAGAAAAAGATCAAAAGGAGAGAAAAATGGAAGAAAGGGGAGGAAAAAGTAAGGGGAAAGGAAGGAGAGAGGGAGGGCAGAAAACAAAAATAACAACTTTTATGATAGAAAGTTATAGTAAAAAAGGGAAGACTAAGACAAACCCAGAAGAGTATAATAAGGTCAAAACTACTATGAGTAAAATCCAAAAGATAAACAGAAAATAGTCTCAAGCCTAGAAAGATCTTATGGAGGGGATTAAAAAAAAAACTTTAAAATAATGTTAATTTTTTAAAAAAATTTGGAAAAGAAATGAAATCGATACAAGAGAATTATGAAAAAAAGAGCCAACAACTTTGCAAACGTCTTAAAAAACCGAATTACTCACATGCAAAAGGAGATACAAAAATCCAGTGAAGAAAACAATTTCTTAAAGAGTATAATTGGGTCAAATAGAAAAGAAAGTACAAACATTAAGTTGAGGGAAATAACACCATAAAAGTTAGAATTGGACAAATGGAAACTATTAACTCTATAAGATATCAAGAATCAAATTCAAAAGAATGAAAAAAGAATGAAAAATGAAAAATTACCTCATGGGGAAAACCAATTAACCTGGAAAATAGATCCAGGAGAGGCAATATCACAATTATTGGACCATCTGAAAGACAAAATCAAAAAGAGTATCTGGGAATTATCTTCCAAGAAATTATGAAGAAAAACTACCCTGATATGCTGAAACCAGAAGGCAAAATAGGCATTGAAAGAAACCACTAACCACCTCAGGAAAGAGATCCCAAAATAAAACCTCCAAAGCATAATAGCCAAATTTCAGAAATTTCAGGTTAAAGAATATACAGTACAAAGTGACCCAAAAGAAACAATTCAAATATCAGGAAGACACAATCAGGATTATAAAGGACCTGAAGGCAAAAGAACTAGGACTGCAATGAAGGATCCACCAGGCCCCATAAAATTTAACATAATACTTCAAGGGAAAAATAGGTTATTCAGTAAAATGGAAGGAATTAAAGCTTTCATAAGTAGAAGATCAGAACTAAATTTAAAAAAAATAACATCCAATATCAAGACCCAAGAGAACCATAAACAGGTAAAAAAAGGGAAAAGGAAAAGAAGGGATTCAACAGAGTTGAACTGTTTATATACCTACCTGGTAAAATGAGATTTGTAGTTCTTAATAAGTGTATCACTAATACACAGCTAGAAGAAATAATCAAAGACAGAGGGTATAACTAGATGGTGTGTTAGAAGGAATGACAAAAAATTAAGTGATAAGAAAGAGGAATAGACTGGGTATAAAAGGAAAAGAGAGGTAGAATTGTGTAAATTATTTTACATGAAAAGGCATGACGGTGATGGGGTAGATAGGAGAGTGGGGGATGAGCATCAGTTGAATCTTATTCTTATAAATATCATCTCAAAAAGAGAACAATATACACAATAATAAAGACAATTTGAATGTAGAAATCTATCTCATTCAAAAGGGAAGTAAGCAAGGAGAAGATTAAGTAAAGTGAGAAGGGGATTATAGAAAGGAGGGAAAATCAGGATATTGATAAACAAAAGCAAAACCCTGGTGAGGAGGGAAAGGATGAAAGGAGAAAAAGGACAAACCAGAGAAGAATAAGACTGAAAAAAATACACAGTTTGTAAACATAACCATGAATATGAATGAAATGAACTCTCTCAGAAAATGGAAGTAGATATTAGTTGTTTACAAGAAACACAGTTGAAGCAGAGAGCCATATATAAAGTAAATATAAGGGTCTGGAACAAAATTTACTATGATTAAGCTGATGCAAAAAAAAAAAATAAGAGGTAGCTATCCTGATATCAAAGTAAAAGCAAAATTTAACCCAATCAAATATATACCTACATACACACACCATGGGGCATAGCATCCACATTTTGATACCTACACAAAGAAGACCTAAAACAGAGAAAGAAAATGATAGTCCTATTTTCCTAATAAATATTGATGCAAAATGTTTTAAAAAAAATTCTACCAACGCAATAATTGGATTATCCCATAAAGATTATACATTATAACCAGATGGGATTTATACCAAAAATGCAGAGTTGGTTCAATATTAGAAAAGCACCAACATATCAAAAGGTAAACCCACAGAAATCATATGATTATCTCAATAGATGCTGAAAAAGCTGTTGACAAAATACAGTACCTATTCCTGAGAAAAAAGGAAGTGTTCCTCAAAATGATAAGAAATATTTACTTAAAATCATCAGTAAACATTACCAGTGATAAGGATAAGCTAGAAGCCTTCCCAGTGAGGTAAGAGATGAATCAATGGTGTTCCTTATCACCACTATTAATCAATATAATACTAGAAAAATTAATTTTTGCAGTAAAGAAGAAAAATAAATTGAAGGAACTGGACAATGCAATAAGGAAGAAAAGCTATCACTATTTGCAGATGATATGATGGTATACTTTGAGAACCCTAGAACATCAACTCAAAAACTACTTGAAATAATTAGCAACTTTAGCAAAGTTACTGGATATAGAGTAAATCCCATATAAAATTTCATATTTCTTTATATGACCAACAAGACCCTGCAGAAAGAGATAGAGAAGTTTGATTTAAAATCATTGTAAACAATATAAAATACTGGAGTCTACTTTCCAAAACAATCACTGGAATTATATGAACAAAATACAAAAAATCAAACAAAGTCTGATCTAAATAACTGGAAGATTTAAATTGCTCATAGATAGTCTGAGCAAATATAATAAAAGTTACAATTTTGCCCAATTTAATTTACTTATTCAGTGTTATTCTCATCAAAATACCAAAAATTAATCGGATAGAACTAGAAAAAATTAAAATTCATCTGGAAGAGCAATAGGTAAAGAATATCAATGGAATTAATGAAAAAATACAAAGGAGTTGGCTTAAACAATAACAGATCTTAAATTATATTATAAAATAGTAATCATCAAAACTATTGAGTATTAGCTGAGAAATGTGAGAGTGATAGATGAGTAGAATAGAGTTGTTACAAAAAACACAGTAGTCAACACCAAAAATAACCCAGTATTTGATAAGCCCAAAGATGTCAATTTTGGGGATAAGAATTTCCTATTTGATAAATACTGCTGAGAAAACTAGAAAATAACAGGATACAAACTAAACATAGAGCAACATCTTACACCATATGCAAAATGAAAAATTATTTATAACAATTCTTTTTATGGTGGCAAAATATTGGAAAATGGGGGGGGATACTTGTCATTTGGGAAATGTTGAACAAACTGTGGTATTTGGATGTAATGGAATAAGATTGGACAATAAGAAATAATGAATAAGCAGATTTCAGAAAAACCTGGAAAGACTTGTTCAGACTGATACAAAATAAAATGAGCAGAACCAGAGTTATGTGCAGTATCAACAACATTGTGTAATGATCAACAGTGATAGACTTAGCTTTTCAGTCACGCAATGTGTTAAGACAGGTAAAAAGAACTTATGAAGGAAAATGCTATTCATAACCAAATAAAAAATCATTGTACTTGTTATGCAGATTGAAGCAGATTTTTTTCCTTTTTATTTTTTATCTGTTTCTTCTTTGACAACTGTGACTATTATGGAAATATATTTTATATGTTAGCACATATATAAACTATAGCAAACGGCCTACTATCTTCAGAAGAGGGAAGGAGAAAAAAGAAAAGGGAGTGAGAAAACTTTTGCAACAAAATCTTGTAAAAGTGGCTGCTAAAAATCTTTTTGAAATGTAACCAAGAAAAAGACAAATTAATATTTACAAAAAGAGAGATTAATATTAACTTGTGAATTAGGAGTGGTCTTGTCTAATAAGAGATCCATTAGTTAAGTTTCTTTATAATTATAGCTTTTTATTTACAAGATATGTGCATAGGTAATTTTTCAGCATTGACAGTTACAAATCCTTTTGTTTCAATTCTTTCCCTCCTTTCCCCCATCCCTTCCCCCAGATGGCAGGTTGACCAATACATGTTAAATATGTTAAAGTATAAGTTAAATACACTATATGTATACATGTCCAAACAGTTAATTTGCTGTATAAAAAGAGTTGGACTTTGAAATAGTATACAATTAGCCTGTGAAGGAAATAAAAAATGCAGACAAAAATAGAGGGATTGGGAATTCTATGTAGTGGTTCATAGTCATCTCCCAGAGTTCTTTCCCTGGGTGTAGCTGGTTCAGTTCATTACTGCTCTATTGGAACTGATTTGGTTCATCTTCATTGTTGAATAGGGCATGAGTTATGTTTTTAATGAAGCTAGAGATATTAAAGGGTAGAGGCCCAGGGTTACTGCATTCCAGGACAGGAGATCAATTATGCAGTTACAGAAGTGAGAACTGAAATGGCATTTAAGGGGGAGGGCAAAGATTGATTTTTCTTTCTGAAATATATTGCAGCTATAAGTATCTATATTATAGATATAGATATTACATAGATATATGTTATGAATATTGATAATCTATATTAACTTTATCAACATCTGGAACGTGGTAGGAAGTGATATGTTTTAACTTTTCCAATCTCATTTTATTCTAATATGTATGGAAAAGATCATGAACAGAATATAAGTAAAACAAAACCATAATAAAAATAAGAAGATATCAGCAACCATTAATTCATATTACTTTTCTAAAACATTTATGAGAATGATGTATGCATATATCAAGGATATACTAGAGTTTTTTAAAAACATCAAAATCACAAAAGTTTTTTCATTTGTTTTTATTTTCCAATGATTCTCAGTAGCCAAATACAACTTCATAGTGAATTGATTTCCTGAATTGTGTAGAGAATATAGCACCCTTTTGTGTTAACTGCCATTTGAGCTTTTTAATGACTCAACATAGTATAAAAATATTTAAAGGGTCACCTTCAACAAGATTTCTCCCATTCAATATTTAAACCTCACATTAATGCAATTAATTATAAGCACAGATAACTGTCTACAATGATTGATTATTAATGCCAAACAAAACAAAAACAAGAAAGCCTGTAATCTACTTAAACATTCACTATTGCCATGAAGTATGTACTTTACAAATTGAAAATGGGTTCTCTTTAGATAAATGATGAAATATTTGATTACAGATTACATTGTACTGATTCTGTCAAAATCTAGTACTTTCTCCTTGTTTTCTGTACTAGTGTCATCATCTAAAATATAGACAATTTAACAGCCTTCGCATGTGGATCCAAGTTAGTGAAGAATGCATGTTTTTCATATATAACATAGAACTGAATGGGTTACACCCTTATATTTCAAATATCTTAGACAAGTTTTATTATACTAAAAATTAACTGGGTCCTAAATTAAGAAGAAAAAAAGATTAGTCTTTATCTTATCTGGGAATACAATTTTTAGTTTGGTTTGGTTTTAAAGTTATTTCTTTTTATTGATACCTTTGCTTTTTTTTAATTTATTGTTTCCAAACAAATCATACTCATCCCCTTATCCATCAACTATAACAAATCTTTTAAAATAAAAAGAACCCTCCCAAATCAATGAAAAAATCAACACATTGATTATATATGGGAGTGTATATATTATATTATGTTGACATGTGTACATATATGTATATGCATGCTTATATGTGTCCATATATGCAGTAAACACAGTATGTATGCATATATCCCAAGTACTTCCTACTAAACAAGACTGATTCTAATTCCCTTAGTATATATTATTCTCATCTTTTTAAAATTATTTTATATTGACTTACTGTATTGTATGTTATATTTCACAGTAATATGTTACTTCCTTAAGGCAAGCTTACTTTACCTTTGTTTTTTGTATCTCTACATTAACCATGTATTCTTTTCACAAGGGTATTTTAATAAGATCTTATTGTTGCTGTTGAAGTGAATTTGCCCATGTTAGATAATCTGCATTTAAACCCAAATGATATGCATATTTTAATTATGAGTTGTCTTTAAATGAAGAAATGTTTGCATATTTCTCTCTGTATACATAGTTATGTATATTATTATATACCTGCAGACACATGTATACACATTAATATTATAGATACATGTATAGATATCTATATAGATATATACATAAAGACTAATTTTATTTATACAGTGCATACATGTATGCAATATATGCATGCATATACATATTTTGCATGTACATATTTATATATACACATATAAACATATGTATACACAAATACAAATACAACTTTCTCTCCCTCCCTCCCTCCTTTCCTCTCTCTCTCTCTCTCTCTCTCTTTCCATCTCTCTCTCTTTTCTCACTTAAGTCCAACTATTTTTTCAGATTTCTCAGCAGTTTGGTGGTGGTGGTGGAGATGGTGTTAATCATTTATTAAATAGTTTATTTCTTGGGTTTATCAAATACAAAATTGTTGATTTCAACTATTTAATTCTTCCTTAGCTGCTCTCTCCCCTGATCCATGTCTCTACATTCTAGCCAGATGATTACTTCTTCATAGTATAATGTAAGTTCAGAAAGTATGATTCTCCCTTTCTTCCCTTGAGATTCTAGATATTTGGTTTTGCAAAATGAATTTTCTTCTTCATATATTCCTCTTTCTCAGTGAGATTTGTTCCAGGGAAGTATAAACCTTTTTTTGTGAGAATAAGATCTCATAATGTGCAAATTACTTCCAGATAAAACCCATTATAAAGTACCTATCTCAAAATACTCTTCCCCAGCATGGCATTATTCTTTAGTGATATCTTTTCCTTTTCCCATATAGTGAAACAGTGCCCTTTGGCATCCTCTATCTCAGTCCCTTCTCTCATTTTTTTTTCCTCCTCATTCCTCATTCTTCTTAATAGACTAAAGAAAATGATTTCTATTTTCTTTTTAATTTTGGCCTTGGTTGTGGTGCAGTTCTAGCTTCCATCTGTTTCTTAACTTTCCTCCCTTCATCTGTGAAGAACCCTACTGTGGTATTGATTCATTTTCAAAAAAGGTATTGATTCACTTGTAGTGAGAAAAGAGAATGGGATTTGGTCCATGGAGTATTCATTCAGCTCTTTACCCTTCTCTAGATTCTGTTTTCCTTTAACAACATAGGTTCTTTTTGCCCTTTCAAGACCCTCTTTTTTAAAAAAAATCTCTACTCCACATTTCAATTTTATATTATTTTAAGTTCTCAATGCCTTTCTCCAAATAATTTTTCAAGGATATATGCATATATGCATACATATACATATGCATGTGTATATTTTTTGTCCTGTTGTGTCATGAATGCTGAAGGAGACATAACTCCTGATTAGTGAAAAGGATGTTGAACAAGAATCTGTGGTTCTGCTGCTTAAGGGACTTACTGAGTTCATTCCAGAAGCATTCTCAGGAGACACAAGTAAACCAAGGACAATGTATGAAGAGAAAGAAAGATAGCAAGAGATAGAGATATAGAGATGCAGGATGCAGGGAGAGGGAGATAAGAGTTTAGAAATGAGGAGAAAGATATATGACAGAGAGAGACAGAGAGATACAGAGAGAGAGACACAGAGAGAGACAGAGAGACACAGAGAGAGACAGAGAGACAAAGACACAGAGAGAGAGAGAGAGAGAGAGAGAGAGAGAGGGAGAGAGAGAGGCAGAGAAACAGAGAAAGAACAAACAAAGAAAAACATTAGGCAGGTATGCAAGCAGACAGGCAGACTTTGGAATGATATGCATCCAAAGGGAACTGTCCCCATTATGTCGCTGGATTTGCTTGAAATTTTAGAAACCAATGAAAATGAATGCCCTCTGGGTAAGAGTGTTCTCTATGTTCTGGTTCAAGCTTAGGTCTTCTTTCAGTCCCAGTTAAAAAGCTCATTCATTCTTGTGTATTCTTTGGTATATTTTAATATGTACAACTTTTTCAATTTTATTTAATATTTTGCTTTTATAATTTTTATTTAATTTATATGTGTATAACTAATTTTAGAAAGAAGGGTCTAATTGCTGAGAATATACAATGAACAGACCTCCCTATTAAAAGCAATTAGCAAAATAGATTTTCTGATTCTATCAACTTCTAGACTCAATATATAAGGGGAATAAAAAGACTGACATGGAAAAATAATACTCTGCCTAAGTACTTTAGATTCATGATTGCCTTTCCCTCAGATGTAACATGCTGGTACTTTAGAGTTGGCCCAAAGAGAGACTTTATTTCTTTCTATACACACAGATCAAATCTCAGATCATATATGTCCTTGACACCTAAGAACTCTTTCTTTCTATTTAGAAATGTTAGTACACAGATTACTTACCAATGGTATATAATCATGAAAAAATAATTTGATTGCTTAATTGTATTGATGAGTTTTTATGTACTTAAAAAAATTCTCCTTGAAGATATTCATATAAAGAATATTTAGCACACCTGGTTTTATTTGTAGCAATATGTCAAGTTCTCTCTTTTTAAGTCAAATTTTTTTCATGCAAGATTATACTCAGTTATACAGTGTATGTTATTTTGGTTTGAATAATTTTGCTTTTTAAAATGTCTTATTCTATTTCTTTCTCTAAATTCTAATAAATCTAGAATAATCTGAGATTATTTGAATTTGTTTTTCTTTATTTTTGAAGGAATATCTGTTTGCCAGGAAAGATATTGTAAAACATGTTGTTTGTAACTAAAATTGTAAAAATATACAATTAGAAGCCTTGGAATTTTAATCACTGTTTTCTTTGCATAGATCACTTTTCGAATTTTTTCTTATTTCTTATCATTCATTATTGTATTCTGATTTATAGATTGTACTCTTTAGTTAGGCCTGCAATGTCTTTGATATCCTTATAGATTCTCTTTTTTTCAGACAATCATTTTGGCTTATATAGAATTATCATATTTAATTCCTTATGCTTTTTTTCTGTCATTTTTCTTTATTTTTATTTTCCATATCTATAATTTTCTCTTCAAGAGTCTCTACTATAGAACCGAGGTTTTTTTTTTTATTTTAAGTACATTCTGAGTTGACAGTTCTGAATTCTGACATGATTTCATTTTTAATGAAATTTAATGTTAATGAAATTTTAATAACTCAGGAGATTTTTTTCTCTTTTGAACAATTATAAAGCATCATGCCATTCTATGATCTCTGGGCTATGTGGGAAAAATCACAATAAGAGAATTTTGAATCGTTTCTTTTTCTACTATAATTATATTTTGTATTACTTTCCCTTTTTAAATTATATTGCCTTGTGCCTTTATTTTTTCTTTTATTTTTTCTCCTGTTTATGAGATAGATTTGTATTGTCTTTCTCCCTTGTACATTTTTGATCTTTTACTCTGCATTATTCTCCTCACTCTTTACCCTCCTCCTTTCCAAGGTTGTCAGGCTAAATTTCATCAAACTTGAATTGGTTTATGCATGCCCTTTTTAGCCTATTCTCTAAAACAGAGAAAAACTTACCCCCGCTGAATTTCCAATTTTCTTTCCTACAGAATTGGGATCTCTTTTCTTTTAAATCACCTTCATTGAAACACTGCACTGTCAAATTATTTTCATCTTCCTTTCTCTAATTTCTTCTGTCTTGATTCTTTAAGTAGATAGAATCAATGGCTGCTACCCATTGTGAAGTAAGAAGGGATTCTGGATAAATTGTTTCAATAGAGAATAACCAGGAGAGACCACTGCAGAAGGACCCTAAAGCATATATCTCTGAGACAGCTTTCATTTCCTGGTCTAGCCGAAAGAATGATTTTTTGGGAAGGGAGGGGGTTAGGACACTGAGTAGGAAATCCAGGTGTTTAGTTTTCATGACATTATTACTTTGGGAGATGTTCTGGAATATGGCATCAGTTATTTGAGATTTCCCTGTCGTAGAGACTTGGCAACTACTTTGCTATTTTCCTTCTGACAATAGTCTCTGATACAGTTTCAGTTAACCTAGCTAGTCCCCCTGGTGCCAATGTTCATCTCTTTAACATCAGTATTATCTATTTTTTAAGGGTGATATGGCTGAGAGCAAGCTATCTCAATTCTTTCAAAAAAAGTCCTCAGTATCACCTAAGGAGAAATTGTTCAAAATATCTCACGTGACAACTTGGGAATAGAGGTATTTATCTAGCTATCTCTCTATCTATCTAGATGGAAAGAAGTGGAGAGTTCAAGTTAAAAAAATAAAATGAGTTAGAAGAAGACTTCCACAAGTGATCCTTTGCAAAGGATTGAACGATTATATAGATGAACATGGCATAACATCACAAATAATGAAAATGTACAGTGTAGAGATAATAGACAGATGGAAGGAATATATCAGTTGCATCCAGGATATATTGATATATCAAAGCCTCAGTGACCTAGTGAATTAAATGGAGCATGTCTTGTTTTCCCTAGTGTATAAGAGAGACACACAGTCATTAATTAATTTACTTCATTAAAAAAATAACAAGTTGATAGTATACCCAGACCTCTCAGAGCCCATCTCCTCTGAGTTCAACACAAAGTCCAAATTCCTTTCATTGTGTGTCTTCCACTTTGGCTGTGGGAAGCTTTCATGAATGTCTTTAAATCAGACTTTTGACATCTCCCTTGTATTTATATTTCTGAGTATAGTGCCTTATTTTCCAAAAAGTGAAAATAAGATCTAGGATATTATATTCTACCACACTTAAGATAATTAAGCATATCAAATAAAAAGGTTCTTAGGTGTAATAGACAAATATTTACATATTCATGAACTCTTCATTTGAAGTGATAATCTGCTTCAGCTTTCAAAAGGAATTTATTTTCTTTGTTGACTGTACAAACTCTTGAAATATATTAAAATTAACAAAACATTAACTTTCCTAGAAATACATATTTATATGCACTTAAAAGCCATTGCTAAAATTGGTCACTTCTGAGTAAAAAATAAAGAAAACAAAGTTGTTTTCACAGAAGTATTTGCTACTGAGCTTCCAAAAGCTAAGTCATTTTTTCTGTAAGGCTATCAGTCAATTCAATAGTTGAAATGTCAGGTTTTCTAAAGGAAAATAGATAATCCAAATGTATTTATAACAAAAAGAAATCACAACTTTGAAAGTCACATAACATTAAAAGGAAATTTTGGTTTTAACTTTGCCTTCTTTCTTTACTATTTAAGAGGAAATGGCCAACTGTAAAAAAGAAAGTGTCTTTGTAAGATTTAAGAATGTAAGAATGTAAGATGTAATTAAGATGTAAGAAAGGATTTAACCAGTTATTAATGATAATAATTTTCTTTTTTTTCAAGAAAAATGCAATTTTAAAAAATGCATTCTAAAGGAAGTAGATATCTAGAAATACAATTTAGTGGTTCCCAATCTTATATAATTATATAATATTGTTATTATTTATTTTACTCGACATGCCAAAATTCAGTATATCATTATATGTGTTTTTAGAAATATTCTCTTACAGTACATTTATCTGCAATGGGAAAAATAAAAGAAAAAAATGCCTTCTGACATGTTTTTTTTTTTTTTCAGAAGCAGTGAAAAGGTTAATGTAACAAAGTAAGATTTAATGACAAATTTAGTTTTCTAAAATCATGGAAGCAAAACAAGCCAAAGCCATTCAGCATATGTATGTGCATTTTGTTTTGTTATTTTAATTATATCATATTGTAATTAATTTTTCTTTAAGAAGATAACCATATCCTCTTTTTTTGTTGTTTTAATTTTAATAGCCTTTTATTTACAGGTTATATGTATGGGTAACTTTACAGCATTGACAATTGCCAAACCTCTTGTTCCAATTTTTCCCCTCCTTCCCCCCACCCCCTCCCCCAGATAGCAGAATGACCAGTAGATGCTAAATATATTAAAATATAAATTAGATACACAATAAGTATACATGACCAAACCGTTATTTTGCTGTACAAAAAGAATCAGACTCTGAAATATTGTACAATCAGCCTGTGAAGGAAATCAAAAATGCAGGTGGGCATAAATATAGGGATTGGGAATTCAATGTAATGGGTTTTTAGTCATCTCCCAGAGTTCTTTCATTGGGCGTAGCTGGTTCAGGTCATTACTGCTCCATTGGAACTGATTTGGTTCATCTCATTGCTGAGGATGGCCAGGTCCATCAGAATTGGTCATCATGTAGTATTGTTGTTGAAGTATATAATGATCTCCTGGCCCTGGTCGTTTCATTCAGCATCAGTTCATGTAAGTCTCTCCAGGCCTTTCTGAAATCATCCTGTTGGTCATTTCTTACCGAACAATAATGTTCCATAATATTCACATAGCACAATTTAGTCAGCCATTCTCCAATTGATGAGCATCCACTCAGTTTCCAGTTTCTGGCCACTACGAAGAGGGCTGCCACAAACATTTGTGCACATACAGGTCCCATTCCCTTCTTTATGATCTCTTTGGGATATAAGCCCAGTAGTAACACTGCTGGATCAAAGGGTAAATCATATCCTCTTGAAAAAATTTGGAGCCACTGAGGGTGTTGCAGAAACAAATGAATAATTGCTAGTTTGGTGAATTTTTCATTTAAGTTGAGTACACCAACATGTCAAATATACTTGCTTTCTAGGTAATAGGAAACTACTCAGGTAAAAAATGTTTTATTTACTTTTTTGAAGAAAAAAAATACTAATACTGTAGTATTTTAAGATCTTATTTACCTAAAACAATTTCATTTAACTCCAATTCAATGTCTAGACATTTCTAATTAAGAGAGATGGAGATGTCCAAACTGACATAGTTCTTGTTGTCTTCCAAAATGATTCTACAATCCAAGATGATTTCAGGTTATATTTGATAGGAATCCTGAACAAGAAAAAGATCACAATATTTTATAAAAGTTTTAAGTTAACTTAAAATTTAATTCTAAAAAAGTTGAGTAATCAAATCACTATCCTATTTCTCCTTGGACTACTCTCTGTGAGAAATCAATTGGAATCTGAAAAGTCCTTTATCCATCAATGTTTTAATGATTATCAATCCAATCATTCTGGAGAGCAATTTGGAACTATGCCCAAACTATTATAAAGTTGTTCAAACTCTTTGATCCTACAATGTCTCTACTGGGTATTTCTCTCAAAAAGATCATAAAAGACGGGAAAAGACCCACATGAGGGGAAAAAATGTTTGTAGCAGTTCTTTTTGTAATGGCAAGGAACAAGAACTAGAGTGGATACCCATCAATTGGGGAATGGGTCAATAAATTATGGTATATGAATGTAATGGAATATTATTTTCATATAAGAAACAACCAGCAGGCTGATTTTAGAAATGCTGGAAAGATGTACACGAAGTGATGCTGAGGCAGAACCTAGGGAACATTGTACACAGTAAGAACAAGATTATGTGATGTTCAATTGTGCTGGATTTGGCTCTTCTTAACAATGTGATGATTCAAGGCAAATCCAATAGACAGATGATGAAAAGTGTCATTTGCATCCAGAAAGAGATCTATGGAAACTATGGAGAGATTCTATGGAGAATGTGGAGCAAAGCATAGTCTTTTCACCTTTGTTTTGCTATTGTTGAATAATTTGTTTTTCTTTTTAATGTTTTTTCTCCTTTTGATCTGATATTTCTTTCACAGAATGATGAGTATAGAAATATGTTTTGAAGAATTTCACATGTTTAACTTATATTAGATTGCTTGCTGTCTTGGTGAGGGGAAGGAAAAGAGAGAGGGAGAAAAATGTGGAACGCAAGATTTTGCAGAGATGAATATTGAAAACTATCTTTGCATGTATTGAAAAATATTGAAAAATTATTTAATCAATTTTTTCTTTGAAGAAGGGTTGCTCTTCATACTGATTATTTCAATGAATCAAAATGAGTGATAAACAAACTTTGATTATCATCCTTAATCAATTTCTAAGTATAATGGGACTTTCTGCAGCTCCAGATCACCAAAGAGGAAGATAGTGACATGAGATGCCAAGGACAGGAGAGGCCAAAAAAGATATTCATCATTTACCTAACAGTTGATGGGAGTAAATACTTTTTCTAGGCTACATATCCAGACAAGGAAAATCTTTGAACCTATCAGAGTAGGAATTTATTTCTCTTTCTAATTCATCCAGAACTAAAGAAAGTCTAATTCTGCCATAACATGGAGATCATGAGCATCATGAACTAAGATGTGTGCGGAAAAGAAATAATTGCCTGCTCTATATCTTTTTAAGTTCTTTGATACAGAAAAATGAACTTGAAATTTTATTTCTGTCTGGTCATTTGTCCTTTTCACTTATATGCACAATTGGCAGTATTGCCCATCAGATCTAAATCTTGGAGGCCAGATTCCATACTGGATACTACAGATTGATAAAAATAGAAAAGAAAATCTAAGGTGCCAGATAATCAAGCCTAAATATGACTTTGTGTCCAAAATGGGAAATTGGGGGCATGGTGCAAAACTATGTATCTAATCTTTTTCCTTTACCCAGAGACTGAAGGGATGGTGGTACTTCTAATGAAATCTTATTTCAACTCCTTGGGACAAGATACTCCCTGCTGCTTCCCCTACTTCTTGCCTCCTTTTTTATGTTGTCTGTCCTAACCCCTACATTGGACTTTAAGCTTCTTGAGTCCATACACTGTCTTTTGATTAATTATATCCCCAGTTTTTGGCAGAGTGTGTAGCACATAATAGCTTCTTAATAAATGTTTATTGCAATTAATGTTCCCTGGGGAAGGAGAAGTTTTTGCTATAACTTCAATGTAGTCCTTTGTAAAAATTTACCTGACCATCAAGTGGTTTAAAAACTGGAGTTCAAGGGACCCTAAAATTGGAAGAACACCACTTATAGGAACTTGAGACAATACCAGAAAACCTAGAGACTCTCAAACCCCTTTAATTGTCCTAGAGAAGGATGAAAAAGGAATAGAATATAGCAATATGATCCTCAGGCAATGGGCACCACAATAATCACCCTTGTATTTAAGAAATACTTTTTTGTCCTAAATGATCATTATCTTTCCAATGTTTTTGTTTTGTTTTCAGAAGTCTGGAAAGACTTTAGAGAAAAATATATTATTTTTTCAATATTTTTATTTCACTAAAATGATTTTAGTAAGCTCTTCTACATTTTACATTTGCATTTGTTTTAATTTTTAAAGTTTTCATCAAACAATATCCATGTAAATGTAATTCATGACTCAGGACTATAGTTTTAAGCTCATATGAACTGTATGAGACTCAGAAATTTCTCCAAAAAAATCAGTCAGTGGTACACTTTATGCTCAGGAAATGCCAATAATATCTGGATTTGACTTATTTCTACCTGGGTACTATTAACATGGTTTTCTCCAACGCAGACAACAATTATTTAACGCAGAACAAGAATTTTTAAAAAGATGTAAAGAAAAGAAAATGAACTTATTCCGAGCTCTTTTTAGTAAGGAATAATTATAGGCCCTCCTATATGTGCTGTTATTGGTATTCTCTCACTTGCAGCTTCAGAAACTTAGTCATTATCTCCACGAAACTCATGGACTTGACTAGTAAATCTATTCTATTGCTGGATACCCTGTGGCAGTTCTTTGTCAAATAGGTAATCCCTTGTTCTTTCTAGGACATGTGCAGTTTCTGACTAATGTTCTGGTAGTTTTCTGTGTGGCCATTCTTCAGTACCTCACACCATAACAGTTTTACTTTTATACTTTTAACTTTGGGAATCTATCAGAAATCAGTACAGTAAGTAGAAAATAATTTAAGAAAACATTATGAGGAAAAAGACAAACCTTCTAAATAGGATCATTACAAGAAACCTAAGCTAGTACCTGTAGTAAGCAAATTATACTTATGCTACTATATCACTCCATATTCTTAACTTTCTTGAAGTAGCAGACAACTGAGCTTAACTGAGTTTTCTTCTCACTGTCATGATTAATTCCCTTATGAATCTACAGATGGTTTTAATCTCTGCTGTTAGGAATTATATCATTCAGTGATGCTTCTACCTGCTGTCTCGATTACTCCCTGCTTGGTAAGATCTGACTACATTGGAAGATGTAATGGACATTTATATTGTTGGGATCAGGACAGAGAAATCTTTCCTCCTACTCCACTGGTAGAGGTACAAGTAAAAATGGGTAAAGGAAAGTAAAATCTCCTTTAAAAACATAGGTTCTTCGAATCCAACCATTCTGGAGAGCAATCTGGAATTATGCCCAAAAAGTTATCAAACTGTGCATACCCTTTGATCCAGCAGTGTTTCTACTGGGCTTATACCCCAAGGAGATACTAAAGAAGGGAAAGGGACCTGTATGTGCCAAAATGTTTGTGGCAGCCCTGTTTGTAGTGGCTAGAAACTGGAAAATGAATGGATGCCCATCAATTGGAGGATGGTTGGGTAAATTGTGGGTATATGAATGTTATGGAATATTATTGTTCTGTAAGAAATGACCAGCAAGATGAATACAGAGAAACTTGGAGAGAATTACATGAACTGATGCTAAGTGAAATGAGCAGAACCAAGAGATCATTATATACGTCAACAACGATACTCTATGAAGTATGGAATACTTCCTGGATACTCTATGATGGAAGTGGATTTCTTTGACAAAGAGACCTAATTCAGTTTCAATTGATCAATGATGGACAGAAGCAGCTATATCCAAAGAAAAAACACTGGGAAATGAATGTAAACTGTTTGCATTTTTGTTTTTCTTCCCGGGTTATTTCTATCTTCTGAATCCAATTCTCCCTGTGCAACAAGAAAACTGTTTGGATCTGTACACATACATTGTATCTAGGATATAATAGGACATATTCAACATATATAGGACTGCTTGCCATCTAGGGGAGGGGGTGGAGGGTGGGAGGGGAAAATCGGAACAGAAGTGAGTGCAAGGGATAATGTTGTAAAAAAAAAAATTACCCTGGCATGGATTCTGTCAATAAAAAGTTACTATAATAAAATTTAAAAAAGATAGGTTCTTTTAGAACTAACTCTCAGTCTGCTAGAGAACACAGACAGAAAACTTCATAAATTGTGCCAAGAATTGTTAAACTACATTTTTTGGGGTGGAGTTAATATGACAGAATAAGACAGGAACTCCCCTGAGTTCTCCTCCAAATTCCTCTAAATACCTTTAAATAATGATGCTAAGCAAATTTTTGAGCAATAAAATTACTCAAAAGGCAGAGGGCAACAAATTTCCAGCTGAAGACAACTTAGAAAGTCATCATGAAAGAAGTGTAACACAAGGGTATGGGAATAAAATGGAGAGTAGGGGGAGTCAAAATGACAGAATGAAGCCAGGAAGCTGCTCAAGCTCTCCCAGTTTCCCTCTGAAGAGAATCTGATGAAATGAAATCACTTTCTACTTCTAGATAAACTGGAAAACCATCAAGAAAGGTCAATCTCAATGAGATGAAAAAGATGTTTAGTTTAGCTCAGACAGTCTGGAAAAGCCAGTGAAGGGGTCTTAATCACAACAGATCATCAACTGAGATCCCTGGTCCTGGCTCAGAAGAGAAGCATATCAGTGGAGCAGCTCCTGATCCCAGTTCAGAAAACAAATCCTGAGAAATTGAGCTGTTTCCTGGAAAAAGCAGGCAAAATTGTCCTCTGAAGACACAAGACACTCCTATGCTCAAAGCCAAGGCTCAGAGCTGCAAAGGAACATTGGAGCATCATGAGTTTTTCCCAGAAGCAAAGCTTGACCATCAAAGTAAAATAAGGGAAAAAACAAAAAATAAAGGACATAAAATGAGCAAGAAACAGAAAAGAATCTTGACCATAAAAAGATACTATGGTGACAGGGAAGACCAAAACACCAACTCAGATGGACAAAATGTCCACAGAAGGAATCTCAAAGAATGATATAAATGGGTCTCAAGTCAAAAGAGATTTCTTGAAAGTGCTCATAAAAGACTTTCAGAAGGCAAATCAGAAAGGTAGAAGAAAAAATGAGAAAAGAAATAAGAGGTATTCAAGAGAGAATCAACAGCTTGAAAAAGGAAGGAAATTCCTTAAAAAAATACAATTGACCAAATGCAAAAAAAAAAAAAAAAAAATCCATCGAAGAAAACAGCATGCACTCAGTTTCCAGTTTCTTGCCACTACAAAAAGTGCTACCACAAACTTTTTTCACATGTGGGTCCCTTTCTCTCCTTTAAGATCTCTTTGGGATACAAGCCCAGTAGAAACACTGCTGGATCAAAGGGTATGCACCTTTCAATAACTTTTTGAGCATAGCTCCATATTGCTCTCCAGAATGGTTGGATTAATTCACAGTTCCACCAACAATGTATGAGCGTCCCTGTTTTCCCACATCCCTTCCAACATTAGTCATTATCTTTTCCTGTTATCTTAGACAATCTGAGAGATGTGTAGTATTATCTCAGATTTGCTTTAATTTGCATTTCTCTGAGAATGAGAGAAATCTAAACACACACACACACACACACACACACACACACACACAAACAAGAAAGAAACTAAGGAAGTTAATAGAATCCTGGTAAACTTATATATGATAGACTTCTGGAGAAAACTGAATAGAGACACAAAAAGAATATACATTTTTCTCGGCAGTACATGGCACCAACACAAAAACTGACCATGTATTAAGACATAAAAACCTCAAAGATAGAAATAATAAATGTTTCATTTTCATATCACAATGCAAAAAGTATATTCAATAAAGAGCTAGGGCAGAATAGATTAAAACCAAAATGGAAACTTAACTATTCTTATACCTACAAATGAGTGGGTAAAACAACAAATCATAGAAACAATCCATAATTTCATCCAAGAGAATGAAAAATAATGAACAACATACCAAAACTTAAGAGATATAGCCAAAGCAGTTCTTAAGGAAATTCTGTATCTCTAAATAGCTACATGAATGAAATTGAGAACGAGAAGATCATTGAATTGGGCATACAACTAAAAAAAGTAGAAAAAGAAGAAATTAAAGTAACCAATTAAACCCAAATTAGAAATTCTGAACCTCAAAGGAGAGATTGAGAATTGAATATTATTCTAATAAAATTTAAACAAAGACTATTGAACTAATTAATTAAACTAAGAGTTGGTTTTATGAAAAAACTAATAAAATAAATAAATCTTTCATTAACTTTATTAGAAAAAGGAAAAAAAATTAAATCACCAGGATCAAAAATGAAAAGGGGGAACTAACCACCAATAAAAAAAATAAAGCAATAATTAGGAGCTGATAATCTAACTGAAATAGATGAATTTTTACAAAAATATAAATTGCTCAGATTAACAGAAGAAGAAATAAATTTCTTAAATTATTTCTAGAAAGAGAAATTAAACAAGCCATTAATGAATACCCTAACAAAAATTCTACAGGGCCAGATGGATGGATATTCAAGTGAATTCTACCAAACATTTAAAAAATCATTAATTCCAATAATATGCAAACTATTTTAAAATAGAGAAAGAAGGAATCCTATTAATTTCTGATGAATGTGACACAAATATGATACTGATACCAAAACTAGGAAGAGCCAAAATAGAGAAAGAAAATTACAGTCCAATTTCTCTTATGAATATTGATGCAAAAATTTTAAATAAAATATTAGCAAAGAGATTATAGCAAGTTGTCAGCAGGATTATATTCTATGACCAAATGGAATTTATACCAGGAATTCAGGGATGGTTCAATATCAGGAAAAATCTTTTATCATAATTGACCATATTGATAGCAAACCAACAGAAATCATATGATAATCTCAATAGATGCAGAAAAAAGCATTTGACAATATATACCCATTCCTGTTAGAAATCCTAAGAGCATAGGGATAAAATGAGTTTTCCTTAAAATAAAAAGCAATTATCTATCTAAAACCAACAGAAATTATTATTTATAATGGAGAAAAGGTGCATGCATTCCTAATATGATCAGGGGTGAAAAAAGATGCCCATTATTACTACTACTATTCAACATTGTACTAGAATTGTTGACTTTAGTTATAAGAAAAAAAAAGTAATTAAAGGAGTTAGTATAGATAGTGAGGAAATAAAACTATCATTCTTTGCCAATGATATAATATCCTTAGAGAAACCTAGAAAGTTATCCAAAAACTTACTTGAAACAATTAACAACTTTCACAAAGCTTCAGGGTAAAAAAATAAACCCACAAAATCATCAGCATTTTTATATATTATTGACAAAGCTCAACAACAAGTGAAAGAAAGAGAAATTCCATTTTAAATAACTTTAGACAAAGTAAAATATTTGGGTTTCTATCTGCCAAGATGAACCCAGGAACCATATGAACACAATTACAAAACATTTCTCACACAAAGTCAGATCTAAATTGTTGACAAAATATCAATTGCTCATGAGTAGATTGAGGCAATATAACAAATATGGCAATTCTACTTAAATTGGTCTATTTGTTCAATAGCATACCAATCAAACTCTTAAAAAGTATTTTATAGCGCTAAAAATAATAACAAAATTAATCTGGAAAAACAAAAGGTCATGAATATCAAGTGAATTAACGAAAAAAATATAAAGGATGGTTGCTTAGCAGCACCACACTAAAACTCTATTATAAAGCAACAGCAATTTGCTGCTTTTTATACTGGCCAAGAAATTGAGTGGTGGATCACTGGAATAGGTTAGATACCCATGACAAAATAATGATCCAACTCTACTGTAAAATAATTAAAAACTATGCCCAAAGGGGTATAAAACTTTGTGCTCTTTGATTCACCAGTGCTATTAGAGGGTCTGTATCCCAAGAAAATCATAAGGATAAGGACCCATGCATTAAAAATTTTTGTAGCAGCTCTTTTTGTGGTACCAAAGATTTGGAAATTAATAGGTGCCCATTAATTGGGGAATTGTAGTACATGAAGATTATGGAATATTATTGTTTTATAACAAACAATGAGCAAGCTTATTTCAGAAAGGTCTGGAAAGATTTATATAAACCGATGCTGAGCAAAACAAACAGAACGAGGAACACATTAACAACAAGAACATATGATAATCAACTATGAAAGCCTTGATTCTTCCCAGTAGTTCAGTAGTCCAAAGCAATCCCAATAGATTTTGGATACAAAATGTCATATGCATCAGGAAGTAAACTATAGAGATTGAATGTAAATCAACATATGCTATATTCACTTGTTTTTTTCTGTTTTTCTTTTTCTCTCCTATATTTTCCCCTTTTGTTCTGATCTTTCTCTCCTATATGATTCATAAAGCAATGTGTCTTAAAATGAATAAAGTTAGAAAATTTAGAAAAATGAAGTGAAGTACAGTACAGCATAGATCAAACCATGCCTGGTTTTCTGGGGTCAGCAAACAGGAACAAGCATCAATGGATCAATAGAAGCACTTGTGTTTTTCAGATCTCTCATCCCATAGATGCCTTAGATAACTTAGAAATTTGGCAGGAAAGTTCTGTCTTACCTCAGTGAAAATGGAGCATGGTATTATGCATGCTTTGCCAGAACAACCCTAATCCTAGCAAACCAGGGTAAAGCCTTGGAAGCCACTGAATCAGCAGTGACTGTAGCTCCTTCCATAGATCTTAGCCTGAAGATGATAAGTGGGGTCAAATAAATAGAAGAAAATTACAGGAGTCTGTTTTTTGTACTGAAGAAAGATTCTACTATTTGTCCATATCCCTGATCTGGATCATAGTCCTGGGTAGCAGTTCCAGTGAGAGGGGAACTAGCACACCAGAATTTGCATTCTTAGTAGAAATGGGCTCCTCCTCACAATTCCAAAGCAAAAAAGACTTTTTGTGATCAGTCAGAGACCAGAGCACAGGCTAATAGAGTAGTAGACACATCTCTCCTTATATCATACTACTTTTGAAGAACTGAAAACTTATAAATCCCTAGAAATATCTCTGAAAACAGCTGCATGAAACCCCTAGAGTTTGAGGCAGTGCATCTTCCACCTTGGAAGCAAAGCCCTACTTTAAATAATAGGATGAGAAATGAGGGAAAAAACAGAAATAAAAGATTCAGACCATAAAATGTTACTGTGGTGATAAGGAGGATCATCAGAAGATAAAAAAATCAAATGTTCCACATTCTAGACCTCTAAAGAAAGTTTGAAATGTTCTCATGCCATAGAAAAACTCAAAAAGGGCTTTGAAAATCAGGTGAGAGAAGAGCCAAAAATGGGAAGAGAAATGATTGTGATTTTAAAAATCCCTGAAAAAAAAGTGAACAGCTTCATAAAGGAAACACTAAGAAATACTGAAGAAAATACCTTAAAAACAGACTAGACCAAATGTTAAAGGAGGAACAAAAAGTCAGTGAGAAGAATGCCTATAAAACAAAATTGGCCAAATGGAAAGAGATCCACAAAAATTCACTAAAAGAATCTTTTGAAAGTAGAATTAAAGAAATGAAAGAGAAAAGCTCACTGAAGAAAAATAAGCAGAGGGCACAAATGTTAGCTGAAAAGGAAGGGATGATAACTAAAAAGGTAAAATTAAGGGACTCTCCTCATAATTCCAGGACAGAAAATAGTTCTTGTGATCATTCACAGATCAGTGATAGAGAAATGTACTGGAAGAGAGGGAAAAGGAGAAGCAGAATATGGTAAATTATCACACATTAAAGGGACAAGAAAAAGCCTTTTTTAAAGTGGAGGGAAAGAAGGAGGCAGAAGAATGAGTAAACTTTAATCTCATCAGAATTGGCTTAAAGAGCAAATAACAAACCCATTCAATTGTGTATAGAATTTTATCTTACCCTATAGGAAAGTAGGAAGTGAAAAGATGGGAAAAGTTGAGGGAGTGACAGAAGAAAGGGCAGACTGGAGGAGAGGGAAGTCAGAAACAGAACACTTTTGAAGAGGGGCAGAGAGAAAGGACAGAGAATAGAATAAACAGGGGAGAAATATAGTAAGAGTAATTGTGAAAAAAAATTGAAGCAATTTTCTTTGATACATTTTTTTATTACTCAAAAGTATAAAGAACTGAATAAACTCATTCCCCAATGAATAAATGATGAAAAGATAAGAACAGTTTCCAGATGAAGTACTCATAGCTGTCTATAGCCATATAAAAATTCTAATTCACTATTTACTGGAGAATTGCAAATTAAAACAATTATGAAGTACAATCACAAACTATTAGATTGACTAATAGGACAAAAAGGAAAATGACAAATGTTGAAAACAACATGAGAAAAATGAGATTTGGCAACTATATATTGCCAAAGGGCTATAAAGCCATTCATATCCTTTTACCTGGAAACACCAATACTATGTCTTTATGTCCAAAAAAATGTTTATTGTTTCATTTTTCAAGAAATCTTCAAAAGACTAAACCCAAATACCAAATATTGGAAAGGTTATATTATACTAGAAGAAGAATGAAGACAAATCATCAAAAACTTATCTCCACTTTCTCCTCCCCCCACACAGATGTGGCTTAGATATATTCATAACTGAATACTATCAAACCCTCCAAAAAAATGTGATCCTTATACTGTAATATGCTGAATAGTTTTCAAAAAGTATTGAATATCATTTATAATGTAGATGCAGTGCTAATTTTAAAATCTGAAAAGTGATACTAAAAAAACTAATAATTACATTCCCACAAATATAGGTTAAAAACACTATTAGCTAATAATATGGTGATTTATTATGCCAACATTGGATAAAAATCATTGGATAAAATTCGACATTGATTCATGATTTGAAGTATTTTTTTTAAAAAAGCAAAGATAGCTGAGTTGGGTTAGGATGATAAAAATTATAATAGTAGCTAAATTAATTTACATAGTTAAGATCATAAGAATCAAAACATCATGAGGACTTTTAATCTACCTGGATTAAGGCATAATATAATTTTTATGGATAAACCAGCAGGAATATGAAGTGGTGTAATGAAAGTAAAAATTATTAAGGTTGACATATTTCTGGATTTAAAATATATTATCAAGTGTTTATACTGTATTGGAAAAAAAAGTTTTAATTTCAAAACTAGATCAGTCAGAAGGAACAAAAAGTTTGTGACTGGATAGTTCTATATCTATTGAAATATTTTATATATGTGTGTGTATATATGATATAAATCTATATTTATAAATCTAGATAGATATATGTAGAGATTTATATTTATCAAGACATATATATATATATATAAATATATATATATGTATTTGTCTGTCTTTTGGGAAATATATCTCTATATCTCTGTATATATGGAGAAAGAAAGATAAAAGGCAAAAAAAGGTTACATAGGTAAGCAGATAGATAGATAAATTAATAGATATAGGCAGCTAATTGATGCGGTGTATAGAGAGACTAGCATTGATTCAGAAAGATTCATGTTCCTGAATTTAAATCAGGCCTCGGATACTTATTTGCTTCAATTAGCTCATTTATCATTATGTTTGCCAAGAAATTCCAAATAAGAGTCACAAGAGTTGGAAATGATTGGAAAATGCCTCAAGATAATGGGAGGAAGAGAGACAGAGACAGAGACAGAGAGAGAGAGAGAGAGAGAGAGACAGAGAGAGACAGTGACAGAGAGACAAAAGACAGACAGACAGAAACAGAAACATAGGGACAGAGACAGAGAGATGAGGGGAAAAGAGAGGGAAGGAAAAACATAAATTATCTACAGGTTATTTAAAATATAATCATGAATAAATATCTAAATTTATGCAATAATATTTTCTTGATATATTGATATAATCAGAGATGGTTTTTGTTACATGTTACAAAATGTTGATTATTTTTAATTATGATAAATATATGTCTGTCAAGTGTCATTTTGTATTACATAAAAGTAGTATATGTATATATATGACATATCTATAATCCTATCACATAGGACCACATACATATTTATATAAAATTAAGGCTTAATTATCTTACAGAATTTTCTTCTTAATGTCAAAGACTCATTTAATGTACTTGGGGAAAATTGGATAGCAGTCTGATGAGAAGATTTATATCCAGTTTTTAGCACCATATAATCCACATAATTTCAATTGAAATAGATATATAAAACAATAACATCATAACAATGGAAAGAAAAACATGGAATAATATTCTTATCTCACTTGTGAAGGAAAGATAAGATTTCTTCTATTGGGTAAATAAAAGGACTTTGAAGCAGAAGATGGATATGTTTGAATCCATATATAAGTTTATTTTTTTAATAATTTTAACTTTTTATTGACAGAACCCATGCCTGGGTAATTTTTTACAACATTATCCCTTGCACTCACTTTTGTCCCAACTTTTACCCTCCCTCCCTCTCCCCCTTCCCCAGATGGCAAGCAGTCCTATACATGTTAAATATGTCACAATATTTCCTAGATACAATATATGGATGCACAACCAAAGAGTTCTCTTGTTGCACAGGAAGAATTGGATTCAGAAGGTAAAAAATAATCTGGGAAGAAAAACAAAAATGCAAACAGTTTATATTCATTTCCCAGTGTTCTTTCTTTGGGTGTAGCTCCTTCTGTCCATCACGGATCAATTGAAACTGAGTTAGATCTTCTCTTTGTCGAAGAAATCCACTTCCATCAGAATACATAGAGTTTCGTTGTTGAAGTATATAATGATCTCTTGGTTCTGCTCATTTCACTTAGCATCAGTTCATGTAAGTCTCTCCAGGCCTCTCTGTATTCATCCTGCTGGCAATTTCTTACAGAACAATAATATTTCATAACATTCATATACCACAATTTACCCAACCATTCTCCAATTGATGGGCATCCAGTCATTTTTCAGTTTCTAGCCACTACAAACAGGGCTGCCACAAACATTTTGGCACATACAGGTCCCTTTCCCTTCTTAATATCTCTTTGGGATATAAGCCCAGTAGTAGCACTGCTGGATCAAAGAGTATGCACAGTTTGATAACTTTTTGGTCATAATTCCAGATTCTCTCCAGAGTGGTTGCATTCCTTCACACCACCAACAATAGTTTTCCCACATTCCCTCCAACATTCATCATTATTTTTCCTGTCATCTTTGCAGATCTGACAGGTATGTAGTGGTATCTCAGAGTTGTCTTCATTTGCATTTCTCTTATCAATAGTGATCTGGAACACTCTTTCATATGAGTGGAAATAGTTTCAATTTCATCATCTGAAAATTGTCTGTTCATATCCTTTGACCATTTATCAATTGGAGAACGGCTTTATTTCTTATAAATTAGAGTCAATTCTCTATATATTTTGGAAATTAGGCCTTTATCAGACCCTTTAACTGTGAAAATGTTTTCCCAGTTTGTTGCTTCCCTTCCAATCTTGTTTGCATTAATTTTGTTTGTACAAAGGCCTTTTAATTTGATATAATCAAAATTTTCTATTTTGTGATCAATAAGGATCTCTAGTTCATCTTTGGTCACAAATTCCTACCTCTTCAACAAGTCTGAGAGGTAAACTATCTTATGTTCCTCTAATGTATTTATAATCTTGTTCTTTATACCTAAATCATGGACCCATTTTAATCTTATCTTGGTGAACGGTGTTAAGTGTGTGTCCATGCCTAATTTCTTCCATGATCATTTCCAGTTTTCCCAGCAGTTTTTGTCAAATAATGGATTCTTATCCCAAAAGTTGGGATCTTTGGGTTTGTCAAACACTAGATTGCTGTAGTTATTGTCTATTTTGTCTTGTGAACCTAACCTAGTCCACTGATCAGCTAATCTATTTCTTAGCCAATACCAAATGGTCTTGGTGACTGCTGCTTTATAATATAGTTTTAGATCAGGTACAGCTAGGCCATCTTCATTAGATTTTTTTTCATTAATTCCCTTGAGATTCTCAACCTTTTGTTGTTCCATATGAATTTTGTTGTTATTTTTTCTAGATCATTAAAATAATATCTTTGGAGTCTGATTGGTATAGCATTAAATAAATAGATTAGTTTAGGGAGTATTGTCATCTTTATTATAATCGCTTAGCCTATCCAAGAGCACTTAATATTTTTCCAGTTATTTAAATCTGACTTTATTTGTGTGGAAAATATTTTGTAATTTGTTCCTATAATTCCTGACTTTCTTTTGGTAGATAGATTCCCAAATATTTTATGCTATTGACGGTTATTTTGAATGGAATTGCTCTTAGTATCTCTTGCTGTTGGATTTTGCTGGTAATGTATAAAAATGCTGAGGATTTATATGGATTTATTTTGTATCCTGCAACTTTGCTAAAGTTATGAATTATTACTAATAACTTTTTAGTAGAATCTCTGGGGTTCTCTAACTATACCATCATATCATCTTCAAAGAGTGATAGTTTGGTTTCTTCATTGCCTACTCTAATTCACTTAATCTCTTTCTTGACTCTTATTTCCAAGGCTAGGATTTCTAATACAATATTGAATAATAATGGTGATAGTGGGCAACCTTGTTTCACTCTTGATTTTACTGGGAAAGGTTCCAGTTTTTCCCCATTGCATATGATACTGATGGTTTTAAGTATATGCTCCTGACTATTATAAGGAAAAGTCCATTTATTCCTATCCTCTCAAATGTTTTTATTAGGAATGGATGTTGGATTTTATCAAATGCTTTTTCTGCATCTATTGAGATGATCATATGGTTTTTGTTAATTTGGTTATTGATATAGTCAATTATGCTAATAGTTTTCCTAATATTGAACCAGCCCTGCACTCCTGGTATAAAACCTACTTGGTCATAGTGTATTATCCTGGGGATGCTTTTTTGTAATATTTTGGCTAATATTTTGTTTGATTCTGATTTTCAATGAAGTATTTTCTTCACTCTACTTTTTATATCTTTTTCTAATTGTCCAATTGAGTTTTTAAGTGAATTGTTTTGTTCTATGGAATTTTTTTTCCATTTCACCAATTTTATTTTTTAGAGAGCTATTTTCTTTTTCCAGTTCACTAATTCTGTTTTTCAAGGATTTGATTCTTTCATCCACTCTGTCTTTAAATGAGTGAGATGACTTATCCAGACTCTCTTGCCAAGCTTCCCTTTCCTTTTCCCCAGTTTTCTTCTAGCTCTCTTGTGAGAGTCTTTTTAATTTCTTCTATGAGAGTCATCTGTGTTGAGGACCAGATCATATTCCTCTTTGGGAATTCATCTGGAGACAGTCTGTTTTTAGTCTCCTCTGGGTTTAGTCTGCTCTCTATCCATATAGAAGCTATCAATGTTTAGGGTCCATGTAAATTTTTTGCTCATTTTGTCCAAGAAGAGTTAAAGAAAACAAACTAACAAGGAAAACAAATGGCCTGCTTTTTTGGGGGGGTGGGGGTGGGGGTTGGATGTTATTACCAAGCTTCCTCTACAGACTGCAGGGGACAGCAGTGGGGCACTAGCAAGACAGCAATGGCTGTGCTGCGCCTGTACTCTGAGACTCTGAGAGCATGCTGAGACATTGTGGGTGGGTATGGCCAGGTCCTGAGAGACCCTAGCTGTTTGGTGTTGTATTTTTCACCCCCGGTGTTTTTAGCTTTTCTGCTTGTCTGCTGGCTTGCTGCCAGGGCAAAGTATCCAATATTGTAGCAAAGCTCTCCCCTCAGAGACAGCTGAGATCACATCCCACCCCCCTCCAGTCTGCTCAGCTGTGAGCTGCCTGCCCAATGCTCTCGCTGCCACTGCCTGCCCTCAGCCTGCACCCAATCTAAAACTGTCCCTGCCCTCAAGCAAAAACAGACCTTTTCTAGCAAATTTCAAGGATGTCTTCTCTTGGTAATTATTTATGGGGTGTTTTTTCAGTCAATCACTGATTCCGAGGTTTTCATAAAATAAATTCTGAGAGAAAACACGGAACTTAAGTAGATGTGTGCGTCCTCTCTGCCATCTTGGCCAGAAGTCTATAAGTTTAAATTAAGTTTAAATATTTATACATACAGATTCATGTATAAATTTAAAATAATTTGGCAAATATATTCCTATTACTTAAAATTCATTACTGTGTACTAGGTGACTTGAAAAATAACTTGAAAGTCTTTTTAAAAATACAATGTCACATGATTTTCCATTATAAACTATCAAGTATTTATATTCACGGATGGATTTTAAATGATTTATTAATTTTACTATAAACTTAACACTGCCATTCTAACTTTATTCTTTGAATTATTTTTGCATAGACTCTACTACCATTTTAAGCACCATTGATGAATTTTAATTAAAACTATGTTCAGATTAACTTAATATCACGCTGAATTAATCATTTGAAATGTGGGGGCACTCCAAAATATCATAAGGGCAAACTTTCCTGGGGTGATTTGCCACTTCTGACATTGCTGATTAGAAAAGGAAGATAGAAATGTACTTAAAAAAGAGGAAGAGAGTGATATCTTAAGTGGAGGCAGGGGTTTATTTGCCTTCAAACTTCCAAATTCTTTTGACATTATTTTGAGTTTGATTCTTCTGGTCTAGCCAAGCTCTATGAAATGACTTGTATGATTCTTAAAATCAGATTGACGGGTACTGCTTCAGAGAATATCAACCAAAAATTTCCAGAGATCATACTTTGGAAGCTTTATTTTTATGTTAGCTATTTCATATGCTGACACCTGTAACATTTTAATTTCTGTAACATTTTTCCTATTTATTCATTATTTATAGGGTGTAAATATGAAAACAGATGTTGCTCACTTGAGAAAATGTTACTATCATATATTAATTGTCACATTCTGGGGACATGTTTTAATAAAGTTAATGTTGATAAAATCCTTCACAAAAACCTCTGAAATTTGAAATGACACTCATCTATTATTCTATCAACACTGGTACTCCAGTATTAATGAAATCCACAAATGATTATTTCATGAGACTATCCTCATAATAACTATCAAAAGAACTAACTCTCTATAAAGTTTCATGTTGCATTAAATTTCAAATGGACTCTTTATTCCCCAAAGCTCCTTTAAATTTGTGACAAATGGATGGATAACAGAAAAGATTCTGAATTTTATACCCTAGATATTCAATCTAATTCATCAAATAGAACACAACTACTTCTACAATATGTTTCTAGAGAATGATAGAATTAATTGCACTGTAAGCTCAGCATTCTATTACCTTTTTTCAATGTCTCACTGCAGGGCAAGCAAACCATCATCTCTATCTTCACAGTATTCAAGAAAGAGAAGAAACTTGGTAAAGAGGAGGGAACTTTAAAAGAAGCAATATTAATCTCAGATAAAACCCCATCAAATCCATGGCTATCACAAAACTATAGACTTTATTGCACTAGGCAAAATTCAGCATTCCATATCATTCTCTAAAGAACTATAGGCAGGCAGTTCTTTCAACATGAAACCTTGGTACATGTCAGATATGAAAGCCTAATCTCACATTAACTCAATCTTTGGAGTTTTGGATGTTTGGATGTTTTGGAGTTTGGATGAAAAACAAGTGTATGTTTAAGGTTGGCCCATGTAGTAAGGAGGACAAAACATGTTGATGACCTTTTATCCTTTGTCTCAGAAGAAAGGACTAATAACAATGATTGGAAACTGGAAAATCTTTCAGATAATTAGAGCTATACAAAAGTGAATTTAGCTATTGCAATTCAACTTAACAAGAACTGTGTTAGGCGCTACATGCAAAGCACTATAATTATAATAACAAAAATGAAATGATACTTGCCTTTGCAAAGTCCTTATGACCTATTTGAAATTGGGAGGAGGTAGTATCATATGTGCTTAGATAAGAAAGCATGAAAATACAAAATAGACAAAATGAAAAATGGGATACAAAAATAGAAGAAAATAAAATTTAAAAAATTAGAAAATGGGAGGAAGGGTATAGGGGTCAGGACAGGAGCAAATAGAATAATCAGGAGAGGCCTCTTGCAGGATATAGTATTTCAACAAGTTCTAAAAGAAAACTAAGAGTTCCAAAGAATGGAGAGGAGTAAGAAGAATGTATAAATCATGGAAAACCAGTGAGGTAGAATTTTTTCAATGGCTTAAAATAGGAGATAAAATGTGGTGAACAGGAAACAACAGCTAGTAGTACAATGAGTCAGTTTAATGGGACAACACAGCCCATGAGTAGAGCAAAATTTGTAATCAGCCTAGAAGATCAAACATGAATTAAATGATCCAGTGAATTTTTAATTGGAAGAATTGAACTGTAACCTATAGACAAAAGAAAACTTCTTGTGTAGGGGGATGACATGATTAGTCCTGTCCCTTGGGAATGTCAAGTTGGCATTATTGTGCAAAAAGAATGTGATTTGAGAAGGAGGGCTCATATGCTTGGATATAATAAAATAATTCACTTACTTTTGCTAATCTCTAGCTGAAATCTAGCATTTTGTTCATTTGTTTAAATATGTATATTAAAAATGGTTCAATAGGCTCCATCTGATTTTCAAAGGGAATTGACAAACAAACAAAATAAAATGTTAAGGGCCCTGATATGGAGAATGTATGGAACAGAGAGACTAGTTTCAGGAAGTCCAATTAGAAGTGATGAATGTATATCAATGTAGTTGTACTGTGAGGGAAGAAAAGGAGTAAGCTATGTGGGAAACAAATTGGATATAATTACATCAGTAAATGGTAATGAAAAGTTAGGATTAGCTAATAGGTTATAAAATTGCATATCTAGAAGAATTATAGCATCCTTTGCACAAATAGGGAAGTTACAAGGAAATGTAGATTGGAGCAGCAGGCTGAGGACGATCATGAATTTTGATTTGGACAGAATGAATTTGAAATGGCAAAGGGACATTCAGGTAGAAATGTGTATAATTAGAAGAAAATACAGGAGATATATAGGGGTCCAGACATGTATTTTCCAAAGTAATCTATTTATTGGTCATAGCTGACCTGGGGATAGTGGTGGTAGTGGTAATGAGAATGAGTCTGAAATATGAAGGGGGGAAAAAAAAACAGTACCTATAGGAAGAATCAGGAATAAAATCTTGCAAACACAAAGACTAAGAAGTTTTAGTCAGACTGTTAGCAACAATTCACCAAAGAAGAATGTAATGAAAACTCTAGGTATTCAAAAGAAAGAAGTACTCAACAGTATTAAATGCCTTAGAGATATGGAAAAGAACAAGATCATCTGGATTAACAAAAGTCTCATTAGCAATCCTGTTTAGAACTGGTGAGAATCGAAGTGAGATTTTAAGATACCCAAACTTCCTTAATGTTACTATCTTCCTTCTGTTCCTTATCTTCAATATATCCTATATGTAGCTTGTTTGTATATAGTCATTTGCATGTTAAGCACTCAATTCACTGCACCATCTAGTTATCACTTTCAAATGGAGAAGAATAAACAACATGTTTCTAAAAAATATGGAAGGAGCTATTAAGAAAGACTGAAAATTAGAGAAATATGAGGGAATTAAAAGGGCAAGTCCTTTTTAAGGATATAGGAAAGGATGTAATCAATATCATAAGGAAGCACTGTCAAGGAGAAGGCCTACTTATCACCCTTCATCTTTATCCTCCCTCTTAAACTGGAACAAATGAGAAGAAAATGGAAAATAATGTTCAGGAGATTTGAAGTGAAAAATTAGAGAAATCATAATGGATGGCCTCATTTTTTTTTCAGTTTGAAGATGTTCTTCAACTCTAAGATATGCTCTGAGAGAGAGCAGTGAGATAGTAAGGTATTTAGTATAAGTGGTTTGAAGAGAGAAGAGAAGGTATGACCCTGTGCAGACTGCTCAAGAAAGTTATTCATGAAAAAGTAAAATAATTGCCTAGTGTATTTAGGGTCCAATTGAAAGTAATTAACATGAATTTGTAATCAACCTTCTCAGAATGGTTATGTGACTTGTTCCATTAGTATTTGGCAGAATGGAAACTAGAAAACAAAAAAGAAGCCAGATGGAAGAAGAGTTGCCAGTTTGGCATTTAGAAAGGTATTAGTGTGCAGTAATGGCATAAGAAACTTAAGATAACAGACTAGTGTCAATTTGGACTAGTTATTTATAGGGTCAAAATTTTCAAGAAAAGGACATGAAACTAGGGCAAAGAGAAAACGTCCAATAAAACAAGAGGAAAGGAAGTATTAGAAGTAAAAAAAAAAAATAAAACAATCTATAAGGAAACAAGTATTTATTATTTGGTATGTGCTAGCACTTTGTTAAGTAAAAGCAGTAGAAAATGTCAATAGAACAAAAAAAAAAAAAAGGAAAAAAAAACAGTACCTGAATTCTAGTAGTTTATATTTTAATGAAGGAGACAGTAGGCCAATAACTGTGTAAATGCAAGGAACCTACAGCAAATGAAAGTAATTTCTTTTTTTTTTTTTCTGAGACAATTGGGGTTAAGTGACTTGCCCAGGTCACACTGCTAGGAAGTGTTAAGTGTCTGAGACCACATTTGAACTTAGGTCGTCCTGACTTGAGGACTGGTGCTCTATCTACTGTGCCACCTAGCTGATCCTTAAGTAAAAGTTTCCTTCAAAGGAAAAAAAGTTTCCTTCAAAGGAAAAGGTAGCTGATAGGTATGGGTATGAAAGTCGTCCTGCAGAAAATGTTTTATGACTTGAGGCTTAAAACAAGCAAAGGGAACTGAGGTGAGAGTGAAGGAACATTTCAGTCATGGATTACAGCCAGCAGAAAGACATGGAAATGGAAAATGGAGTGTCCTTTTTCAGTAAATAAGCAAGTATTGCATGAGAAGATTTAGGAAGGGGGCAAGTTATAAAGACAATTAAAGGTCAAATCAGTTTGTTTTTGATTCTAGAGTCAAGAGGATGAATAGGAATTCTAGGCTTTGTAGAAATAAGATACAAAGTAACATCAAAGGAGCAGAGATTAGGACCAGTTTTAGCTTCAGAAATATGGAATTTGGAGATAGGATTCTTGTAGAAGATGAGGAGATCAAGGATATGATCTTGCTTGTGTGTGGCTGAGCCAGTATAAAGGTACAAGTGTTAACATTAGAGAATTGAGGGAAGGCTGGTTATTTAAAGGGAAGTCAGCATGTAAAATGAATTCCTGAGAACAAGAACAGAAGTCAAGGTAGAGAAGACTGAAGAGCAACCAGCTACTGAACTCCTTGAGATAATAATTTCCCCTTTATGGATTTCTTTTAGCAGAAGCTGGTTAACTATAATTTAGGAAGATGGAAAAGGGAATTTCTAGTATGGTGTCATGGAAGAGCACTGGATTTGGAAGCTCTGTGTTTAAATTCCCACTCTTTTACTTACTTTCTGTGTGACATCTCCAAAACAAGGGAGATGATGATAAGAAATAGGAGGTTATTTCAAGTTCTAAATTCATGAACCTTGAGTGTATTGCACTAGATAAATCCTCAAATCTATAGAAAATATGATACATTTGATTTTGCAATTTCAAACTTAACCTTATATGTCAACTTCATTTAGATGAGTTTATTTCTGTCATGATAAAAATAATCAGACCAAAGTGATTTTATAAGAGAAGTCTTTATATAAATGAACTACATCGGGTATATGGAAAATTTTTATAAAGAAGTATATTTTTCCAGACAAGTGCTTCCCTATTCTGTTTGCTACAGGAACGAATGGAAGAATGCCATGAAAATATATGCCAAGGGATCAATAAGATACACCTAAAAATCTCTGGTTTCTTTTCAACGGTAAAGCAGTAGTTTGGACTTGGGTTTTATATAAGCTGTTCCCGTTTTCATCCAAACATATCATCATGTACTGTGAAGCCTACTCCATTATAATGATGTTCCATTAAACATTCCTGCCATCTTGATTTGTACTTTATAAAGATATACCTTCCAGATAATCACTTAAATTTAGGGCTTGTAATACACTTGTTTGTGACAAAACACATAAACTTATAATGAAAAAAATTCATGATATTATTATTTTTAAATTATACCCCATGATTCAAGACAATTTCAACAGATTGTAAATGCCACCTGCCTCCAGAGAGAATTGTGGAGAGTAAATGTAATTCGAAGTATACTGTTTTCACCTTTTTTATTTGTTTATTTGCTTTTAATTTTTCAAGGTTGTTTTTCCCTTTTGGTCTGATTTTTCTTTCACAATATGACAAATATAGAAATATGTTTAAAAGGAATGCACATGTTTAGCCTTTATCAGATTGTTTCCTGCCTTAGCGGGGTGGCGGAGGTAAGATGGGAAAGAGAATGGTTGAAAACTATCTTTATATGTATTTGGAAAAATAAAATGCCATTAAAAAATAGGCCATCTTCATTTCTTTCTACTCCATCCCCACCATAATCTAAGTTACATGTATTGTATGCAAAAATAGACAAAATTATTTTGAGCACTATTTAATAATGATGCAGAGTTATCTCATTAATTAATGTAAGGGCCATAGTTTGAGACATTGAGTCTTCAAGATCTGAATCTGAATTCTGCTTCAGATTAGCTATATGATTCTGGCCAAATAACTAAACTTCCGTTAACCTCAGGTTCTTCCTGTAAACTGTTTTTAATTTTAAAAATCTATCTCACAAGATTAATATGAAGATTAAATTAAATGATTTGCGAAACAAATATGTTTCAGAAATCTCAAAGAACTGTATTAATGGGAGGGACAGAACAGGCATTTATTAATCACTGACTTTGTGCTAGGTACTGTGTTAAGTACTTTTAAATAGTATCAAGTTCCTACTGTGTACAATGACGATTGGATAACTCCCAATACCTCTTGCTTAGAACCCTAAATGCTAACAAGACCTACATTTTATATCAGCAGTTCTTAATTTGGGTTCTGAGAACTTTGATTGATAGAGGAATGACAGGTAGACAGATTAAAAAAGACAGACATAGAGATAGAAGACATAAAGATACCTATATTTTGATATATTTTCCCCTTATTATAGTGTATATTTTATTTTATGCACCGAAAATTATTATTCTGATACATACATAGATTTCATAGAACCCCAACAAAAGGGTCCAAGAAAGAAAAAGTAAAGAATTCCTGTGCTAGGTATATTGGCTTTCTAGCTCTCTCCTCAACATATCCTGTGTTTTCCATCTTCATCCCTTTGTTTATGCCATGATTCATTGCTTAGAATACTTTACCTCTTTTTTGCCTGTTGAAATCTTACCAATATTTCAAAATTCAATTGCCGTGATTACTCCAAGACTTCCCTAATTGTCCTAGCTTTAATTGATTTCTTCCTTTAAAAACTAACAAAAATCTTCTTTGTATTTCACCTCTTTACTTACCAATTTTTCACTGGTATTTTTATGCATATATCATATCTCCCCTATCAGATTGGAAACATCATGAGTACAAGATTGTTTTAACTTTTATTTTAATTCTTATAACTATGCATTTTGAGCAGGAGAGGTCATATTTTAACCCATTGTCACTCATGGTAAGTACTTAATAAAGGTTTGTTGAGTGAATCAAAGAATGATACAGTCCTTGTCTCCTTATAATATGAATGTGTTTTACCCCAAAGTCTATCACACTTTAACTTTGTATGAGCTTAGGTAAACCTGAGCTTTAATAGATAATAGTTTTAAAGAGTTACTAGCAGAATTTAGCATAGGCATACATACTATAGCTGGCACATTCTTTATTCCTCAATATTAGCTTTCTTAGCAAACCTGTACTTTTCATATCTTTTACTATTGTTATTATTATTACGTTTCCAACCCAGATAATTAACCTATGGCTGCAGTGACAGTTTGTGAAATGGCAAAGTTATTAATGACTACCATGCTACCATTAGAAATGCAAAGGATCACATTCAGTAAGAAATTTTAATCAAAACAGAAGATGCTAAGATTTCTTTTTATTTTCTTATGTAGCAAAATAGAAGGGAAATAGATAAACAGTATAAGCCATTTGAATGAACTAGTTGGTGTATCCTTGTTGGAGATTGTTGATAAAAATACTAGCCATGCCATAAACTACTAGAGAAGCAAAGGTATATAAATAGCAGAAATTTACTAAAATGCTAGTTGTATTTTTTATATCTAGTATGTCTTTATATTTCATTTATTTTCAGCTTAGTAGAAAGAATGAAGAAGAAGAGTGAGAAGTCCTGGTTTCTAGTGCTAAGTAAATTTAGAAAGTCACAACATATGCCTCAGTTTCCCCATTTACACAATTAAGAAAATATCATATCATGTTTGGATTACTGTAAGAATAAAAGAAAGGATGTATGCTTAAAAGGAGAGCATATTAGAGAGATGCTTTAATTATTTACCACAAAGTAATTTTATAACCACATGTAGTAAGAATATGCTGTTGCTGACACAATTTAAAAAAGTAAAACAAAATCTGATTTTTTTCATCTTATAGTTCATTTATCATTATATGTCTATAATTTTATAGACATATGTCATTTGTCCAGAATTCTTTAGCATCCAGTCAATATTATAATAATTACAATTTCAGGATTAAAAAAAAATAAAGTACAAATAGTATGTAGAGTGAAAAGTGTTGGATTTAGATCCAAAGGAATTGGTTCAAATCCTGTCTCTATTCTATCCCCATCTCACTCTTCACTTATAGTCTATGTAAACTTGAAATATATACCAGTCTCTTTGAAACTTAGTCTTCTAATCTATAATTTGAGTTGGTTGACTGAATCAATAAATTGATAAACAAACTAAAAAAAAAACTCTACATTTGTGACCATGGGAAATAGATGCTGTTATTATCCTCATTTTGCAGTTGAAGAAATTGAAGTACACTGAATTTAAATGATTTACCCAAAGTCCAACAGCTAGTAAATGTTTGAAGCTGAATTTGAACTGAGATATTCCTGACTTTAAGACTAGCACATTAAACACATTTCTCCTCACATATCCAGTATTGTTTTCTTTTATTGAATTTATGTTTTTTTTTAATTTATGGAATAAAACAAGAATTTCCATAACATAGTATAATTTTAATTTGTTGGGATTTTTTTTTTTTTTTTTTTTTTGCTGTGGCAATTGGGGTTATGTGACTTGCCTAGCATCACACAATTAGGAAGTGTTAAATGTTTGAGGCCAGATTTGAACTCAGGTCATTCTGACTTCAGGACTGGTACTCTATCTGCTGTACCATCTAGCTGTCCCCCATAGTATAATTTTTAAAGGATGATTACACATGAAACTACTAATTTATTATGTACAACTTGTTCTTCCTTTTAAATGTATAATAAAGTTATCATATAAACTTATTTTTCCTCTTTTCATTTTTCACTTTCTTCCACTTAGAGATGGCTGTCCTTAGATACAAATAAGTATATAGGAGAAAAATTATTCTATATATACTTGCATTTATCAGGTCTTTCTCTGGACACAAATAGCGTCTTTCTTCATATATCATTTAGAATTAATTTGGATATTTGTAATACTCAAAATGATTCAATTGCTCAAAATTGTTTTTAAACAATATGCTTTTTGTTCATTTCACTCTTCATTATTTTATATCTATCCATTTTTTTCTAAAATCATTGGATTCAACATTTCTTATAACACAATGCTATTCCATTATAATCATATGCCATAACTTTTTTTCCTGTATTGATCAAATGACCCAGATAAACATTAGATTTCTTCTTCATTTCAGGTAGACATGGTATAATATGCATAACATAAATATATTTAATACCAAAAAAGATCTGAGAGAGCATGCATTCTAACCTATCTAATTTGCAGATGAGGAAACTGAGGCCCTAAGAGAATAAGTAACTTTTTATAAGTGACTTCAAATCCTAATCACTTTTTATTGCTCCATGCTGAATTATAAATTTGTCATTTGAGTCACCATTTAATTTTTTTTGTATTCAGATTATACTTTGCAAGTCTAGAAAGCCATGTTCCCTATCCTTGCCCCTAAAGAATAAAGCCAATACCAGAATTAAGAAAATAGAGGGAAATATAGCAGTATTATTTTAGAAATTATTAATTTTCAATTCATTTTTAATGAAACTCTGGGAGTGATTTTATGTGAACTCACAGAATTATAAAAACAAAAATGATGCTTTAAAGAAAAGGTTATTATAAATTTTCTACTTAAAGAGTGAGAATATCTAAAGTAGTTAAATCCAATTTTCAGCATTTCATTGAAATATCTTTTAATTCAGCTTTCCACATCATTTGGCTCTGGGTTTCATGTTAATCAGCTTTGATCATTACATTTTATGGCCAACAATTCTCAGTCCTAGCAATTCTTTTGAAACCTGGTTTGATCCATCCAAGAAAGTGTAGGAATGATTAGAAAGTAAATTGAGTTGGATTTAAAGTATAATGAGATCACTAAAACATGTCTTTTTTTAGTATTAGGATGCACATTTTTGATTAGTGAAATTTTTTCCAAAAAAAATTTATTAGGTTTTTAAGTACTGTCCTCAGTATAGTTATTGAAAAGCCTTTGAATAATGTGGATGGTTCCTAGTGCTTTCTATAACTTAAAAATAAAACCCCCATGTTACCTGGCAAGTTATATCTAAATTTTATCTGTATACCATGGCAATTGGATGGTTATAACAAAATATTTAAGCATAGACTATTAGTAATACCTATTATTGATAAAATTTCCTTAAGTTTTTGAAAGGGCTTTATACAAGTTATTTCTCTTGAATCTTATATCTATCTGCTTAAGTAGATGCTATTTTTATCTTTATCAGCTGGAGAAATTAAGGATGAGAAAAGGTCAAGTGATTTAGCAAAGAGGATACAGCAAATAAATTGAAGAAGTAGAATTCAGACACAGGTCTTATGATGACCAAGTCAAGCTTTCCATATGTTTGTAATTCCATTATGGATCCTGGTCTATATCTGTAGATGTGGTATTGCCAGCTATTTCAAAATCTTGGACTGCTAGTGAACTAAAATTATTCTGGGGAAAGCACATTTTCCCCCAACAGCTGGAAGTATAGACTTCTTAAAGATGTTATATTATATTTGTTAAACTAACCTAAGAACTAAATTGACCCATGGCCATATGTTAACATTATTTCTAAAAATCAACTGAAAAATAACTTATATGTAAAATAAAAGAAAAACAAATTATTTCCTTAGTGAAAGGACATGGGTTCAAATGCCACTTCTGATACCAGGAAAAAATTCACAAATCAAAAATGTGAATCCTAATTATAAAAAAGCATGTTTTAGTGGGCTTTGTATACTTTAAGTTCTTGCATAATTCTCTTAACCTCCATGACCCTTAGTTTCTTATTCTATAAAATAAACAAATTAGACTGATGGCCTCTAAGATCCTTTCTAAATCTATCTATCTATCTGTATACATATATATATATATATATATATATAAAACTTATGGTTTTATGATAATATACTTTAATATGAGATGATAATAATTTGAATTAAATTATTGTATTTGTAATTAGTAACTTTATTTTACAACTTTTTTGGGTTATGGGGGAAAAGTAGTACATGTTATTTTAAAGGTAAAAGAAAAATATAAAAAAGAAAATGAGGTGTATACTTGTATTGCCAAAATTCCTTTTAAAAATCATTTTCATTCAAATACTATGTCATTTTATCTCCAAAAGACATGGATAGAAAAAAATATTCCTATTTATTAGATGTGTTGGGGAGAGGGTATTCAGAGGCTTTCTAGAATAACTGACAGGAGTCATTAATTAAAGCAGAGGTTCACAAAATTTTCTGTTTGGGCTCTTTTAAATACTCCTGTCATGTGAACTGACCTAGTCTAAACCACCTAATTAAATAGAATTACCTAGAAAGATTGAACCCACCATTAACAAGAATGAGTGAAAAAGATCAGGGAGAGGAAATAATTAGATGTGAATTTGACAATTACCTAAATCTCACATTTATTTTAGAAGACAAGAAACCATAGAAAAACATTATCTGCATAATACTGTTAATAATAATGCATCCAAACACATGACAATATTATGGCACTATATATTTTGAATAACAAAAGTTTATTGCCATCTTGATTGCAGAGATAAGCTATGTGAAGTTCCTTGTGAAACATGGCTTTTTTTTTTAATGTTTCTACTCAACTCAGAAGCAATTTCATTTTTGATGTGCTCACTTTATGGTTTTTTAAATCTATTGGAATCCATCACAGTTTGGATTGCAGTATAAAATGGAGAACATCATCATTTTAAAACCTTATAGGTTTAAAAAAGTGAGTTTATAAATTATGATGAATAACTTGCAATTTCAATAAAAATTTTACAAAATTGTATTTTAAAGAAATGCAGAGTTTTAAATTAAATTAGTGTATTGCTCCATTACAGAAAGATATTTTTCTTCAAATTATCTAAGTATTAAGAATTAGAATTATGAAGTGAAACATAAGATATCCTGGATGGAGATTGTATACAAAAAAAGAGAAAGGATTACTCAGTCTGAAACAGTGCAGTCAAATTAGATAAGGAAATATGAGTTCATACTTTTCTAAATCTAAGATATATCACAACTCACAAACATTATTGGTACATAGAAAAACTTTGGACTCTAATAGAATATTTTAAAAGATAATTATAGTATGAGAAAAGGATACTGCTTGACTATTTCACATTTCTTGAAGAGTTAAAATCTGGGTTTGTGCTTTAACTAAAAACATGTTTAAATTAAACTATTGTAATAACAATAAACTGGAAGGATTTTGTGTGTTTTTTTCTGTTGACATTTTTTGCAATGTTATTCCTACATTTTTGGAGGGGTAGGATTAAGCATTTAAAACCTTTAAACTGTCACTGTCTGTCATTGACATTGAGTCCAAGCTCTAAGACATATGTTTTCTTTCACTGAAATTCAATCATTTGGATTTCCAAACTCCTTAGCCTACTTAAGTGCAATTGTGGATTTCAAGATTTTTAGAAAACAAAACACTACATAAAATAAAAAAGGTTAAGTAAACATAAGACACTTAAAATAGATAAGACTTGTTTTTTTGCATTGTATTCACTTCTAGGAACAATAGCAACAAAATGTACCATCTCCCCTATCTTAACCCCCACTATTAATTGTTATTATATGAAAAAAAATTTATAAAAATCCTAATATAATTGCCACATCTGGTAATGTATATTGCCTTCTGTTCTGATAATCCACACCTCACTGCCATGAAGAGAGATGTATGTGTGACATTCTGTTCCCTAAGACCATCCTTGGTTTTTCAGTTATTGAATTTGACTTCCTTTTATGCATCATTCCATGTTTTATTATCCTTCTGCGTATTCTTTTGGGTCTGTTTAGTGCACTACATTTAAATTCATACAAATATTACTAAATTGAATTCCACATAATTATCACAGTTTTATTGCAAAATAATGTTGCATTATTCTTTTTTTTTAATTTTGAGTTTGAAATTCTCCCCCTCCCCTCCAGTCCTTCCCTCATCCATTGAGAAAGCCATTTGTTTACTTTATATGTGAATATCTATAAAATATATTGCTATAGTAACCATTTTTTAAAAAGCAAGAAAAAAAATTAAAAAAACATGTTTCAATCTGCACCCAGGCTCCATCAGTTCTCTTTCTGGAGATGGAGAGTATTTTTCATTGAGTTCTTTGATATTGTCCTAGGTCATTATATTAATCAGAATAACTAAATTATTTACATCTGATTAACATTATAATATTACTGTTACTGCATACATACTACATAACTTTTCTCCAAGTTCTGCATACTTCATTTTGCAGCAAATCATTTAAGTCCTTCCAGATTTTCTTGAAACCATCTTGATCATCATTTTTTAAAAGCAGAAGCACTTTCCAACATAATCATGTACCACAACTTTTTCAGTCATTCCCAAATTGATGGCCATCCTCTTAATTTCTAGTTCTTTGCCACCACAAAAGGACTTGCATAAATAGTTTGATACTTATAGATGCTCTTCCTTTCTTTGATCTCTTTGAGATAGATACTTAATTGTTGGATCAAAGGATATGTACATTTTACAGCCCTTTGAGCATAGTTCTAAATCGTTTTCCAGTATGGTTAGACTAGCTCAGTAGTGTCCCTATTTTTCCACATCTCCTCCAGATTTCATCATTTTTCTTATCTATCTTGTTTATCAATCTGATATGGGTAAGTTGGTATCATATACTTGAATTAATTTGCAATTTTTCATATGACTTGATAACTTTGATTTCTTCCTCCCTAAACTGCCTATTTTTATGAAGATTTTGCTATTTTATGTTTTAGAAATTTTTTATATCCTTGGCTGTTTGAGGGAATATGTAGTGAGATTATTGGAGTTAATTACTTTTCTTACAAATTTCCAAACTGATGCACCAAATATTGGACCAAATTACAATTTTAACAATAGTTTAGTGAACCAGCCTCACCAAGTACTTAAACAATGATGACTTTCATTGTCTGTTATTAATATAAGTGAAACATATTCTACATAGTCATCATAATTTCTTTTCATTGACATGCCAGCTTAATTTGTCTGTCAAAATATAAAGTAAATGAATCCAGAAATAATATTGAATTCAATTAATATTTTGAAACTCATTTTATTCAGGTTTTAAAAGATTTGCTTGAAAAAAATCTGTATAGAAACAATTTGTTTAGTAACTAAACATTACATATATGCATATATGACAATAAAGTAAAATACAGTATTTTTATAATTTATTCACCATTTTAATTGTTTTGTCTTTTAAATCTCTAATAGATAATCATGCTATAGCAATAACTCAGGAGTCATACCTTTTCTGAATTTTTATTATTTTTGTATGATAATGTTTATGGGTTTTTATTACTTTTTAGTGATAATAATCACTAAAGTTTTTTCATGAAATGTTTTTTGTAGTACATAATAGTTTCTGGTAGATAGTGCAAAGGATAATGAGTAAACTTAGAGTGACCAAAACTTAGGTTCAAATGCTATTTTTGAAGCTTTCAGGATCATTAATGAGTTGTAATTTGTAAAGAGCTATTTAAACCTTAAAGTTCTCTATAAATACTAGCTAGTATTGAATAGTTTACTTTAATGTTTACTTAATAGTTTCATGTAGTGATAATAATATACCAAGATGATTTCTACAATATATTGTGGGTATAGATTTTTTCATTAAAAAGCATAAAAAAGTGATTTCCCACAAAATATGTAATTCTATATAAGCAGTATCAAACAAATGGCCTTTGGGCTACATGCAACCCACAATACTGCTGAATGCTGATTGAAACATATGTATTGGGGAATAAGGTATAAAAAAAAACTGTAAAATAGAAGAGGAGTTGATCATGAAGGGCTTTGAAAGCGAAATAGAAGATTTTTGCATTTGAACCTGAAAGTGACAGAAAGCTTAACATGGCCAGCACTACACTTCAGGAAAATCATTCCATTTTCTGAAAAGAAGATTGATTGGAATGGGGAAAGATTCAAGGTAGGCAGACCTACCAATAGGCTAGTATAATAGTCCAGGTGTGAGTTGTTGAATGTCTGTACCTGAATGGTCAAGAGAATAGAGATCATAGCCTAGATCAGGAGAGGAGAAACACCTGCCCTTGAGACTTATGGCCTATGAAATCTTTCACATAATCAATCTCAGGAACAATGAGCTGAAATCTAGGTAGAACAACCTCCCAATGCATGAGTTCTATAAGTTGATAATTTTATCTGGACCACAAATGATGTTATAAATATCTTAATGTTTTCAATAATCATTTTTGTTGTCCAAATTTTTTCTACATCTCTATCATTTCTCTCTCCCCAAGACAGCAAGCAATCTGAAATAGGTTACACATATACACATATATTTCTTTATTTTTCATATTGTGCAAGAAAAAAAACAAGTCAAAGGCAGAAAAAACAAAAAGCTAACAAACAAACAAAAAAGTTGAAAATACTATACTTTGATTCACATTCATTTTCCATAGTACTTTCTCTGGATGCAGATGGTATTTTCCATCCCATGACTATTGGAATTTTCTTGGTTCACTGCACTGCTGAGAAGAGCTAAGACTATTAACAATGTTGCTGAAAAAGAAAGGGGAGTGAGATGCAAGTTTGTAGACCACAGCTATCAGGATTTTGAATGAGTAGAAGCTACAGATTGTTTGACTTTAGAGAAAGAGGGGATATTAAATTATGGGGATAATGGAGAATCTGGAAATATTAAAGGGAGCAAAGCATATTTCAACTCTTCTGCCTTAGTGATTAACTCTCTTGTCTTGACAAAGAGAATGTATAAAGATGCAGCCAGGGCTTATCACAAAGAAGTCAAGTGTTGGTGATTGCTTGAAAAATGTTAAGAATGGAACAGGGAAAGATGTAAGAAAAAGCAAATTTTAGCTCTGTAATAGTCTGAGAATACAGTAGAAAGGATAGGAAGCTTTTGGCTTGGATTTAGGGTGAGAGGATTGAAAACGATTGAGTAAGAGGATTGGGAACTGGCTTTAGATTATGTACTAGAGAAGGTCTAAATCATGTGTAAGATATAACCAAGTATGTGTATGTTAATCATTGAGTGAAAAGTGTCTCTTTCCTTTTGTCAAAAGAGACTAATAATCAGGTAAGAAACAAATAAAATAAGAGACATGGGAAACTCTGTTTCATCCTTTCTCTTTTCTCTTACTGGTAGAAATTAGGGTGGTATGGAAATCCCATTCTCCACCAACTTTCCTTATTCTCTTCCCTCAGAGGACAGGTTTAGTTGGAAAGCAAATAGGCATATGGATAGTTGTTCCTTATCTCACCTGAAACTGGAGATCAGGGAATTGAAGAAGAAAACAAAAGTTTCCTCCACAGATGGAGATGGAAGTTGGTTGGCACAAAGTGAAGTCACCCAAGAACCTTCATGCCTTCTCGCAGGTGACATATGTATGAATAGAAAGAAGGCACTTGATCAGGTGGAAGATCTCATAAATATAACAATTTTCCCCTGAGGCAATTGGAGTTAAATGACTTGCCCAGGGTCATACAGCCAGGAAGTATTAAGTGTCTGAGATCAAATTTGAACTCAGTTCCTCCTGACTTCAGGGCTGGGGCTCTATCCACTGAGCCACCTAGCTGCCCCAAGATAATAATTTTTAAAGTAATGATAAGTGTAATGATTTTTTTTTGGCTGAGGTAATTGGGATTAAGTGACTTGCCCAGGGTCACACAGCTAGGAAGTGTTAACTATCTGAGACCAAAGTGTAATGCTATTTTGAGATCTGTGCAATGTCTGTTATAAAAAGAAAATATCTGTGAGTTCATTTGGTATCAAATTCATAATTACTGTTAATATATTACTTGTAGGTCATTATTTACATTCACAATTGATGGGAATACTTGATAAATATATTTTTTCTTATCCAAGGTTATAAACCCTCTAAAATTTATTTATTATAGATTCCTACCCTATCTGTAATAAATTGTTCTACAGCAATGCCAATCATTACATCATTTATAGGTTTTCAATTTTCAGACAACGATAAAACAATATATATCCCCAAATGTTAAAATAGCACAAAACATAATTATCTCAATTTATCTCAATTTAGTATCTCAATTTAGAAGAATTTTTATCATCTTGCATTGGTGTTCCCCCTGGGAATGTGGAAATAACAAAAGAAAAAGTTGCAGCCTTCCTGTGTAGGGGAGAGGTTTAGGGTTAGGTTTAGAGCTGTAGTGAACAGGAAAACCTTCTTTGATGTGGCGTGAAGAGAAGACAGATAGTGTGAGATACTTGTTTATCATTCAGAACAAGAGTAGGCTTAAGATTTCAAGCAAACAGTTCAAGTCTCAGCCTGAGCATGTGTCATCGCTATGAAAAGAATTGTTGCTCTCCACATTGGTGAAAGTGCCAGTGATAAAAATCCTAAATTGATAGAAGGCTAGACAAGCCAGCTTTCTCTCTTTTAGAGGATAAAATAAAACACAGATAAAAATTATAGTTTGGAATATGTATGTGTATGCATGCTTATACAAATGCACATACATACAACTCTAATATATATGTACGTATATAACATACATATATATTCTATTATTTTCAGATTGTTTTCATACTCTGATAAATATACACATATACATATAGTTTTAAATACTACTTGCACTTGAATATATATATATATATATATTATATATATATATATATATATATATATAATACAGAGAGAGAGAGAGAGAGAAAGTTTCAAATTAGGAAAATGTATACATAATACTTAGATCTTTCTTTGTCAAACTTTTATCACTTTTTCTGGTTGGTTTGTATTTCTAGGATAGTTTTGACCTTTTGTCACTATCTGCTATTTTTCTATGCTCTACATTTCTTTTGATCTGTTTTGTTTTTTATTTTATAGTCTCTGTTTTACTCTCTTATTTCCCAGTCTTTTTGATGATCAGGATATATAATTCTTATTGAAAATCTCAAAAACTATCCATTTCTAATTTCCAGATATCTTTTTTGTTCTTCAAAAACTACTCTTTACTTTTAAATACAGTAGATATGTGGTGTTGCTTTCTTATTGATATTATGATATGTTCATATTAGCAGTATATTATAATAGTTCAATAATTATCATCATTTTGCTGGTCAAATTTCTTTTTTTAATTAAAGGCCATGAATTCCAAACCTGAAAAGTGAAATCAACATATTACTACAACCATATTTTTTCTTATTGGAGCTTTAAATTTTTGAAACTCTTTTTCTACCTACTACTAAGATCACTTCCTGAAGATTCTTTTTCAGTTTACCTGTGGATGTCATCTTTGTGTGTATATATTTCTCTATTCAATTTAAAATTCTGAATTATAGAAAAACAAAATTAATCCATTGTAAGTTTGTTAACTATGCTGTCTAGGCAGATGTTATATTGAAATAAATCCTGATTACTGGTCTCTTTTAACAGGTTTCTGCTTTTATAAGTTTAAGCTCTTCGCTATGGGATTCCCATTGATGATAATTTTAGATATATCCCAAAACAGGTACTTAATAATTCTGTACTATGCAAATTGTTTTGCAAAATCCCTTCCTTTCCATTCTTGTTGTCACCACCCTAGGATGTATCATACACTAGTGATTAAATAATCTCTTATCATGAATAGCTCTCTAATTCATGCCCCACAATTCTTCAATATGAATCTTGCTCATTTTTTTCTTCAATCATTTCTCTCATGAACAACAATACATGTTGACTTGAAGAGGATCACTAGATGTTCTTTCTTTTCTAGGTTTAATTTTATATGTTTGTGATGCAGTGAATATAGTTGAAAATCACCTGCCTGTCATTCAAATTTTCCTCCACCCCCAACCTGATTCTACCTTTCCTAATAATAATAATAATAATATATATATATATATATATATATATATATATATATATATACCATTCTTCAATGCAATTTTTCTTTGCTTGCAGGCACTGCAACCCTAAACTTTACTATTAAGTTCTGTCTTGCTTCAAATATTTTGCTTATGCTTGTTCATTTATCCTGGGATGCCTTCCTCTTATATCTTTATATTTCCAAATTCTACATTCTATAAATGCTGACTTCAAACACTAGATGAATAAATTTACATTTTTCTTGGATTCTTTGCAATTGTGTTTAGTCAATTATATGTCTCAATCAGGGGTCCAGGACAAAAGGTAGTTAAAAAGAAAATGAGTTGTTCACAAAAGACAAGAAGTCCTGGCCTCAGTTCCAAATCAAAAGAGATGGCTAGCACTAGATGGCTCCTAGAGAGTGGAAAACCTGATCGAAGTTCCAGGGCTAAGAGGAGCACTAGCACAGCAGTACGACTAATATGGAAATATGTTTTACATGATTTCACTTGTGTAATTGGTATTATAGTTGGTCTTCTCAATAGTTGGAGGACAGAGGGAGGGGGAAAGAGAGAGTTGGAACTCAATTTTTAGAAAAGAATGTTAAAAATAAATAATACTTTTAAAAGAAAAAAAACTACTCTGGGCAATGCTAAGAGTAAGACAAAGAACTACAAAATAGGGTAACCTGATTCAAAGATGTTCGAATTTCATTGTAAAATTAAGAAATAAAAGATGAAAATTTTACCAAAAAGCAAACAATACCCAGAAATTCAAATTTAAAAAAGGCAAGGTGACAACATTTTAGTCATAGCAATTCTTAAAGATTGTCTTTTAAATTATAAAGGATTTGTATTCTGTTTCCATGGAAGAAATGACCTAATAGAAGAGAGGGAGCATCCTTATATATGGTATTGATTTACACTACTTCTATCTTTCTCTTTTCTTTTTTGAGCTAACCATTCTTCCTACTGTGGAACTCTTAATACCACAGCACCTATAGATTTTTACTAGTTGGCTACCCCTAATCCTCTTGACTCCTGTCTTGCCAATAGATTCTGATGACACTAGAAGAAAGAACAGGACTGATAACTTTAGACAACTTTGCCTCTTTTAGGTCCAATTTGCATACAAGTCAAAACATAACTTTTATGAATACTAGTTCTTTTGAAGACTAGTTTTGAAGACTAGTTCTTTTCAAGGATAAAGGATGAACGACAACAAAAGCTTTACTAACCTATGAATTATATTTTTTTTACATTTTGGCTCAAAAAGTGTTATTTAACTTAATTCAATTATGACGAAGCCCTTTGAGCTCCCTTCCTTTAGCTAATCAGTCTATCTTTGACTATAATCTCTGTACGTAAGTCCATTGTTTTGATATATTAAGGAAAACTCTCAAGTCCAATCAGTATTAATTACTTCTAATTTCTCTTCAATTTCTTAACAATAAATGGTTGTAAACAACTTGAAAAAAAAAAACAAAAAAAAACAACCCAAGATGTCAGATTTCCTTTTTCTGAACCAGAGATTCATCTGGATGAGTTTTTTTAAATCTTAACTACTACCAGAAGAATAAATTAATAAGTGAATGATCTCCCTTTTATTTTTGCAATTATCTTCCCAACAAAACCCACTGGCTAAATGACTAATAAGTACTGGCCATAACCTCTCTGTGACTTAAACATAAAATAAAAGGATGCACTAGATAGATTGCATACATTGAGACAGAGAAAAAAAAATCCCTTCACTATCTAATTATAATAGAAATAAAAATCATGGCTTCAATATAAAAAGTATATTTAAGTAGTTATTTACTTAAATATTTTTTCACTGTGCTACTCTTATTTTTCCTGCTTTCTGTTAAATGCAGGGTAAATTGTTGAAAATGGTCATAGAACGGGCTTCAGAATCTTTTACACAGATTTTTTTCTAAGATAATTTAAGATTTCTAATGTTTTAGCATTTTTAACAGCCCTTCTAAGTGGATTGTGAAAAGTATTAGTATCCGGGAGGAGAGCTGAAGCAGATAAGAAAGGTAGTTTACTCATTTTTATTTTTCTCAGAGCCTTTGCATAGATCTTTGCAGGAATATTTTTTATTACATTTGGGAAATATTTTGAGGTAGCTATATACAGGTCTGGAACTCTGAATAAGGTGAAGATCTGCTGGATAGAAAAAAAATATTGAATATAAAAATTCAAGAAAGATGCAAGTTAAAGCCAGCCTTCATCTAGTTCATTTCTGACGCTTTCCTGAACACCAAAGGAAAAAAAGAATTCTTAAAGTACTATATAAATGCACATAGAATGGCACTATTGCTATTAACTGTCACTATCAGATTTGAACAAACTACACAGACTTGTGAAATTTATTTTTCTCTCTACTTTTTTTTATTCCTTTTGTTCCAGAAGTTATGATTTTATTGGTATAGGGAATTCTTCTTTTGACAACTCTTTCTACCAACAATGAAATTTGTCATTTCCTCTACAACTTACAATCTTAGAGAATAACTCAGAAATTGAAAGGATGAAATGTTTCTTGGGTCACAAAGTCAGTAAATTTCTAGATAGATAAATATCTATGTAGATAGCTAAGTAGGTTGGTAAGTAGATAGGTAGGTAAACAAATAAATGCATAAAGTTCTGTCATAGACAGGATTGTAACTCTGGTCTTCCTGTTTGAGACCAGCTCTTTATCAGCATACCAAAAAAGAGATTTCAAAGAATGCCTGGTATCTCTAGTCCTATTACTCTTCTTCATTTTGAACATTCCTTGTCAGTTCAAAAGTTGTATTACTCTTTCAACTTTTCATTTCTTTTTTGTTAAAGAAATGATCACCCTACTGGAAAAAAATAATGATGAATGTTGGAGGGGATGCCGAAAAACTGGGACATTGATGTATTGTTGGTGGAGTTGTGAACAAATCCAACCATTCTGGAGAGCAATCTGGAATTATGCCCCAAAAGTTATCAAACTGTGCATAACCTTTGATCGAGCAGTGCTACTACTGGGCTTCTATCCTAAAGAAATAATAAAGAAAGGAGTGTTTGTGGCAGCTCTTTTTGTAGTGGCTAGAAACTGGAAAATGAATGGATGCCCATTAATTGGAGAATGGTTGGGCAAATTGTGGTATATGAATGTTATGGAATATTATTGTTATGTAAGAATGACTAGAAGGATGAATACAGAGAGGCTTGGAGGGACTTACAATGAATTGATGCTGAGTGAAATGAGCAGAACCAGGAGATCATTATACACTTCAACAACAATACTGTATGAGGATGTATTTTGATGGAAATGGATATCTAATTCAGTTCCAATTGATCAATGATAGACAGAATCACCTACACCCAGAAAAGGAACACTGGGAAATAAGTGTAAACTGTTTACATTTTTGTTTTTCTTCCCAGGTTATTTTTACCTTCTGAATCCAATTCTTCCTGTGCAACAAGAGAACTCTTCAGTTCTGCACCACATATATTATATCTAGGATACTATATATAAACATATTTAACATGCATAAGACTGCTTGCCATCGAGGTGAGGGAGTGGAGGGAGGGAAAGGAAAAATCGGAACAAAAGTGAGTGCAAGGGATAATATTGTAAAAACTTACCCATGCATATGCACTGTCAATAAAACGTTATAATTATTTTTTTTAAAAATGATCATCTTAAATTTCATTATAATCTACTACCCTTAAATGTCCTTAAGTAATGGTGATGTATTTGATAAGATAATCAGAACACTAAAGGAAACTCAGTATTTGCATATGTTAAATTTACTTCTGCAGTGAATGATTCTGTTCCAAGAAGTAACTCCATCAGAAGAAATATTAACTTTATTCACTGAGGGACCATTCTTCTCACTACAGCAGTAATTTACTAAATGGAATACTAATCACCTAAAAGAATTAATATGTATCTCCAAGTCCTAATTCACTCTCAGGACATAGTTTACTCCTTTTGAGGTCTGACTAATTTTTAACTAGAAACTCTGGTTTAGAACAAATTTGCAGTCTTTTGATTACATAATAACTTCCTACCTCTATCCTGGAGGCTATGTTTCTTAGAGGCATTTGCAAAATAAAACTACAAATGCTATGAGTCATCTGAAAAGCAAAAGGAAACAACTATATCTTTAAAAGCACATCTGTGAAAGTCTGACAAATTACTCTTGTCTTTCACAAAGCAATAATTTTAGCATCTATTTTTGAAAAGTCTTAAGAAATGTCACCTTTCCTTTTTCCAATGAAAGTTAGACATATACTTGCATCTAGACTCCATTCTAATTCTTATCAAATCATTATAAGATTAACTTCATTTTGAGGACCAGTTTAAGCAGTATACAAGACATAATTTATCTACTTTTTGTATAATGACAATTACCTTAGGATGCATTTTTTATTTGTTTTTGTTTTTGTTGTTTTTACTTAGAAGCAATTTTGAAGATAATCTAGTTTAAGATTATATTTTTATAGATAAAGAACCTTAGACATAGACGCATTAAGTACTTGCTCCAATGTCAATACTAGAGGTATAATTAATACAAAATTCATATGATCATTATATCATACAGGCCTATATTATAAGATAGTTTCTAGTTTCCTACTTCCTCTTCCCATTAAAGTTGCTTAGTACAATTATACTTCTTAAAATTGAGGACAGGGCCAGCCAGGTGGGGTAGTGGATAGAGCACCAGCTCTGAAGTTAGGAGGACTTGAGTTCAAATCTGGTCTCAGACACTTAACATTTCCTAGCTGTGTGACCTTGGGCAAGTCACTTAACCCCAATTGGCCTCAGCAAAAAAAATAAAAATAAAAAAATATAAAAAAAAAATAAAAATAAAAAAAATAAAAAAAAATAAAAAAAGGATTAAGGTCAGTTTTATTTTTGTCTTCTATACCCAATATATCTATTTTGTGCCTGGCTCATAGGAGGCACTTCATAAATATATATTAAATTTATCAGTTACTAAATAAACAATTTTTAAATGCCTACTATGTTTAATGTGTCAGGCACCAGAAATGCCACTTCAAAAAGAAAATGTTTGCCTGTAGAGAACTTGCATCTACCACAACAGACAAGAGACAGGTATATAGATATATGAAAAATGTATTTAAAACAGTTAAAATGTAATTGGAGAAAAATGAGTCTTAAGACTGGAAAAGGTTTAGTTTATGTAAAAAGGTAGAATTTGAGGTGAGTATTGAAAAAATTCGAGCATTTAAAAAAAAGCAGGAGAGAGATCATTCCAGGCATGGTAATTAGGTAATACTAGGTCATGGGTATAAGAGATGGGATGTTATTTCTGTGGAGTGAATGAGTGAGTGAATGAATTTAGTACTAGAAGTTTTAGTAAAAATCATCTGATTTCCCATTCAGTTTACAGATGAAGGAACTGAGATGCAGATAGCATGTTGATCATACTTAACAGTGCTTTGCATTCAAACATGGTGTTCTTTCTATGATCTTTCTTGATGAATTAATAATTTATTACCTAGTGATTGTTATGAGGAAATGAAGATATTCAATTGTCTATTTGTTTTTCATTGATAAACAAAGTAAAAATGTTACTTGTTACCACAATGGATAACCACACATTTGCTTTGATAGTCTGTGTAATAACATGCATATTTAAACTGGGAGACAGAAAAGAAATGGTCTGATACTCTGATGATCTATTCACTGAAAAACTGACCTAACTGCCTCATGTATGTCATCTTTCCCTGGTAATAGTAGCCATACTTGATTATTGTGAATTTTTTAAAGTGTGAGTTCTTAAAAAAAAATGGGAGGAGCTTGGAAGAGGGAAAGAATTACCTAAGTACAATAGACAATAATTCAAAAACGTTTTATCTATATATTGCCTCTAAAAAAAATTGTACACAGGAAAAAGAGTATTTAGTATCTAGATATTGGTTCAGAGTTTTGGATTAACTACAAAGAATAGTGCCAATAATCAACAAAATTAAAGTCTCTTTCTATGATTTCACCCCAGGCAAAGCTGCTGGGTGAATGTCTTGTAGAATAGAAAATGCCCTATTGAAAAGATTTGGAATATTATATGATACCTGAAATTATTTGGTTTATTTCATAAGGAAAAGAAATAATCCACCAGATGAAAAGGAAGCTTGTGGAAGCATTATATTTAAACCTCAGGTAAAATATACCTACTTATTGGCCTGGATGTCATGTTCTAATACTGCTTTAAAATTATAGCATCAAGAAAATGTTATTCATTTTATTAAGGAGAAAGCATCAGGGAATTTCACTGACTACATTTGAAGCTCTGCCAGACCTGAAATAGGCTAGTCAAGACTTAACAATAATTTAGATACTTAGGGAAGAGAAGAAAATAAGCATTTATATAGCACCTTCTATGTTCCAGGCACTCTGCTAAGAATTTTGCAAATAATATCTCTTTCAATCCTTAAAAACCCTATAAGATATACACTGTTTTATGGATGAGGAAACAGAGGTGATAATTGGTTAAGTTACATTCCCAGGGTTAAATAATTAGTAGGTATCTGAAATTGTATTTTAAATCAGTTCTTACTGAGTTCACTCAGAGCTCTCTACATTGTACCACTTAGCTGCCTCAAGATAGGTCAAGATTATACTTATAAAAATTAAAAGATGAAGAAATTTTCTAGTATATTGAAGAGAACTAAGTGATGTAAGCAATGAACTGTTATCCTTGCAGTCATTAAGAACTAAATTTGAATTCTTACTTAAGACACTTACTAGCTGTGTAACTCTTATTTGACTGACCCAATTTCTTGATCTCTTATATCATTGATAACACAGATAACAGTACCTGCCTCTCAAGATTTCTGTGAGAATCAAATACAAATTAAATTTAAAAACCATTTTTCAAAATTCAAAGAGCTATAAAATGGTAACTATTATTTAACCTAAAAACTCTATTGTTGTTAACATTTTCCTTTTTTATTTTTGATTCTATGTTTAAAATGAGTCACCAAAGAAGAACTAAAGATCATTATTGATCACAAAATCGATAATTTTGAGTATATTAAGTTAAAAAAATTATTGTACAAACAAAACTAATGCAGACAAGATTAAAAGGGAAGCAATAAATTGGGAAAACATTTTTACATTCAAAGGTTCTGATAAAGGCCTCATTTCTAAAATATATAGAGAATTGACTCAAATTTATAAGAATTTAAGCCATTCTAGTGAAGTAAATAAATAATCAAATGATATGAACAATTTTCAGATGAAGAAATTGAAACTATTTCTAGAAAAAGTGCTCTAAATCACTATTGATCAGAGACATGCAAATTAAGACAACTCTAAGATACCATTACACACCTCTAAGATTGGCTAAGATGAGAGGAAAAGATAATGAGGAATGTTGGAGGGGATGTGGGAAAACTGGGACATTGATACATTGTTGGTGGAATTGTGAACAGATCCAACAATTTGGAAGAGCAATTTGGAACTTTGCTCAAAAAGTTATCAAACTGTGCACACCCTTTGATTCAGCAATATTTCTATTGCTTATATCCCAAAGAGATCTTAAAGGAGGGAAAGAGTCCCACATGTGCAAAAATGGTTGTGGCAACCCTTTTCCTAGTAGCTAGAAACTGGAAACTGAATGGATGCCCATCAATTGGAGAATGGTTGAACAAATTATGTTATACGAATGATATGGAATATTATTGTTTTGTAACAAATTACCAGCAGGATGTAAGTCTTGGAGAGACTTACTAATGCTAAGTGAAATGAGCAGAACCAGGAGATCATTATAAATGACAACAATAAGATTATACAATGATCAATTCTGATAGATGTGGTTTTTTTCAACAATAAGATGATTCAATCCAGTTCCAACTATTCAGTGATGAAGAGAATCATCTGTACCTAGAGAGAGGACTGTGGGAACTGAATGTGGTTCACAACATAGAATTTTCACTCTTTGTTGTTGTTTGCTTGCATTTTATTTTGCTTCTTTTTTTACTGGTTTGGTTGGATTTTTTGTGCAGCACAATAATTGCATACATATGTATGCATACATTAGATTTAACATATATTTCTACCATGTTTAACATATATTGGCCTACTTGCCATCTAGGGGAGGGTGTGGGAGAAGGCAGGGAAAACTGTAACACAAGATTTTGCAAGGGCTAATGTTGAAGAATTGTCCACGCATATGTTTTGAAAGACAAAAAGCTTGGGGCAGCTAGTTGGTATAGTGGATAGAGCACCAGTCCTGAATTCAGGAGGATCTGAGTTCAAATTTGGCCTCATACACTTAACACTTCCTGGTGTGTGACCCTGAGAAAGTCACTTAACCTCAATCATTTCAGCCAAAAAAAAAAGAAAGAAAGAAAAAAAAAAGAAAAAAGAAAAGAAAGAAAAATAAACAGCTTTAATAAAAAATAAAGAAAAAATAATAAAATAAAATACAATAATGAGTCACTCATCAATCAAATAAGTTGCTAATGGAGACCTAGCTGATGGAATTAATGAAGATCTATCATTAAATTGTTCTAGATAAAGCAACAAATATTTTGTACCTATTTGTGATGAAAAATGCATCCAAAAATGCAATAATCCCTGATATTCAAGATGGTAACCTTGAAATAAGCTGGTCCAAAGAGTGCCTGAAAAGTGCCTTGCTTTCACAGATGGCTAAGGTCTAAACATTAAGCTCAGGTCACAACCAAAGGACAAAGAAGAGAACTGCCAGGGAAGGTAGGCAGAGCACAGCAGGAGCACAAATATGGGATGGAATCACATTTCAAGAGTACAAGCCTGAGCTGGCAGTTTGTCAGTGATGCTATCTTATATAAGTCTCATTTCTTACTTCTCACCTGTTCCATCAGCATCTTCAGTTGCTAATATATAGCTCAGCAGCTATATATTCAGCCAAAAAAATCCGAAGCACCTTCTGAATCATTAAAGTAATATTAAGCCCTATTCAAGCTAATATCATTGGTAAGCATAATATTCTTTCAAAATGACTTATGTGAAATATATTAGATCACATTATCATACATTCAGAACTGGGAGTGACCTTAGAGCTAAGGACTAAGATTGGAAATGCAGATTGGGGAGTCATCTGCACAGAAGTGATAGCTAAAGTATGGGATCAAATAAGATTATGAATAAAATGTCAATTGAGTGAAAAGACAAGAGGTCATTGATATAACTTTTAAAGAATACTTTTCTCGAAGGTTTGAAAAAAAATCAGCAAAAAAAAAAGGTTCGTTAGAGAGGAAGTGCAAGAAACATGAGACTGGTTATAAAGGGGGTTATCAGCTGTAGTATTATATGTGGTATCATTGTTTCATCTGTAAATCTGATAATCAGAAAATTGAAAGAAATAAAATATTTTTCATAATAGCATTTATGGCCAGTTAACTTAGATGTGGAAATTGTATCTTACTTTCATAATTGAGACCAAGATATAAGTGAATAGTCCAATCCTCTCATCTTACATTTATGAAGTAAGTTCATAGAGAGGATTTGAGATTTTTCCTAGTAAATGGGGCACACAGAATTTGAATTTAACTTCAGTTTCTATCTGCTATGTCATGTTACTTCAATTGCAGGTACTTTCTAGTTATATGGTGTTGCATTGCCCAAACATGTCAGGTAACAGAATGAATATGCCTATGAATAGCCTGTCAAATATTTAGAAAAAAATCGATGATATACATGAAATAAACATTTATTAGCCAGTTACTATGTGGCAGGCACTGTGTTAAATACTTTACAAATATTATCTCACTTGATCATCTCATTAACTCTGGGAAGTAGGTGTTATTTTCTTCCATGTATAGTTGAGGAAACGCAGGAAGCTAGAGATGAAGTGAAGTAAGTTACAAACTTACAGTTTGTAAGTATCAAATGACTAATTTGCACTCGGTTCTTCTTGACACCAGGTCTGCTACTCTGTCTTCTGTGTCACTTAGTGATGAGGTTCTGAGTAAAAAAGTGGCATTGGTAGAGAAAGACTGTAAGATTACTTCAGCAAACAAGTAGGGAAGGACACTGATGTGGATTAGTTCAATCTTATAATTCTATCTCTATGGAGGTCATGGGTAGCCCCACCTTACTATGTCCAGTCAGAAATCGTTATGTCAAATTCCTGAGATTAATTTCTCCTTATAAATCTGTCCATGACTCATGCCATCTTTGCTGAATTCCTTTTGAATCAATTCATCACAGAATTCTACCTCATAGGCCTTTATCTTTACCCCACCCATGTATTTCATAGTGGCTTTTCTCTCAACCCCCTAATATGCCCCATAATGTCTTTGTCTTTCTTTAAACTAACTGTTTTAGGGTACTTAATTTCTCTATGGATTTAGCATACCAGTCAATGGTACAATCCCATCTCATGGAGTATTTCCTTTTTTTCTAGTTAATAATTCCACTAGGGGATTTATTTTTTCCATTGTTAATTGTTAAAACTACTTTCTTGTCTAACTATATGCTTTTCCAACTCTATTTAATATTTATTACCCTTGGTGTGTATTGCATTTCTTCATTTTGTCTGAGCCTCTTACCATAAATCAACCTACCTTTTGCCAAAGAAAGTGGCTACTATGAATTCTTCACATGACCAAATCCCAACATTTGTTGCCTACGTCAATCTAAACCCAATCACATCACTAGCACATGGAAGAATTAAAGACTTTTATACTTTACATGATTTAGTATTAAACTCCAGATAATTACACATGGAGAAAATCCAGCTAAAAAAGAAAAGACGCCAAAAAGCCATGTGGTGGTGGTAGTGGTAGTGGTAGTGGTGGTGATTTGTTTTGTTTTATTTCTTATTCCCTAATGAAATAACACTAGCTTCAATGGAAAGTGTACTTCACAGAATGGAACATGGGATATAGTTGAATTCTAGAGTATTGCTCTAGGATACAGAAAACCCTAGGAAATTTTCAAATAAATCATTTAGTGTTCAATAGTGGCTTTTGTTTCTTGCTGGCCATGGAAGGGGCTGAGGAATGGGAAATATCTTGTGAATTCAAAAAGTAGTTTGCTTTTACAACTTTGATACTTTTCTTTATGGTATCTTTTTCTGTATGTATCTTATTCAAAATCTGCTATAAGCATTTGAAATGGAGCAAATTATTCTTATGGGTCATAGTATTCCTCTCAATACCTACTACATCCCTTTCTCCTACCTAATGTTTGTAATATTCAATTCAATTGAAATTAAATTTAAAACAGTGTTTTATGGTAGCCTTAGTAACAAGTTCCGTGAATTTAAATCAGAATTGCTGAAATGGTTGGGAACAAATAATAAACAAACTATTTATTACTGTTTCTTCAATATAAAGGAGGCTATGTTTTGTGTTGATACAGCTCAAAGGAAGGAGCACCTTATAGATTGTTGCTATGCCATTTTTTTTCCATTTTCCTTGATTCTCTGAAAACCAGATATTGACTCTGTTGTCTCTGGGATAACATGCAAATCTTTAGCCTGGCATTTAAGGTCCTGCCTAATCACATGCCAATCTACCTTTTCAGTTTCATTTAACATTATTTTCCATGAAATTTTCTGTCATACAATCAATCTGTTCCCTGAATTTGTCAATTCATCTCTAACCTCACTATATTTCCAGAACCTGGAGGTAACTTTCTCCCTACTTTTGCCCTTAAGAATATTTGCTTTCTTTGGATACAGCTTGTATGCCACCTTCTACATGAAGTCATCTCTCCTCTTCCTATACATCTATTGTTGAAAAGATCATAGAGCTAGAGTTCAAAGAAAACTTCGAGATATGTACATGAATAAAAAAATTGATCATCAATTCTTTTATTTTATGCCATTTGTGAGTGTGTCCTGAGAAATAGAATGATTAATGATTTTACTAATCATCTTGGTTTGCTTGTGCTCCCTTACTATCTAGAGGAAGCTAAACTGACCTGAGAATCAGAATTAGCCAATCAGGTGACAGATTGAGCATCCCTTAAAGTTGACACAGCAGGGTGCCTGGGGACCTTCTACTCTGAGCCATTTGCCTGTATCTAGACAGTATCTTGTAATTTCTGAGAAACATTCCAGCCTAAGAAATTAACAATGAACATGATTAGGCCATGACATGATTACCTCCAAGACTATCCCATACATAAACCTTGACTTGCTGATTTTATCTTTATAACCCCCTGTTGCTCAACCCCTAGCTCAGTTCAATCTGTAGCTTTGTATTTGTGCTATCCTCTAGAGAGAAATAAAAGCATGCATACAAACTAATTCTGTTTTTTCTTCCTTAGAGGAAAATCTAAGGGTAAGAGCCCTCTTTCCTCTACAATTATCCTATATTTTCTTGTTTATCTACTAATTTCTCCCACAACACTATATTGTAGATTATAAAACACTATAGATTATAAGAAGACTATTTCATTCTGTCATTCTGACATTTCTGTCACCCAAATTTTTATAAAAATCTTCAATAGGGACAAATGAGTTATAACTTGCAGTACCACACAGCAAATGCTGGAGTTCCTGAGAAAGGGAAATGGGACCAGGGTTTATATACCATATTAAAACAGAGGGAATAGCTGGGCTTCAGTTAAATTGAGTTAAATATCTCATATTTTCACAAAGTTGTACTGCATAAACAGTAAAAGTCCATAAAGAAGACTTGAGAATCACTGGAGGGGAGAGCTTAAGAGATCTACAAAATAATCAGAGGTTGAAAATAATAATATCTGAGCAGTCCCAGACTATTCATTGATCTGAGAAGCTTTAGTCAGTTCTTAGTCGACTGTGTTTGTCACTTTGCATCCCTAGCATATCACACAGGCTCATTTACTCAATATAAGTAAGGACTTTATGAATTGAATTTCACTCATTTGAAGTGGAAAACCTCTAATAGAAGAGAGGATAAAACGTGGTAATTAAATATTAACAACCTTAAATTATTAGCAGATGAATATGAAGAACTGCCATTTTAAGTACAATAGCCATCACAGGAACTATTTTCCCAACCAATAATAAATACATTTTAAACACAGAAGGCAAACTTATCAAGAAAGCATTTTGAGAAGTAGTAAATTAGTCAGCTTGGACAAAGTTTTCAATATTTGTTAACATTTCAAATAATCTATGAAGTATTGTGGATAAGTGCTTATTAGAGAGAAAAATATAAAGTTAGCCTATTTAGTGCAGCAGGTGCTTAATTCTAAACTTCTTAATGATCAATCTGGAAAACTTCCAGATGTGTATATTTTTCTCTGCTAAATGACACCTTGGAGGATGTGATAGACAAGTTAGTCTGTAAGAAACATATTCAGTGCTTGGGATAAGACCACAGAAGCATTAAGAAGTCATTTGTTCTCATTGAAATGTTTTTCTCCTCCTTTAAATTTTCGTGACTGTTACTGTTGATCTTAATGACGCTTTTTGAAGCAACCTCCAAACAAGAAGAGTCCAGTTCATACATTATCAGAATCTTTGTTATGTGATTCAAAATTGAGTAAAAAAAAAAAAATAGATAGATTCCATCCAAAAAAATAAATTTAACCATTCAAATCTTGTTCCAAATTTTCAAGACCAGCTACACAGTCCAGTGTATATTAAACACTTGATAAACTCTCTTTTTGACTTCAAAGAACTTCTTATATTATATCTCATCCCAGTTTCTGTTTTTCAAATACACAGAAGAGATTATGAGTCAAATATAAGCTACACTGACCACAGATTTATAACTGCTGACTAACTGGATAGTCTTTCCTCCTTTGCCACCTGATTGTCCTGGATCTCCTGCTACTTCACTAACCATGCTTTCTATTATCTCTTTACTTTATTTTCTTACTCTTACTAATCCTTCAAGTCAAATGCTCTCCAAGGCTCTGTCCATGACCTTTTCCCTTCCCATTCAAAATTTATTTCCTTTGGGATTTCATGACTTCAACTATTAGTTTTGTTTGAATTACACTCAAATTCTTTTTAAAATTAAATTTGTTTATTTAATATTTTCCTAATTATATTTAAAATATTTTTACATTTGTTTTTCACACTTTTGAATTCCAGATTCTTTCCCTTATCCCTACTCCCAGCCCAAATTAAGAAATTACATGTGAAGTTATGCAAAACATTTTCACAAAAGTCATGTTGTAAAAGAAAACATGTATCTCCCATCCTAAAACAAACATATTCAAGGAAAACAAAGTGTAAAAAGAGAGAGGGAGAAGGGGAGGGAGAGAGAGCATTATTTAAATTGTATTCAATTACAATCAGTTTGATTGGGTATGGATAGGATTTTTCATAGCAAAGAATAGCAAAATTATTTACAGCTGATCATCCCAGAATATTGCTATTGCTTTGTACACAGTACAATTCATTTTACTTAAGTTTATGGAGGACTTTCATTTTTTTTTCCTGAGATTTGTCAACTGAGCATGTACCATAGAAAAATAACATTCAATCAAATCACATACCATAATTTATTCAGCTGTTCCACAATTGGTAAGCATCCTCTCAATTTCCATTGTTTTTACCCTGAGAAGAGAATTTCTACAAATATTTTTGTACATATCAGTTCTTTACCTAACTTTTAAATCTCTTTTGGGATTCCTGCCTAGTTGTGGTATTATTAGGTCAAAGGAGATGCATGAAGTTGTAGCCTTTTGTCCATAGAGCCTATCTTTTGATAATTTATCAAGTGGACAAGGCTCTTATTTTTTCATAAATTTTACTCAGTTTCCTCTATGTTTGAAAAATTGAGACTTATCAAGAAACTTGCTTCAAAAATTTTTTTAATTACTATTGTTAACTGTATTTACTTTTATTCATTCTATTCTCTCTCTGCTTTCACCTTGTCCATTTTTTAAAGTGTTTTGTTACTGTCTATTCTATCCCCCAATATGACCTCTCTTTTATCACCCTCCTCCCCTACTTTTCTTCACTATAAAAGTTTTTTCTTGCCTTTTTTATGGCAGATAATTTACACCATTCACTTTCTCCCTTTCCCTTTCTCCCAGTATATTCCTCTCTTCCCCTATTAATTTCATTTTCAAAATATATTATCCATTCATATTCAACTCACATCTTTGTCCTTAGTCTACATACACTCTTTCAAGCTGCTACAATTATGAGAAACTTCTAATGCATTACAAGTATCATCCTTCCAAGTAGTAATATAAACAGATAAACTTTATTAAATCTCTTTTTGATATCACTTTCCTGATTGCCTGCTTATGCTTCTCTTAGGTCCTGTATTTGGAAATCAAATTTCCCATTGAGCTCTGGTCTTTTCATCACAAATGCTTGAAAATCCTGTATTTCGCTGAATTTCCACTTTTTCCACTGAAGGATTATATTCAGCATTTCTGGGTAGGTGATTCTTAATTGTAATACTAGCTCCATTGGCCTTCAGAATTTCATCTTCCAAGTCTTTCAGTCTTTTAATGTAGAAGCTGTTAAATCTTGTGCTATCTTGACTGTGGTTCCACTATACTTGAATAGTATCTTTCTGAATGTGTGTAATATTTTCTCCTTGAGCCAGGAGTTTCAGAATTTGGCTAATTCCTAATTTTCATTTTGGGATCTCTTTCAGGAGGTGATAGATGGATACTTTCCATTTTAATTTCTCCCTTTGGATCTAGAATATCAAAATAGTTTTCCTTGATAATTTCTTGAAAGATGATGTCCAGTATCTTTTTTTTTAAATCATGACTTTAAGATTGACCAATAATTTTTATATTATCTCTCCCAGATCTTTTTCTAGATTACTTGTTTTTCAATATTTCACATTTTTTCTACATTTTTATGATTTGATTTATTTTATCTTGATTTTCATTTTTTTCCAATTCTAATTCTTAAGAAATTATTTTCTTCAATGAGATTTTGTATCTCCTTTCACAAATGGTCAATTTTGCTTTTTAAGGCATTCTTCTTATTAACTTTCCATATTTCCTTTTACACCATTCTCAATTCCCTTCTAGTTTTTTTTTTCTATCTATCTTACTTGATTTTGAAAATCCGTTTTGAGGTCTTCCATAGTCTGAGCCCAATTCTTATTTTTCTTGAAGGCTCATGATGTAGGATCCTGCTTTGCCTTTTGATCTTCCTTATCATCATAGTAACTTTCAATGGTCAGACACTTATTCTGTTGTCTGCTCATTTTCCTAGCCTATTACTCAACTTTTAACGTTTTGTTTAAGTAGGGCTCTGTTTCTAGAATGAATGGGGCAGTGTTCCAGGCTTCAAGCTTTGTGCCACTGTTTTTAGAGATCCTTCTAGGGACCTAACCATAAGCCCTATTTTCTTCTCTGGAATAGTTAAGTGTATCCCTACCCTACTGTAGCTGTAAGATCTAGTGTGCTAAAGAAGAAACAGAATCCTGCTTTGCTGGTGCTGAGGTTGGGACTGGGTCCAGGCTGGGGCTTGGGCCATATTAAAATTGCACACTGAACCCTCACCTTGTTACCTCAGACTTTTTCTGCTGATTTTCCAAGTTCTCTTTGGTGTCTTTAAGCTGAGAGATTTAAAGCCACCAGTACTGCTACTGATTCAGAAATACCTAGAACCATTTTTGCTTACTGATGGGCCCTGGTTGAGGCTGGGCCCGCACTAGGACTGCATGCTGGACTCCTGTCACAGACCTTTTCTGCTACCATTTTAAGTTGTCTACTAATGGAAAATGTCCTACTCTGTCTTTTGAGGTATTGTGATGATTTAAAAAAAGTAGAGTAATTATCTAAGGGAATTTGAAGTGGTTGTTATTGGATAAATCCATGCCTTTAGTCAGCCACATTTAACTCTGCTTCCTCAAATCTGCATTTCCAGTCTTTAACAGTATCCACAGCTTCAGATACATATCACTAGTATTTCTTGACAATAATTTAATGTGCATTGTGTTTCCACTATAAAATGTTCCTCTTAATCTCACTATATTTATGGATAACACCTCATTTTGACTCTTCCTTATATTGTAAAGCACTCATTGATTTTCAGATTGCTTACCCAAGGGAGTCTGCTGCTATTCTTTTAGATTCTAGGGCATCTTGTGTATCTATACTACTCTTACTATAGTTCACAAGTCCCCATCACTGCTCTATCATCAGTCAGGCAGAAGATATAATTAGTTGAAAGCAGAGCTACTTATTAAAAATTTTGGTATGAGAAAGATAGCAATGAAAATATCCCACTATAAAACAAAGAAAATTCTTCAGCAGTGCCCCCAACATCCATGGAAAGATTGCACATCATTTTTGAATATGATGATAGTGAACACATTTACATATATAGCCACAAGTCCTTTCTCAGAAAGAGCTCATACTGCTGAACTCTCAAATATTCAAACAAGTTCTCTGTTGAATACATGGTTGCTTCTTTGATGCCAGGAGTCACAATCTTTGAAACTGCTTCTTTTTTCTTGGAAACATATTTAGAGTGTTTTTGTCTAACAGAATATTGTGTCTTTTCTCCCTACTAGTTACTTCTCATATGTGCATCATTCTCTCAAACTAAACTCACTCTCAAACTAGGGGATGATTGTCTACCATTATGTGAGTACCTTTGATGCTGCTCATCATGAGTGATGAGAAACATCACTTGATTGTGACAGTAGATTATTTCACAACATTGATGATACTGTGCACAATGTTTTCCTATTTCTGCTTATTTGACTTTTTACCTTGTACAACTCTCTCCAATTTTTCTGAAATCTGCTTATTCATCATTTCTTATTGTTAAACAATATTCCATTACATTCACATAATACAGCTTGTTCAGACATCCCCTAATTTATAGGCATTCCCTCAATTTCCAAAATTTTGGCAACATCAAAAGGGATGCTATAAATATTTTTGTACTTGTGGGTCCTTTTCCCTATTTTATACCTTCGTTGAAGTACAGACCTAGTAGTCTTGCTGGGTCAAAGGATATTCAGAATTTATTTGTCTTTGGATCATAATTCCACCAACAATATATTAGTGTCCCAATTTTCCTCTCCAATATTTATCAACATTTCTTTTTTTTTTTTTTTTTTTTTTTTTGCACATGGGCCAATCTGGTAGATGTGAAATGGTACCTTAGAGTTGTTTTAATTTGTATTTTTCTAATGAAAAGTAATTTGGAACATATTTTTCATATGCATCTAGATAGATTTGATTTCTTCATCTGAAATATGCCTTAATAGCATCAATTATATTGATAGTTTTCCTAATCTCAAACCAATCTGGGATTTCTGATATGAATCCCATCTTGCCATGGTATATAATCCTTGTGATATGTCACTGTAACCTCTTTGTTAATATTTTGTTCAAAATTTTTGCATCAATAATCACCAGGAAAATTGGTCTTTAATTTTCTTTGCATGTTTTAGCTCTTCCTGGTGTAGGTATCAGCACCATATTTGAATCATAGAAAAAGTTAAGTGGAACTTATTCTTTGCCTCTTTAAAAAAAAAATAGTTCATATAGTATGGGAATTCATTGTTCTTTAATTGTTTGGTAGAATTCACTCATAGACCCATCTGACTCTTTGGAGTTTTCTTAGGAAGTTATTAATCCTTCATTCAGTTTCTGTTTCTAAGACAGGATTATTTAGGCTTTCTAATTTAAATAGTTCATGTTCTGTAAATATTTATTGATTTCACTCACATTGTCACATCAATTGGCATATATTCCTTGTGATTGTTTTAATTTCTTCTTTGTTGATGTTAATTTCATTCTTTTCATTTCTGATATTGGATATTTGGTTTTCTTCTTTTTTTTTTAACTAAATAAACCAACTGGCTTATCCTTTTTTTCCCCATAAAACCAGGTCATAGATTTATTTATTTACTAACTGACTTTTTTCCTTGTTCTATCTTAATGATCTTTACTTTGAACTTTCAGTATTTCCAATTTGATGCTTATTTGAGGATTTTTAATTTGTTCTCTTTTGACTTGTTTTTTTTTTTTTGTTGTTGTTGTTGTTGTTGGATGCCCAATTCATTGATTTGTTCTTATCATTTTGAGAGGTGCTAATTTTGATACATTTCTTTCACCACGTTGTTGTTGTTTTTTTCCCCTCATTGTTTGTAGAAGGTTAGAAGGTAAGAATCCATCCCAAGTCTTGAATCTTACAGTAACTTGTTTCACCAATATCTCTTTTCTATTATTAATAATATTATTAATCTAATAATTAATAGAAATTAATTTCTATAATTAATAATTATTGCTAATTTTAATATTAGTAATCTAATATATTTATTATTATTAACAGACACATGCTTGATAATACTATAAATTAGAAATCTTGATACTGAAACAAAATGCAAACATTGCTCAATGGATTGAAGGCAAACCTTTGAATTTAGGACAGGGAAAACAGCTCACAATGAGACTAAAGGCATTTGGGAGAAAGATACTTGAGACAATGGTATAAGAAACTTTACTCTGATGTGTATCTCAACTATTTACATCTCTGTCTAAATAAATAAGGTTCAGGTCTTAAAGGGCTTAATCATTTAATCTACATCTCTTGTTTGGCTATAGGAACTTCAAAAAGTATACTTTGTATCAAATCTATAAGTATTTAAGATATGTATATTTGTGGTCCTAATCAATAAAATTTGAAGAGTTGTAACTGAATTCTTTCATTTGGCCTCCTGACCATCACACCTTTCATTCACTACAGGAACTGGACTCCAACAATTATTGTCATCCTTTTAAAGAAATTATTGATTGTTTCTATGATTTGTTCTTTAACCCACTTATTCTTCAGGATTAGATTATTTAATTTCCAATCAACTTTAATATATGTTTCCATTGCCACTATTGAATATAATTTTATTGCATTATGATTTGATCTGAGAATATATTTGATATTTTTCCCTTTTTACATTGCATTTTGAAATTTTTATTAAATTGCATGATTTATTTTGTGTAAATTATATGTGTGGATGACAAAAAAGGCATAGTCCTTTTTGTTCTCATTCAATTTTCTCCAGATGTTTGTCATATCTAACTTTTTTAATATTCTACTTACCTCCTTAGTTTCTTTCTAGTTTATTTGGCAGGGGGTTGACTTGATTAAAATCTGAGAAAGAATAGTTGAGTTCCCCCAAGTATAATTTTCCTATTTCTTCCTACAACTCACTTAATTTTTTTTATGAATTTGGATTCTAGGGGAAGCTAGATGGTACAGTGAATAAACATCTCTAGATTTTGTTTTTTGGGGAAGGCAATTTGGATTAAGTGAATTGTCTGGAGTCACTTAATCCCAATTGCCTCATCAAAAAAAAAAAAATTAAGAAAATGGATGCTATACTAGTTTGTGCATATATGTGTACTTTTAAAGTAATTGCTTCATTATCTGTGGCACTTTTTAGCTGAATGTAGGGTTTTCTTAAAATTTCATTTAATTAGGTCTATTTTTGCTTTACTTTGTCTGAGATCAGGATTAATACCCCTCTTTTTTTTTTTTAACTTTAGCTGAAACAGAATAAATTCTATTCAAGCCCTTTACCTTTACTCTGTGTGTGTCTCTGCTTCAAGTATGATTCTTGCAAACAATACATTACAGGATTTTCATGTAGGTTTTGTTTTTGTTTTGTTTTAATCCTTTCTGCTATCTACTGCTATTTTATAAGGGAATTCATCCCTTTCATTTATGATTATGATGACAACTGTGTATTTCCCTCCAACCTATTCCTTCTTTTTATCCTCTTTCTCTTTTCACCTTTTCTCTTTGTGAAAATTTGAGACTCTTCTATGTCATTGAACAGTAATTTTTACAATTAATAAAATTTCAATTAATTTAATTATTAAAATTTTAAAATTAATTAATTAAAATTATAATTAACTTCTTAATAAAACATTTTATATTAATTTGGGTTTTGAAATTGAAACATATTGACAGAAGATAAACTTAATACATATGCAACAATTAACAAGTATTTTAACAATATTATAGCATTATTAAAAATTTCTTCTCCTTTGCACATTCAACATTCCACCTAAACTGGTATACTTACTCTTCTTGGTATACGAAGTTCCATCTCCCAACTCTGAAAAAACATTCTTTCACATCATGTGTTCTCCCTTCAGTTTCTCTTGAGATAATTTCTTTCTCCCAAGTATAATTGAAAAGCTCCCTCCAGCCCAGGTTTTTCCTAATCCATATCACTCTTTCTGATCTTCCAAAAGCCTTACATACAATTTTAGTGTTTCCTCCCACCCAAGTAGAAATTACTTTAATGTAACTTTATATATATTGTATAAATGCTTATCTGTGCACATAAGTAGAACATACATTACTTCAAGGTAGGGATTGTTTCATTTTTGTCTTTGTATCATTAAAAATGTATAAGTAATCAACAAATGCTTTTTGAATTAAAATTAATTTGAAGTGATGGTCTGAATTGAATTTTAGAACTGGAACAATTCATAGACTCAAGATTATTTAATTGTTAAAACAGATACTATTTTGGCCTATATTTACCAGAATATTATAGATGTTAAGAACTGATTTCATACAATTTCTTTATTAAACTCCAAGCTTTACAAAGAATGCTATATTCTACTCTTGTTATAGCCCTCAAAAGAGAAATTACTCTTTATTTAATGAGTCTTATCATTACAATGTTGTCCATGATATGATTACCATCTTGGGTCACTGTACCTAAAAAAGACCATATTCTATATTTACATGTATATGTGTGTGTGTACATCTCTACTTATATCTATACATACATGCACATATGCATAAACATGTAAATATGCATATTTGTATATTTCACAAAATAGATGATATGGCATCAATCAAGAAAAAAATTTATAAATTTTTCAAGAGAAAAATAAAAAGTATAAGTAATAGTTGAAAGAATATTCTATGCCACTAAACATAATAATTGCAGAATTAAAATATTTGTCAGCTTTTGGTTGATATGCATTAAACTGGAGAAAGATCAAAATATGCAATATTGGATTGCTACAATAAATCAAAAATGCTGCTAATAGATCTGATAATTGATCCATAATATTTGGAAACCAATTTTAAATCCTTGAAAAAATTTCTAAATTCTTCATATTCTCTGATCCAGAAATTTCATTATTTAGACAAAATTGAAAAGGCCAAATTTATCCACAATATCCCTTTTATGCAAGTAAAAACTGGAAGCAAAATCGGTATATATCTATAAAAATTTTTAGTATCTGGATATCATAGGAAATTAATGTCCACACACAAAAAAAAGTGGAAAAATATTAATGAATTAATTACAATAACAGAGACAGTGATACACATAGTGACAAAGCCACAGAGAGAAAGAGAGAAGGCTATGTCAATATTAAACATAACAACTACGTGATATAGATGAAACAACCTAAAAAAGCAACTGAATGTAAATCCAACTTAATGACAAATAATATTTATTAAAAACAGATGATTTAAAAATAAAAATTCTGTCAGTTGGTGGGTACATGAAGGATTGGGACCATGGATGTTGAATGTTTCATAGGCCAATAGAGATAGCTACTACATTAGATTTTCTTGACTAGTATTCATTATTAAAAAGGATGATTCCACAAAAAAGAGGAACACTATATTGGGGAATGATTATTCAAAGTTATGATTTCTTTTCTTTTCCTTTTTTTTTTAAGAGAAAGTCTATCTATTAAAAAGATTTTGAGAATCAGTACAAAAGAAAATCCATACTGGTGAAATTATGAATCCTTGAATTGCTGATATATTGTGGTAAGAAATATAAGTTTATGTTTTTCTTACATTAGATCATGTGAATAAGTGAAGTAGCATATTCTGAATCCAGAAGCCTAAAATCTCAGATTATCCATTCCAATGACTGCACAAGTTTGTATTGTCATCTTAAAAAATACGATTAAATATTTCTCCATCTAAACCTTATTCTAACAATCTACAATCTCTATACTATACTTTCCTTGTCCTCACTACCCCCAACATTATAAACCATAATCCTAGTTGTCACATCATCATATTATTTCTGAAATCATTTTGTCATAATCCCTACTTTTTCTTCTACTCCCCCAATTGAATTCCTAACTTCTCATTTCTTAATACCAACCTTTAAGTTATTTTCCCCCATTTTCTTGTGAAAAATCTAATTTTGCAGCTGCTTATAATTCTTTTGCAGGTGCCACTGATAGATAATTATTCCCCATGGGTTGCTAGTATAATTCCGCCAGGCTCATTTATCACATACAATTACAGCTATTCTACTTTAAAATGTTTTTTTGTTGTGTTTTGTTTCTGGTCGGCTCAGAAGCAACAGCATTATATCAATTTCCAACTAACATCTGTGGATAAAAAGCATTAGAACACAAATGGAATTTCTTCAGGGGGCTGCTCTGCATTATGTTTCTTTCCCCACTGCTTAGATAGAATTGCACTCATTCTATTCTCTTGGAATTCAGGGGAAAAGATACAAAGCCAATTTTGAATTCTTCAATAAAGCTCTCAGGATAATATGTTTTGTTATCAAGGACCTTAGATTATCAGGAGAGGAAAAGAAAAGTACAGTTTCCTATACAAAGGTCTCATACGAGTAAATGGCCATATTCTATGTTTTTGAAAACAAAACTAAAACAACAACACACTTCCAGACATTTGTGTACACAATGTGTATATATTTAATAGTAGTCACAAAGAATAAGCATGGATTTTACAGTTGAGGTAAATTTTTTTTCTGCCTAAATAAGTTCCTTGACATACAATAATCTTCTTAGAGGCATTACTAGCACTGTGACTAATTTAATAAATATTTATTAAGTACTTAAACTCTGTAAAGGATTTTGCTAGGTGCTAGAGGAGCCATACTGTTTAGATACAACATGATGGTCTTTGCTTTCACAGAACACTCAGTATAGCAAGGGGGAAGGTACAAAACAGATAAGTATGGTATGTGAAAGGGTTATGAAATAAAGTTCTGAGTAGACTTACAGGCCATTACCAACCTCTGGATTCATGAAATATATCCTAAAGAATAAAATATTTCAAGTTTAGGTTCATTGATGACTACAAAGGAAAATATTTTTAGAAAGATTAGTGATAGAGTCCAACTCTTCTATTCTTAATTCAAAAATAGAAAAAAATGAACAGAGTAAATGGAAATAAACAACAAAATAACAACAGAACAAAGGGGAGAAATCCTTGGAAGTAAAACATGGACTATGGAAATACTGAATAAATGAGCAGACAAAAAAACAAAACAAAACAAAACAAAAAAAAAAAAAAACAAGCGCTCTTATCTTAATTTTAACACCATGAAAAAAATTTCCAAAGGAAAATGTAATAATACAAAAAATGATTAGACGTGACTATAAGAGTGAATTAAATATCAGTGATAACCTTTGGAGTGACTTAGAATCTAAAACAAATGAAAAAGCTAAGGAAAATTGTATTTTAAAAGAACACAGAGAGGCTACCATGAGTATCAACAAGTTAGAGTTGTATAAGGAATTTTTAACAAAACAATAGACATTCTGAGAAAAAGAATAGAGCTGGCTGCCATATGAAATAGAGAATAGATTTATTCTCCTTATCCCCAAGGGCAAAATGAAAAATGGTGAGTAGAAGTTGTGGAGAAAAATTGAGGTGTAATATCAAGGAAGACAAACAAACCAAAAAAAAAAATCCAGACAAGGAGATTTATCCCAAACTTCAATAACCTGCTTTGAGAGATGTATTGGTATCTTCTTCATCTCCTGTCATATTCATATGACAGACTGCATAACAACTGGAAGTGTATTTTATTGTATTGTAATCATTTTCTCAAGTCTTGACTACAACTCCATAGATAATGTCTCTTTTAACTAAAATTCAGTGAGAAAAAAAGATTTAATATAAAAGTTATGATATGATGAAAACATTTATGAATTATATTATATATATAAGAAACAAATCAAAAGGAAGCAAATGAGGAATACTTGCAATCTATGAAAATCAATGCAGTAGAATTTGAATTTGAAGTTAAGACAATTTTAGAAATACTGATCACTGCTTCTCCCCACCTCCCTCCAAAAAGAACAAAAGTGTTAACATAACACAGAACTTAAATACCATGTTCCAGAAAATTATGTATGAATATATCTAAAAATATTAAATACAGAGATTAAATGAACAAAACATGGAATAGAATTTATCCTGAACTCCTAAGTAACATATTCTATAAAGCCAAGCATATCCATTCTTAGAAAATGAAGTTTTATAATAGGATTACAAAGTTTATATCATTCTTCTTAAAGAATTCTTCATCTTCATTGAAGAAGCAATACTTGATCAAGGTCTTTGAAAAACAAACTTACCAATCAATTAACCACTTAAAAACTTAAATAATGAACAAATGTCATAACTTAGCATTTATATCTTATATAGGAAAAATAAGATGATTGTGACAAAACAACAACAACAAAAACCATTCATTGGGATTGGGTGGGGTGGTTAAAAAAAACATAAGTTTAAGAAGGTGGAAAGAGAGAACAAAAGAATGTACAGGGGAGAAAATAGGATTGAGGGAAATAAAGAGTTGGTAATCAGAACTCTCCCATAAAATGAAAGCAAGTAGCAGAGTGAATTAAAAAACAGAATCCTGGAATATGTTGTTTACAAGAAATACACAGAGAAATATACAGAGTAAAGGTAAAAGGGTGGAACAGAATTTATTATGCTTCAGCTGAAGTAAAAAAAAAAAAAAAAAAAAAAAGCAGGGGTAGCAATTCTGATCTCAAATAAAACAAAAGTAAAAATACATCTTATTAAAAGAGAAAAAAGGGAAATTACATCCTGATAAAGGATAGCATAAATAATCAAGAAGTAATGATACTAAATGTGTGTGTACCAAGTGATAGAGTAGGCAAATTCCTAGAGAAGATTTTAAGCCTAGTTACAGGAAGAAATAAGGAAAAAAAAAACTATTCTGCAGCACCCCAACATTCCCCTAACAGAATCAGACAAATCTAACCACAACATAAACAAAAAAAAAAAACTAGGGAGGATAATAAGATCCTAGAAAACCCGATATGATAGACCTCTAGAGAAAAATAAACAAGGACAGAAAGAAATACACGTTTTTCTCAGCACTACATGATACCTACAAAAAATTGACTATTAGGGCATAAAAACCTCACAATCAAATGCAAAAAGGCAGAAATAGTAAATGCATCCTTTTTAGACCACAATTCAATGAAAAATGTATTCAATAAAGGGCCAGGGAAAGACAGACTAAAGACCAATTGTAAATTAAATAATGTAATTCTTAAAAAATGAGTGGGTCAAAACAACAAATCACTGCAACAATCCACAATTTGATCCAAGAAAATGACAATAATGAGACCCCATACCAAACCTATGGGATGCAACCAAAGCAGTTCTTAGGGGAAATTTTATACCTCTAAATAGCTACATAAATAAAATAGAGAAAGAGGAGATCAATGAATTAGGCATGCAACTAAAAAAAAAGTTAGAAAAAGAACAAATTAAAAACCCTAAATTAAATTAGAAATTAGAAATTTTGAAACTCAAAGAAGAGATTAATAAAATAGAAACTAAGCAAATTGAACCAATAAATAAAACTAAGAGTTGGTTTTATGAAAAAAAAAAACTATCAAAATAGTTAATCCTTTGGTTAATTTAATCAGAAAAAAATGAAAGAAAAAACCTAATCACTAGTATCAAAAATGAAAGAAGGGAACTTACCACCAATGAAAAAGAAATTAAAGAAATAGTTAGGAGATATTTTGCCCAACTCTAACAATCTAACCAAAATGGATAAATATTTACAAAAATATGATTTTCTCAGAATAACCGAAGAAGAAATAAATTACTTAACTAGTCCCATTTTAGAAAAAGAAATTGAACAAGTCAACAATGAACTCCCTAAGAAAAAAATCTCCAGAACTCAATCAATCACAAGTTAATCCTATCAAACATTTAAAGAACAATTAATTCAAATACTATGTATTTGATTTGGAAATTATTTGGAAAAATAGATTAAAGAAGGAGTACTGTCAAATTCCTTCTATGACACAAATATGGCATTGATTCCTGAACCAGGAAGGACCAAAACAAAGAAAGAAAATTACAGACCAATCTCCCTCATGAATATTGATGCAAAAATTTTAAATAAAATATTAACAAAGATTACAACTTATCAAAGGATAATTCACTATGACAAAGTAGGATTCATACCAGGAATGCAAGACTGGTTCAATATCAGGAAAACTATTACTATCATCAACCATATCAATATCAAAACCAACAGAAATCATATTATAATCTCAATAGATGCAGAAAATGCTTTTGACAAAATACAGCACTCATTCCTATTAAAAACACTAGAGAGAATAGGGATAAAGGGAACATTCCTTAAAATAATAAGCAGTATCTATCTAAAAGCTACAGTAAGCATTATTTGTACTAGAAAGAAGCTATACACATTTCCAGAAAGATCATGAGTGAAACAAAGATGTCCATTATCACCATTATTATTCAACATTGTATTAGAAATTTTGGCTTTAACAATAAGAAAAGAAAAAGAAATTAAAGGAATTAGAATAGGCAATGAGCAAATAACTCTATCAGTCTTTGCAGATGATATGATGTTATAGTTAGAGAATACTACAAAATCATCCAAAAATCTACTGGCAACAATTCAAAGTTTTAGCAAAATAAAATAACCCCCCCAAAAAACAATGAAAGCAAGTTTAAAAAGTTCATATCTTTGATAATGACAAATTGTTATTAATAGTAATATACAAATATGTAAATTTGAAATATGACTTTAAAAGTTTATTCAATATATTTGTTAAATTTCAAATTCTACAATTTATGAAAACCTAAATGCAAAGATAAATGCTGCTCAATATATCAAAAATTCATGAATTCCCTGTAAAACTTTCCTTGGAGAAAAGATACATATTATTAATATATAAAACAATATAACTATTTATTATATTAATATATAGCATTATATATATATATATATATATATATATATCTGTGTTTTCTGTGTGTCTGTGTGTCTATGTGTATACACACAAACACACATTTCTTGAAACATATTACTAAAGGAAGGAAAAAATTAAATATGCAAATCTTAAATATGTAAATAATCAAATAACTAACTCACAAAACATGCAATTTTTTTGAAAACCAGAATATATGTGTCAAATTAAAAAAAAAAACTTTTTTCTTGCAAAGATTAACAGCATTGAAAATCTATTACTCAATATGAAAGAGAACAGAAAAATAATGAAGTCAAAATCACATAACTGAAAACAGAATTGGGCAGGGAAAAAATTCTCATTGAACAGGACACATTGGTTTTCAACAGCAAAACACAGTATATGTCTTTTCAGTCTGAGAAAAGCAACAAAATATAAACATTCAATTGGTATTTATAAGATAACAGAATCATTGTGCCAACAAATAAAATCTAAACAAGCAAATCTCTAAAGTATTAATAATAATAATACCTGGCCCTGACTAATTTATTAGTGAATTCTACCAAACGATTAAAGAATAAATTTTTTCAGTGTTTCATACAAGTTTTTTCTTAGTAGAAATTGTGAAAACTCTACTATATATCTTTTAGAAATATTATCCCTATATCCAAACCAGCAAAGAATAAAATGGAAATAGACCACATGCCCATTTTATTTTTTCTACATACTTTATTTTATTTTTAATTGATGCTTTTTATTTTCAAGATATATGCAAAGATAATTTTTCAACAATTACTCTTGCAAAACCTTGTATTACAATCTTTCCCTCTCTTTCTCCATCCCTTCCCCAGATGGCAAGTAATCCAATATATGTTAAACATGATAATGATAATTGAATGTAAATTCAATATAAGCCACATGCCCATTTTATGAATGAATAATGATATGAATTTTTTCACATAGATTCTTGCAATATTACTAAAATAATATGCATTATTATTTGTACAAAAACTTTTCAGTTTGGTATAATCGAAATTTTCTATTTTGTGATCAGTAATGATCTCTAGTTCTGCTTTGGTCATAAAGTCCTTCCCCTTCCACAGGTTTGAGAGGTTAACTGTCCTGTGTTCCTCTCATTTATTAATAATTTTATTCTTTATGCCTAGGTCATGAACCCATTTTGACCTTATCTTGGTGTACGGTGTTAAGTGTGGATCAATGCCTAGTTTCTGCCATATTAGTTTCCAATTTTCCCAGCAATTTTTATCAAACAGTAAGTTCTTATCCCAAAAGCTGGGATCTTTGGGTTTCTCAAAGACTAGGTTGCTATATTTGTTGACTGTTTTATCCCTTGAACCTAACCTATTCCACTGATCAACTAATCTATTCCTTAGCCAATACCAAATGGTTTTGGTAACTGCTGCTCTATAATATAGTTTTAGATCTGGTACAGCTAAGCCACCTTCATTTGATTTTTTTTTTTCATTAATTCCCTTGAAATTCTTGACCTTTTGTTTTTCCATATGAATTTTGTTGTTATTTTTTCTAGGTCAGTAAAATAGTTTTTTGGGAGTCTGATTGGTATAGCGCTAAATAAATAGATTAGTTTAGGTAATATTGTCATCTTTATTATATTTGCTCGCCCTATCCAAGAGCATTTAATATTTTTCCAATTGGTTAGATCAGACTTAATTTGTGTGAAAAGGTGAAAAGTGGTCTATAATTTTGCTCATAAAGGTTCTGATTTTCCCTTGGCAGATAGATTCCTAAATATTTTATATTATCAGTAGTTACTTTAAATGGAATTTCTCTTTGTAACTCTGACTGTTGGATTTTGTTAGTGATATATAAGAATGCTGATGACTTATGTGGGTTTATTTTATTGTAATGGGCTGAGGTTTGAGCTGATGCACTGAGGTCCCAAGTACGTGAGGCTAGATATTATTGGGCTATACTCTATTAATATACATGATTGGATAAAGAATGGTCCCTGCCCACTCTCCATGCAAGTCCTGATGTGTTGTATAGGAAATGACGATTTTGGTGGGTGGAGGCAGAGAGAGAGAGAGGAAGAGAAGCTGGGAGAGATTGGGCCTGGGTTTGAGACTCCGAGCTGCTGGTTGTGTGGCTGCTGGTCGAGCTAGCTTCTTGACTCAGCTGCACACATTGCTATTGCCGATTCTCTTCCACCTCCTATCCTTCTTCACTGAGAATAAAGACTGATGATTTTCCCTTAACCTGAATTCCTGACTTCTGCTGATTTAAAAATACGTGATCTTCACAATTTTATAACCAGCAACTTTGCTAAAGTTGTGGATTATTTCTAATAACTTTTTAGTAGAATCTCTGGGGTTCTCTAAATATACCAATATGCATTATTATTAAGTTAATTTTATGTATGAGTCCATTCATTTTCCTTATTCAACATTAGTAAAATAATAAAAAAAAATTAATGACCAAATGAACAGATTGGTAGATAAATAAAAGGAAAATGTTTAATTCAGTCTTTTTAAAGATATAAAAAAATTTTATCTTAGTATTCCAAGTATCTATTTAAAACAAAGAAGTAGCATTGTTTGTAATGAAGAAATACTACAAACTTTCCAAATAAGCTTAAATGAAATATCACTACCATTATTATTATGTGAAATAATACTAGAAACTATATGAACCATGAAAAGAAACCATTTCTGATCTAGAAAAAGGCAGGTCAAAATATGAAGGAAAACATGGTTTTTAGAGATTGATCCAATAATGAGAAAATATATTGATGCTGTTCTCAGATAAGGCATTCATGTAAAGATAGGATTAAAATCACTTTCACCACTTCACCCTATTTTCACCTTGATATACCTTAATATGTTTCAATAAGCCATAAATAGAGCTCTACTCATACAAACACCATCCCAATTAAGAACTTTCACCTTTTGCCTTTCCTTCAAACACCTATCTAAAAAGTTTCCTAAATGATAGATATAATAACTGTAACACTTCTCACATAAAACATCTTCAGTAGTTTCCCATTGTCTCATAAATATTTCCTTAAGAGTCAGTCTCCTTCCTTTGTGAATTCACATGGGCAAATTCTCATTCTTGAAATATTCAATTTTATCTCTTTCATGAGCCCTTTGGTCCCCAAAACCATGGCTACCATCTCTATGAAGCTTTCTCTGATTCTAACTTACTAGCATTCTCTCTGTTCTCAAAATTTTGCATTGCATATATTTCTATACATAATATAACCCATCATGATGGAATGTTAACTCAATAAAGTTGAAGAGTGTTTTGATTTTTTCTCTTTGTATCCTCAGTTATTATAATTCTCTGGGTCCCTGGTCTTGATTCTACAGCCAAAATGACTAGTGGTTTTCAGGGCCAGGCATCTAATAGTACTGCAATTGGAATACTAGGCTACTTCTAAAAGTTCCAGGGCAGAAAAGAAGGCTTGCGGTCAGTGAAAACAACTGCATAAAACTCTTGAAGCTTGGGACAGTGCACCTTCCATAATGAAAAAAAAGATGCTTACTTTAGCAAAGAGTTAAAAGCTGAGTAATAGATTAAGAAAATGAACAGGCAACAAAAAAGTTTCTAATCATTGAATGTTATTTTGGTGGCAAAGAAGATCAACCACATACTCAGAAGATGATAACAAAATCTTATATGACCAAAGGCTCCAAGAAACATAACAATTGGGCTCAGGCCATGGAAGCGCTTAAAAAGTATTTTGAAAATAAATTATGAGGTCTAGAAGAAAAAGTAAGAAATGAACTGAAAGTTGTGCAAAAGGAAATATGAAATGTTAATGAGGAGAAGAATACCTTAACAAAATTAGTCATTTGGGGAAGGAAGGTACAAAAAAAAAAAACTGGGGAAAATCATATTTTTAAAAAATGAGAATTCAGCAAGTGAAAGCTAATGATTTTATGAGAAGTCAAAATACAATAAAGCAAATTTTTTGAAAATGAAAAAAGTAAGAAACAAATGTGAAATATCTAATTGGAAAAATGGCCAACTTGGAAAATAGATCCAGGAGGGGTAATTTTAAAATTATAGGTCTACCTGAAAGTCATTATTAAAAAAAGATCTAGAACACCAAATTTCAAGAAATTAACAAGGAAAACTGTCCTGATATTCTAGAACTAGAGGGTAAAACAGAAATTGAAGAATCTACTGGTCACTTCCTAAAAGAGATCCCAAAATGAAAACTCCCAGGAATATTGTAGCCAAATTATCGAACTCTCAAGTCCAGGAGAAAATATTCCCTCATCCAGAAAGAAACAATTCAAATACAGTGGAGCCACAATCAGGATAACATAAGATTGAGCAGTTTCTACATTAAATTACAGGGAGCTTGGAATAAGAAATTCTGGAGAGCAATGGAGCTAGAATTACAACCAAGAACCACTTATCCAGCAAACTGAGTATGATACTTGAGAAGAAAATGTGGATATTCAATGAAATTGAGGATTTTCAAATATTTGTAATAATTCTAGAGATGAATGGAAAATTTGATTTTCAAATACAGGACTGAAGAGAAGCATAAGGAGATAATTAGAAAAGTGATATCATAAGGGACTAAATTAGGTTTATCTGTTTACATTCCTACATGGGAAGATGATACTTGTAAAATTAGAATTTTCTTATTATTATGACAGTTTGAAGGAATAGATAAATAAATAAATAGATAGATCTATAGATTTATAGAGATAGAAACAGAGAGAGACAGAGAGACAGAGAGACAGAAACAAAGAGGCAGAGAAGGACTGAGACATAACCTTTGATCAAACAATACCATTATTAGACTTTATTACAAAAGAGATTTTAAAAGGAAAAAGGGGAAAGAAAAAGGACCTATATGTTAAAAAAATATTTGAAGCACCTCTTTTGTCAGGACAGAGAATTAGAAATTGAGGGGATGCCCATCAATTGGGGAATGGCAAAATAAATTGTGGTGTGTGATTGTAAAGGAAGATTATTGTTCTATGAGAAGTGATGAGCAGGATGCTTTATTAAAAACACGTAGAAAGTCCTACATAAATGCAAAGTGAAAAGAAATGTATTCAAAGTAATGGCAGTGTACTGGGATGACCGCCTGTAAATGACTTTGCTATTCTCAATAGTATAATTATCCATGTGTACTCTGAGGGTCTTATCATGAAAAATCCTATCCATACCCAGAGAAAAATTGTGTTTGAATATAGATTGAATCATACTTTCACTCTCTTTTAAAATTTTATTTTTCTTGAAGTTATTTTTTAATTAGGTGGGAGATATAGGTTTTCTTTCACAACATGACTATTATGGCAATGTTTTGCATAATTTCACATGTGTTTTCTTAATGGGGTTTGGGGATGGGAATAAGCAAGAGAATTTGAGAATCAAAAGTTTTAAAAAGAACAAAATTGTTTTATATGTAACTGGAAAAATATCAAATACATAAATTATAAACAATTTTAAAAAATATATTCATATGTTTTAGATGTTGGTGATACAAATACAAAATGAAAAAGTCCTTGCTCCAAAGGAACTTACATTCTAAAAGCAGATAAAATACAAAGAAAATAGTGTTCAGGGAATCCAGTGTTAATGGGGATGAGGAAATGAGGAAGAATGAGGAGATAGAAATGAGAAATTGGAAGAGCAGGCCCAGGAGAGTTTATTGAATGACCATTGCAATTTTTATATGTATTTGATTACTGTGGGAAAAAAGATGCCCAAGGAAGGCAAGATTTTTTTTAAATAAAATGTTTTTAATTTTTCATAATACATGTAATAATAGTTTTCAATATTCATCTCTATAAAAATTTGTGTCCCATGTTGTTATCCCTCCCTCCCTTTCTTGTATTTCTTCCCCCTTCCCCATACTCCCATCTTCCCCTAAAAACATGTAATCCAATATAGGATAACCATGTGCAATTTTTCTAAACATATTTCCACATTTCATCATGCTGCACAAGAAAAATCTGATCAAAAAGGCCTTTTCTCACATTTACTCTCTGGATGTGGATGGTTTTTTCTATCACAAATCTATTGGATTTGCTTTTAATCACTTATCTTTTGAAAGTATAAGCCCAGATTTACAGATTAGAGGCATGTCCAACATAGTCTTTGACTGGAGAGAGTACATTAAGTGGATTCCCACTTACCTACCAATTAGAACAATTGAGTTCCTATGGGAGAATCTTCTAAAACAATTTACCAACTTCTCCAAAGAGAGAAGAAATGGTCTCTGGAACCCATTATTTTTGCTACAGGGTTAAAATTCCAAGAGAAGAATAAGTGTATCAAAGGTAGATGAGGACAAGATGACCAGATAGTCACTGCTACAATGCTTAGCCAATTCTTAGGATACTATATAAAGTTGACCTTAGACAAGTGTTAACTTATAATGTCGAATAATAAAGATTAAAATAAAAAATGCTATAAGCTAATGCTTAATTCTTGCTCCTTTTATATCTTCCAATTAATTTTGTTTTAATCGTTAACTATTAGCAAATTTGTTGATGATAATGTTGACAGCCACGTGACTCAGTGGATACAGTGCTGGGTGGAGAGTCAAGACCTATTACAAAAGCATCTTCAGACACTAATTATTTGTGGAACCTGGCCAAGTCACTTAAACTCTATTTGCTTTAATCCATTGGAATAGGAAATGGCAAAACACATTAGTATTTTTACCAAGAAAACACCACAGAGAGCTACGGTCCACAGGGTTACCAGTAGTCAGGGACTACTGAGCAACAACAACAATGCTATCATTAACAAACTAAAATTAGTAGTATATTTTCTTAAGTTTTGCATTGATGTTTTTGACTTTTTTGTTTGTTTATTTGCAATCGTTGACTTCAAGGTTCCCTAACAAGATCATCTGACAGCTTGTAGTTATCCCAAACTTCAGATCTTACAGATTCAGTCTTATTCTATGATGCAAATACAATATTCTAAGATAAATAAGTAACTATCTTATTTATTAGATAAGCAACTATCAATGCTAAACCTAAACTTGTCACCATTTCTAGTTCAGGTTGCATAATGCCTTTGCGCATGCTATTCCCTATTCCCAAATGCTTTCCCCCTCTATTTTAATTATTGAAATTCATCTTCCAGGTGCAGAAAAAATCACCATGGCATAGTGGAAAAGAACTATACCGAGAATGCGGAATACCTGGGCTCAAATTCCACCTTATATGTTTACTGGATATGGGACTTTGGGAACCTTAAATGATTAAAATGATATTGATAAAATCTTATCTCACAAAGTTCTTGGGAAAAATATAAAATTGAAGAATACATGTAAACCAATTTGATAACTTTGAAGTATTAGATAAAATAAGTATTACAATAATAATTATTATATTTTGAAGTTTTACTTTATTCCTTTTTCCTGATCACCTAAGTCAGTAAGAATTATTACATTCTAGATTGATCCCCTCTCCCCATTTTTCATGTCGCTAAATGTATATCCCAAGTACACATGAATATTATGTATCATTTTATGTTAAGGTTATTTATATTTTGGGGATTTGTCTTCCACTTAGTCTCTGTTATCCCCCTCAGTGTTAACAGTATTGTGAGCATAGTAAATGCTTCATAAATTGTTAAAATAAAAATAGAAAGTCATCATGAAGCATCTCTTTCTTTTTTGTACCCCTACCCAACTATTTATACATATAGAATATTGTTACATAAGATAATTCTAGCTCTTTGTAAAGGCTAGACTTTCCTAGATTTGGGTCCATTTGAAGTATAAGGCAGTTTATTTCCCTGAGGATGAAATTAACCCCTTCACTATATGAAATATCCTATTAACCATGCTGAATGAAAAATTTTTCCCCTTCTGAAAAGATCAGAGTTAACATCTCACATTTTCAAAATTATTAAAATTATCTACATAACTTTACAACTCCAGATGCTTATCAAAACAGTCAAATCCATCTTTTTCATAGTTGATAAATGAATCAAGGGTAACAAAATGTAATTATTGTTCAAACTAATAGATTTTTGTACCATCAAAAGTATCTCCCAGAGTAGTAATTCACCGCTATAAGTCTTTTATTCTGACAAAGACATTGTGTCTCTAAATTTTATTGCAGCCAGTCATTGGTGGAAAATGAACTTAATCATTTAATGTTCATACAGAGTGAATACAAACACTATGAGTGAGGTAAAGCAAGAGGGCAGAAAGTAAGCAACAGAACAGAGTCAAGAAGAAAGAAAAAAATGGGAATTCAGATCAGAAATTAGGAATTAGGAGACTAAGGAGAATAAAGGGCCACAAAATCAGAATCAATGTATCATGATCTCTTAGGCAAAATCCTTATGGTATAAAGGAGGAATTCATTCCTTAAAGCCAGAAAGACTAGGTCATGGAAAAAATTGGTTAGCATACAGAAAACATGAGTAAAAAAGCATAGAAACTTCTGGAAATTAAATTCTGGAAGAGTGCTAAGCTGAGCAACAAGCTAACATGAGCAACAAATACATCAATGTTGGTTCATTGATTGATTCATCTATATTTAATGTGGAGGTTTTCTTGGGGGCCAGCCTTAGTCTTAGTTGAAATAAATAATGTTATATTATCTTTCTAAATTTCATCTAGCCATGGAAAGGCCATTAAAGGAAAAGATATTTTGATAATGAACAACAAAATGGAATTATGAATATAATTTCTTCTTATATCCATAGTATCTCACAGAGTTGAATGAAATCACTTCCCTCATACTATCAGTCAACATGTCATATATTCATAATAAAATATCTCTGTAAATTTATAATTACAGATGCTTATCAAAACAGTCAAATCCATTTTTCACTGTTGATTTATGAATATAAAAACAATTTTTGAATTATGCCAACATAGGGAGTTTCCAATATGGCAATTCCCTCTAAAATGCAGATGAATTTTCTCTGTGATTTAGTTCTAAGAATTTTCTGACACACACAGATAATAAATGACTTTATTAATGTAACATAGTAAGTTTCAGAGATAATGTCTGAAACTGTTTCTTCCTGACTACAAGTTTAATACTTTATGTACTGTTCCAAGAGTATTAAACATATGGCAATAGTGCTATACACATTTATTGAATGAATTCCAGGTCAGGAAGGCAGATCAGAATAGAATATAACATTGAATGCCCTTGATTAACCATGATCAGTAATGAATGCTGGGAATTTGGTAGATGTGAGTTGTGTGCGTAGGGCTAAGAGAATGCAAAAGCAACATAAAGACTATTCTTTTTAATCCACAAAGCACAGCTGTTGTTTTCTGATGAGTGGGTGCCTACACTTATGAGCTTTGGGTGTCAAGCTATAGTGATATAAAAGTAAAAATAAAAAAGAAACCAAAAAAAAAATCCACCCCAAACTTATCGGAGCTGTAATTTTCTGGTAAAAGAAAATAAAATCATTTCCTTAATGTGTAATATACTTTGTCTTCCCAAATATTCATTAATATCCTTTCTAAGTAAGAGTATTTAATCATTCTGAGACATAAATTTTTGGGAAAAGATCTTTCAGTAAGGGACAGAATATAGATTAATAAATATTTCCAGAACCAAGTTATTCCACTGATATTTTATAAATCTATCTGTTCATTTGAATTTATTGATTCCACAAATATTTAAATACTGTATACCTGAGATACTAACATTTTATTTACTGGAACAAAAAGAAATGAAGTAAGACATGATCCTTGCCCTCATGGTGCTTATCATTTGGTAAAAGTGCTAGAACCAAAACATAAATATAATTAAAATTAGAACACAGTTCCTGCTGAAGAGGAATGAGTTATCAAGATACTTTTAGTGAAGATCATTAGAGATGGAACTTGAAAGATGAACAAGGTATATGAAGATAAATGAGGAAGATATTCAAAGTGTATGAATTAAGAAAAAAATAACCAGAAGAAAACTAGAGGAAAGAAAGAATATATAAGAAAAATAGGAAACAAGAGCACCAGCCCTGGAGTCAGGAAAACCTGAGTTAAAATCTGACCTTAGACACTTAACACTACCTAGCTGTTTGACAATAGGAAAGAGACTTAACCCCAGTTGTCTCTGGGGAAAAAAATGGAAAAAGAAAACAAATATAACAAAAAGATTAGAAGAAGGAAATAATGGGATATACATGGGATATATAATTAAATAGCATTATTTGAAATGAAGCTAGAAAAGTAAAAAAAAAAAAAGATATATTTTGAAAGATCTGAAGTAGTACCTATGCCATTTTCACTGAATTATATAAGAAGAAGTAATTGAATGTTTTCTAGCCTTTAAAATGACAGAATCAAAAAAGAACAATTAGAACAATGAAACAATTCATCTGGAAGCAGAGTTTGGGATAGATTGAAACAGAGAAACCACTTAAGAGGTAAATGTTTCCTATACTCAAGACATTCTGTGAATTGCTGTACATAAAAGGAGAAATAAAGTATTGCTTAAGGAAATTATATAAATATAATAAAGAGAAGTGATAAGGGCTAAAATCAGAGAATGCATGAGGAGTGGAGTCGAGATAGCAAAGTAAAGATGGAGACTCGACCTCTCCCCAAACCCTTCCAAATTTATTTAAATAATTACTCTAACTAAAATTTAATGTCAGAACACACAAAAAGACGAAGTGAACATTTTCCAGCCAATGACAACTTAGAAGGCCAGCTGGGAAGATCTATGGCATTGGGTGAGAGTCTAACAGAGAGTCCTCATCAGCATACCCCCAGCCCTGATCCCAGCACTAGGAAAGCCAGAAGGGATCTAAGAACCCCTGCATAAGTTTCAGTAGTCTCACTCAGAATATCCAAAGACAACATGAAAAACCAGCAGGAAAGTGTGTTAGTAAGGTGAGAGGGGGTTGGAAACCAGCAGACCAGGAATGAGAATGGTGGTGGTAATAGCTTCAACTTCCAGAGGCCTCAGCTCTATTGGAGCTGAGGAAGGACTCAGTTGCTTTAGCACACTAGAATTTGCAGCCAAGTGGAGTAGGGACACTTCTCAGATTTCCATAGCAAAAAAAGAATACTCTTGGGATCAGGTCCCTAGAATCTTCTCCAAAAAAAAACTTCACAGAATCCTTGAAGCTTGGAACAATGTACTCTCCACCTTGGAAATGAAGTTCTACTTTAACAAAAAGTTACAAGCTGAGTAATAAGCTGCAAAAATGAGTTAACAGAAAAAAAACAAGATTCTTACCATAGAAAGTTACTATGGTGATAAGGAAGTTCAAAAGACAAATTCTGAATAAAATAGCAAAGTCAAAACTCCTACATTTAAAACATCCAAGAAAAATAAGAATTGGGCAAAGGTATTTTGAAAATTAAGAGAGATAGAGAGAAAATTGGGAAGAGAATTAAAAGTAGTGCAAAATAAAATGCAAAAAAAAGCTAATGAAGAGAAGAATGCATCAAAAAGCAAAATTAGCCAAATTGGAAGGGAGGTACAAAAGATAACTGGGGGAAATAATTCCTGAAAATTAGAATTTGGCAAGTAGAAGTTAACAACTTTTTGAGAAATCAAGAAACAATTAACAAAACCAAACGAATGAAAAAATAAAACAATGAAATATCTCATTAGAAAAACAATTGAACTGGAAAATACATTCAGGAAAAATAATTTTAAAATTATTAGTCTACATGAAAACCATAATAAAAAAAGATCCTAAAATCACCTTTCAAGAAATTACCAAGAAAAACTGTCCTGATATTCTAAAATCAGAGGATAAAATAGAAATTTTAAAAATCCATCAATCACTTCCTGAAAGAGATCCCAAGATGAAAATTCCCAGGACTATTATAGCCAAATTCAAGGAAAAAATAATGCAAATATCCAGAAAGAAACAATGGAAGTATAGCGGAGCCACAATCAGAATAACACAAGATTTATCAGCTTCTACATTAAAGGACTGCAAGGCTTGAAATATGATATTGAGAGAGTCAGAGACCTAGGATTACCAGCCAAGAATCACTTATCCAGAAAAACTGAGTAAAATCCTTCAGGGGAAAAGGTAGAAATTTAATAAAATAAAATCTTTTCAAGCATTCATTTTGAAAAGACCAGAACTGGTTAGAAAATATGATTTTAAAATTCAGAATACAGGAGAAGCATTAGAAGGTAATCAGGAAAGGGATAATATAAGAGACATAATAAGACTTATCTGTTTACATTCCTACATGGGAAGATGATACTTGTAACTCATAGGAACTTTCTGATTATCTTGATAGTTAGGTGGAGTATATATAGGAAGAGGGCACAGGTATGAGTTGAATTTGAAGAGAAAACATGTTTAAAAAATAAAAGGAAGGAAGGAAGAAGAGTGTGTGGGAAGAAATGGAAAGGGAGACGTAGAATGGTGTAAATTATCTGCCATAAAAAGAAGAAAGAAAAGTGTTTTGCAGTGGAGGGGAAGAGGGGGAAGAGAGAGGGAAGGAGTGACCCTTACTCTCATCAGAATTGCTCAAAGAAGAAATGACATACAATTATAGAAATCTTTTTTACCCTGCAGAAAAGCAGGAGGGGAAGGGAATACAAGAAAGTGGAAGGGTGATAGAAGAGAGAATATATTGGGGGAGGAGGTGGTAAGTAGTAAAACACTTTTGAGGAGGAAAAGGGTGAAAGAAGAGAAAGAAAAGAATGAACTGGAGAGATGCAGTTAGCAAAAGTAACTGGGAAAAGAATTTTGAAGCAAGTTTCTCTGTTGGAGACCTCTGTTCTCTGTTGGAGAACTGTGCCCAAGGAACATAAAATCATTCATATCCTTTGATCTAACAAAACCACTACTAGGAATGAACGCCCAAAATAGATTTTTAAAAAAGAAAAAGGATCCATAAAAACAGTTATAGCTGTTCTTTTCTCAGGCCAAAGAATTGCAAATTGAGGAAGCCCAGAAATTGGGAATGTCTGAATAAATTGTGGTATGTGATTATGATGGAATATTATTGTTCTATGGGAAATGATAAACAGAATGCTCTCAGAAAAACCTGGAAAGTCAGGCAACTGACTCAAGCAAAATGAAATGTACTGTGTACAAATTAATAGCAAGGTTCAGTTGTGAATGACTTTTCTTTTCTCAGCAAAGAATGATCCAAAACTACTCTGATGAATTTATGATGAAAAATATTATCCATACTAAGAGAAAGAAATGATTGTATCTGAATAGAGATTGAAGCAGTCTCTCTTTTTAACTTTAATTTCTAGAGATTTTTTTTGGGGGAGGAGGAGATCCATAATTTCTTTCACAACATGACTTCTATGGACATAGATTCACATATGCCTTCTTAATTGGAGAGACTCTGGAATTCAAAGTCTTTAAAACAAATGTTAAAAATGTTTAAATGCAACCGAGGGAAATAAAATATTAAATGTATACATACATATTTATATTGCATATAAATTTTACATTTATTTGTATGCTTATTTTACAGGTTTATTTACATGTTATAATTTTATATTGCACATAAAATTAGAGAGTGCAATATATACAGGAGAGGACAAAAGCAGAGATACTCTGTAACAGAATTGAAAGGATTAAGAATATAGAATGGAAAAATGTGCCGCATTAGGAATCAGAGGACTTGGGTTCAAATTATGATTTTGCCACCTTGCCAGGATACAGCTATCTGTATACTTTGTGCAAGCATTTTAATCTCCCTAGGCTTCAGTTTTCTCATCTGTTGAAAATCAAGGGGTTAGAATTCAGGAGAGCAATTTGTAACTATGACCAAAGGGATACCAAATTGTGTATACCCTTTGATCCAGCAGTGTCTCTACTGGGTTTATATCCCAAAGATGTCATAAAGGAGGGGAAGGGACCCACACATGCAAAAATGTTTGTGTCGGCCCTCATTGTAATGACCAGAAAATGGAAACTGAATGGATGCCCATCAGTTGGAGAATGACTGAATAAGTTATGGTACATGAATATTATGAAATGTTATTGGTCTGTAAGAAATGATCAGCATGATGATTTCAGAGAGGCCTGGAGAGACTTACATGAACTACTGCTAAGTGACATGAGCAGAACCAGGAGATCATTGTACATGGCAAGAACAAGATTATATGATGATCAATTCTTTTTTTTTCCAAATAAGTATTCTTTTTATTTATTTTTTAAATAACTTTTTATTGCCCATGCAGGGTAATTTTTTACAACATTATCCCTTGCACTCACATCTCTTCCAATTTTTCCCCTACCTCCCTCCCCGCCTCCCCCCACCTCCCCCAGATGGCAAGCAGTCCTATACATGTTTCCCCCCCCCCACCCTTAAGGAAATTTATTTATTTATTTATTTAATAGCCTTTTATTTACAGGTTATATGTATAGGTAATTTTACAGCATTGACAATTGCCAAACCTCTTGTTCCAATTTTTCCTCTCTTACCCCCCACCCCCTCCCCCAGATGGCAGGATGACCACTAGATGTTAAATATATTAAAATATAAATTAGATACACAAGTATACATGACCAAACTGATATTTTGCTGTACAAATAGAATCAGACTCTGAAATATTGTACAATTAGCTTGTGAAGGAAATCAAAAATGCAGGTGGACAAAAATATACGGATTTGGAAGTCAATGTAATGGTTTTTAGTCATCTCCCAGAGTTCTTTCTCTGGGCGTAGCTGGTTCAGTTCATTACTGCTCCATTGGAAATGATTTGGTTGATCTCGTTGCTGAGGATGGCCAGGGCCATCAGAACTGGTCATCATCTAGTATTGTTATTGAAGTATATAATGATCTCTTGGCCCTGCTTGGTTCATTCAGCATGAGTTCGTGTAAGTCTCTTCAGGCCTTTCTGAAATCATCCTGTTGGTCATTTCTAACAGAAAAATAATATTCCATAATATTCATATACCACAATTTATTCAGCCATTCTCCAACTAATGGGCATCTACTCAGTTTCCAGTTTCTAGGACTACAAAAAGGGCTGCCACAAACATTCGTGCACATACAGGTCCCTTTCCCTTCTTTATGATCTCTTTGGGATATAAGCCCAATAGTAACACTGCTGGATCAAAGGGTATGAACAGTTTGATAACTTTTTGAGCATAGTTGCAAATTGCTCTCCAGAATGGTTGGATGTATTCATAGTTCCACCAACAATGTATTAGTGTCCCTGTTTTCCCACATCCCCTCCAACATTCCGCATTATCTTTCCCTGTCATTCTAGCCAATCTGACAGGTGTGTAGTGGTATCTTAGAGTTGTCTTAATTTGCATTTCTCTGATTAATAATGACTTGGAGCATCTTTTCATATGACTAGAAATAGTTTCAATTTCTTCATCTGAGAATTGTCTGTTCATATCCTTTGACCATTTTTCAATTGGAGAATGGCTTGATTTTTTATGAATTAGAGTTAATTCTCTATATATTTTGGAAATGAGGCCTTTATCAGAACCTTTGACTGTAAAAATATTTTCCCAGTTTATTGCTTCCCTTCTAATCTTGTCTGCATTAGTTTTGTTTGTACAAAAACTTTTCAGTTTGGTATAATCGAAATTTTCTATTTTGTGATCAGTAATGATCTCTAGTTCTTCTTTGGTCATAAAGACCTTCCCCTTCCACAGGTCTGAGAGGTAAACTATCCTATGTTCCTCTAATTTATTAATAATTTCATTCTTTATGCCTAGGTCATGAACCCATTTTGACCTTATCTTGGTGTACGGCGTTAAGTATGGATCAATGCCTAGTTTCTGCCATATTAGTTTCCAAATTTCCCAGCAATTTTTATCAAACAGTAAGTTCTTATCCCAAAAGCTGGGATCTTTGGGTTTGTCAAAGACTAGGTTGCTATATTTGTTGACTGTTTTATCCCTTGAACCTAATCTATTCCACTGATCAACTAATCTATTCCTTAGCCAATACCAAATAGTTTTGGTAACTGCTGCTCTATAATATAATTTTAGATCTGGTACAGCTAAGCCACCATCATTTGATTTTTTTTTCATTAATTCCCTTGAAATTCTTGACCTTTTGTTTTTCCATATGAACTTTGTTGTTATTTTTTCTAGGTCATTAAAATAGTTTTTTGGGAGTCTGATTGGTATAGCGCTAAATAAATAGATTAGTTTAGGTAATATTGTCATCTTTATTATATTTGCTCGCCCTATCCAAGAGCATTTAATATTTTTCCAATTGGTTAGATCAGACTTAATTTGTGTGAAAAGTGGTCTATAATTTTGCTCATAAAGGTTCTGATTTTCCCTTGGCAGATAGATTCCTAAATATTTTATATTATCAGTAGTTACTTTAAATGGAATTTCTCTTTGTAACTCTGACTGTTGGATTTTGTTAGTGATATATAAGAATGCTGATGACTTATGTGGGTTTATTTTATAACCAGCAACTTTGCTAAAGTTGTGGATTATTTCTAATAACTTTTTAGCAGAATCTCTGGGGTTCTCTAAGTATACCATCATGTCATCGGCAAAGAGTGATAATTTGGCTTCCTCATTGCCTATTCTTATTCCTTTAATCTCTTTCTCAGCTCTTATTGCTATAGCTAGCGTTTCTAATACAATATTAAATAGTAACGGTGATAGTGGGCAACCTTGTTTCACTCCAGATCTTATTGGGAATGGTTGCAGTTTGTCTCCATTACATATGATGCTTACTGATGGTTTTAAATAGATGCTGCTGATTATTTTAAGGAAAAGTCCATTTATTCCTATACTCTCAAGTGTTTTTAATAGGAATGGATGTTGGATTTTATCAAATGCTTTTTCTGCATCTATTGAGATGTCTCCTTCTGTCTCCTTTCAGTCTCCTTTCTGTCGCCATTCAGTTTTCTCCAAAGATCTAACATACCTAATTTTTTCTAATATTCTATTTACCTCTTTTATTTCTTTCTTATTTGTTTTGTGGTTTGATTTGTCTAATTCAGAGAGTGCAAGGTTGAGATCTCCCACTATTGCAATTTTGTTTTCTAATTCTTCTTGCAACTCTCTTAACTTCTCCTTTAGGAAGTTGGATGCTATATCACTTGGTGTATATATGTTTAATATTGATATTGCTTCGTTGTCTATGCTACCCTTTAGCAAGATGTAGTTTCCTTCCTTATCTCTTTTAATTAGATCAAATTTTGCTTTTGCTTGATCTGAGATAAGTATGGCTACCCCTGCTTTTTTGACTTTACCTGAAGCATAATAGATTTTGCTCCAGCCTTTTACCTTTACTCTGTATGCATCTCCCTGCTTTAAATGTGTTTCCTGTAAACAACATATTGTAGGGTTCTGACTTTTGATCCAGTCTGCTATCTGCCTCCTCTTTATTTATTTATTTAGGGTTAAAATTACTAATTCTCTATTTCCTGCCATCCTAATATCCCCAGATTATGCTTTACTTTTTCTTGCCCCCCAACCCTCTTTCCCCTTTTTAAATTTATGAACCCCACTTGTATCACGACGCTCACTCTCTTTAGAATCCCTCCTTCCCCCCTTTGAATCTTTTCCCCTTTCTTCCCTTATTACTCTTTTTCTTTTCCTTTTTCCTCTCCCCCTTTTTATTGAGGGGAGAGAGAATTTTCTCTAAGACAGATATGTCAATTATTTTTTCTTTGAGCCAACTCTGATGAGAGTAAGATTCACACAATGTTCCTCCCCCTCTCTAAATTCCCTCAGATATGATGTTTCCTTTGCCTCTTCGTGGGATGTGGTTTCCCTCTTTTTATCCCCCCTTCCCACCTTATTCTGCCATCATCCCTTTTCCATATATACTTCCCTTTTTTATGTTATATCAGTAAAATTAAACTATACATGTAGTCTTTTTGTATATCCACAACAGAAATACAATTCTCAAGAGTTATTTTTCCCTTTTCTGCATCTCTTGAGTCCTATGGTTAGAGATCAAATTTTTTGTTTAGTTCTGGTTTTTTTCCTTAGAAACAAATGGAATTCATTTGTTTCATTAAATGTCCATCTTCTTCCCTGGAAGAAAATGCTCAGCTTAGCTGGGTAGTTTATTCTTGACTGCAATCCAAGTTCTTTTGCCTTTTGGAATATCAGATTCCAGGCCCTTCGATCCTTATCCTTTAATGTGGAGGCAGCCAGATCTTGGGTGATCCTTATTGTGTCACCATGATATTTAAATTGTTTTTTTCTGGATGCTTGTAAAATTTTTTCCTTAATCTGATATTTCTGAAATTTGGCCACAATATTCCTTGTGGTTTTTATTTTGGGGTTTCTTTCAGAAGGTGTTCGATGAATTCTTTCAATTACCTTCTGATTCTATTACATCTGGGCAGTTCTCTTTGATGATTTCTTGTAAAATAGTATCTAGGCTCTTTTTTTCATCATAATTTTCGGTAAAGTCCAATAATCCTCAGATTATCTCTCCTAGATCTATTTTCCAAGTCTGTCGTTTTTGCAAGTAGATAATTCATGGTTTTTTCCAGTTCGTCATTTTTTTTAATTTTGTTTGATTGATTCTTGCTGTCTCAATGAATCATTAGTTTCTATTTGTTCAGTTCTAATTTTTAATGAATTATTTTCTTCATTAGCTTTTTTTTTATTTCTTTATGTATATGTCCAATTGATTTTTTAAATGAATTGTTTTGCTCTATGGATTTTTTTCCATTTCACTAATTTTTTTTTAGTAAATTATTTTCTTTTTCCAATTCACAGATCCTACTTTCTTGCGAGTTATTTGTCTTTTCCAGTTCACAAATCCTACTTTCTAGTGAAATCTTTATTTTTTCCAATTCACAAATCTTACTTTCCTGAGATTTTTTTTTACTTTTTCCAGTTCACAAATTTTGTTTCCCTGCACTTCCTAGGAATTTTTTATCTTTTCCAATTTGTATTTCAGGAAGTTGTTGCTCTCTTGTAAAGCTTCTCTGTCCTTTCCCCATTTATCTTCTAATTCTCTTTTGAGACTTTTAATGGTCTCTTCTATGAGAGCATCATGTAAAAGGAGACAGGTGACATTCCCCTTTGAGGTATTGTCTGGTGCTTGTTTGCTATTAGTCTCTTCATGTTTGCTGACCTGCTCTTTTTCTGCATAGAAGCTGTCAATCGTTCTTTTCATCTTTTTATTCATTTTTAAAGCCTTTAGGGTATGCCTCCCAGGCAAGGGGTTTACTAGCTTCCTCTGAAGAGCAGGGAGAGATTTAAACCGGCTTCTGGCTTGGAGGTATGGGAGTGCTCTGAGTGAGAGAGGGAGAGCCCAATTGGGCTGTGTGGGTTAGTGACTGCTCTAAGGCTAGAGACTAAGAGGTGTAAGTGGATTAACTGGATTAACTGGTGGATTAACTGCAACTAGAGTTTATACTTCTTGACTTCAAGGATAACATTCTCTCCATTGTATTTCATTGTTCCTACTATACTCTATGATAATGCTAGCTTCTTTGAAATTTTAAAGCAATTCTTTTATTATTAAATAAGATATTCTACTTTTACATTTTGATGTTAAGTATTTTTAGTAATTGCAAATGCATTGAAAAGCCTTCCTAAAAATTCTATTCTGATTCCTAGCCCTAAATTCTTGGTGGCTAAGTGAGTTCAATACAAACTACCTATCAGTCTGAATCATGACAAATAGTTTTCTACTTCACGCCAAGGAAGAGAATGTATACCTGTCATTTAAAGTTATGCCTTTATAAGTCCAAAGAGGCTCATCATCAAAGTGATGACTAGTAAGTGATGATTGGAGGGCAGAAAAGGTAAATGTAGGTGTTGCACTGAAAGCCATGAAATCGTTTATGTATGGAAGAGCTAACTATTTTGTCAGTAGAGGAAATAGCAAAGAAAGAAAGAAAGAAAGAAAAAAAGAAAGAAAGAAAGAAAGAAAGAAAGAAAGAAAGAAAGAAAGAAAGAAAGAAAGAAAGAAAAAGAAAAAGAAAAGAAAGAAAAAAAGAAAAGGAAGGAAGTATTTCTTTAATCAATAAAACCCTGAATAATTAAATTTACTATTCTATTTAAGTAATTTCTATCCACAAAATGTCTGTTTTCTGCTTGTGTAAAATCCTATGTACTTATATCAGAGTTCCAGAGCTTAGAGTAACAGTCTAATTGAATGGACTTTCTGTTTAAACAAATATTCTGCTTTATTTCTATCAAAGTAAACTGATGACTGGCCCTAGAACATCTGACTAGAATGCAACTGAGATTGATTAGAGAGGTGTTGACCTTCATCCCTGGAATTCAATTGACTAGGCAATGTCTTGTAAGTGGCACATAGGGAAATATCATCTAAATCTTAGCTGAATCTAAGGTTCTTATGCATGGCATTTATATGCTAACTGGTCTACTTTAACATGACACATAGAGATTTTTTTTAAGGAGTGGTAAAGAGAAAGTCAGAAAATAAATGTCTGTTACTTATCAGAAATGACATATATGTGATGAATGCATCTGTCATCTTAGGACTTCCAGAGATGTACTAAGCCTAAAAGCTAAATTAAAACCAGCTGTATGCTTGGCACCAGTTGGGTTGATTTTTATGGAGATTTCACAGTTGCTAAAATTAAGATGCTTGCCAGGTCATAAATGAAAATTTAGTTTGATTATGTAATTCTGCTAATACTATATCATCTGATATAATTTTGAGCCAGAAAATGTACTGACAAAATCATATTTTTTCCTAAAGCAGTACATATCTATTATTGTGAAATTGGCATCATTAAATAATTTTCTCAAGTTCTCAACCTTTATTACAACATCTCCACTAAAATGCTGTATTCATGTTAAACATTGCAGACTCTAAGTGCTATGACTTTTTTCCAAGATAGGTAAGAAAACAATGTAGTGAGGATGATTCCAACCCATATCTTTATTTCTCTGTGCCTCTGATTTTGCTCATTTGTGCTTACAAAATATGTCAGTTATATAAGTCATAATGACTGCAATGGAAAGTTTTCATGATCATTTCTGAACTTTTTTTCTCCCTGAAGCAAAATACTGACTCTTTTACTGTATCTGTCAGGTTTGTTTGGACCCAGTTGTCTCCCTGAGCAATTTTGGTAAATTTCCAAGTGTCTACTTGCAACACAGAAGTAAAAGATTTGTATTTTGTTGTGCTGCTGCTGCTGCTGCTGCTGTTGTTGTTGTTATTGTTGTTGTTGTTGTTTGGGGAGCAATGTTTTGATTTTGCCCTGTTATTCCATTTTACCCATAAGGCACAAGCACCAAAAAGGTGATTCCCAGAATTAAAAAAAATGCCTCATATTATCTGGGCCAAATCAGAAATATTAAAGAATTTTTTAAAAGTCAAGATTTTATATATAAATTACTTTTAAAATAAAGGAATCTTTAATTTGTTGACGCCCAAGCTCAAAGATAAATTTTAAGCTTATAAAACAATTTATTTTGATTAGGAAAATTTTCTGTCCCTGTCTCATCAGGAATGGAGAAATATACATAAGCATAATATTCTACTAGCTCCCTACTATTTCCTTCTATAAATGATTAGTCAAAGACTTAATTCTTACCTATTCCTCCTTAATACATAGTTTATTAGTTTCTGTTCTAGGTAGATGATTATGCTTTAAGTGTTACTTGAGGTTGATTCAAGTACAGAAAGTTTCCAGGCTTGTGTTTCCCTTCAGCAATAGGACAATCTGCAGTTGTTAGGAGAGCTGTCAATCTCTCCTTAATACATTCAAGTCCTTTGGAGAAAAGCATAGGCCAAAGGGGAAAACCCAGAATGGAATATTTCTGAAGTTGATTATAGAGAAGGCTGATGGTAGTCAAAGGTACAGTTCCAAAGGGGTCTAATTAACATTCTACTATAAAATAACGACCAGAAAGTAAGCCATTAATTTTATGTCTTTCTCCCTCCTTTGCTTGGTTTTCCATAAGTTGGACTTCCTTCCAGGCTAATTAACCACTAAACATTTTACAAGCAATCTAAGTGCGGAAATAGTAAAAGATGGATTGCACTTATGAAGTAATTGACAAAGGGTATATTGGGCTCTTTAAGCAATGATAGCATGCATCTTAACACAGGAAGGAAGTTTTTGTGCATGGTCACTTGATAGGTCATTAGGAAATTCTCAGAACTCAGCACCAGATAATAATGTCTCTAGGATAAAATGGATCAACACACATATTGGGGTAATAGAGCCCATTGCAAAAAAATTCTCCTAAGAGAACATTTAACTGTTTGTGCTTTGGTATTATCAAAATACCTCCAGTGTTATCTCAGATGAATTCCCTGGATGTTTTCTTTTCTTTTGACAGCAAAGTCAGAGCTGACATACCCAAGCGGAACTCAAGGAAATTCAATTACTGAAATGTCTGACAGCTTGCTTGGCTTCCTCTAACTAAAGTTTTCAAAGTTGCATGTAGTTTGTAGAATTCGACTTTCCTTGCCAAGAAAAGGAGAATGATGGGGAATGATCATTTTAAATAAACATATGTCTAATGGCAAGAGGCAAGGACTAGTAAGTTTACATTACTAATTCAAAGAAAAAAGAAGAGAAGGGAAATGGAACAGTGAAATTCCAAATCATCAGCTGGTATAGTGGAAAGAGGGCTTCCTTTGGCACCAAAGGTCTTTGTTATAAAAGTTGGCTTTCTTTTATAGTACCTATTTGACTTTGAGTAATTTATTTTATTTCCTTGGCCTTCTGTTTTTTCATCTGTAAATTGAAAGGATTAAGCTAGTTGAAACTCTATGTCCCTTCTGGCTCTGAATATACATAGTATTTATTTAGAATCTGCAATATTTGAACTTGTCTGAATGAAAAAGAAGTATAAAACATAGTTATAGATCTCAAGAAGCTTCCAATTTAGCAATATTTGCTATGTGACACAGACTAGAATTAAGTTGGTGAAATAGACAAATCATACTTTACACAAGTGGTTGTTCTCTTTCTCAGAGTTTTTATGTAACATAGTAGATGTCATCTGTCATTAGCAGTACTAGTAAGGATCTATAGGTCAGGTGGTAATTTCCTTCCCAAAAGATCATTTAAATGAATGATTAAGGGATAAAGATCAGTGAAAAGATCCAATTCTTTGACACAGGGAAATCCCAGGTGAAAGAAATCTCTTTATTAATGTAAGTCAGCTCTTTTTCTTCTCTGCATCTTAGTCTAAGAATATTTCCTAAAGCATGGATAGTAAAAGATTTACTAAGAATCACACATTAAGTGTGACCTAGAAACTTGAATTGAACTCAGGTGTTTTTGACTAAAAGGATGTCTCTTTCTATCCATTACAACATGCTGCCTCTCTTCTGTTAATGATAGCATATAGAAAAAGCCTAGATGGCAGAGAAAAGATAGGAACTCATCTAAGGTTTCACAAATTGTCCTCCAAACAACTTTAAGTAATGCCTCAAAAACTTTTGAAGCAGTAGAACCCAGAAAAGTATAGAATGAAGTAGTTTTCTAGGTTCATCATAGTGGGGTAGAAATGGAATACACTCTAGTTTAGCCAGTACCATCACAGGCAACATGTAAGCAAACAAATAGTCCTTGGGGGTGAATGAATCAGGAGCAGGAGCACAAAGATTTCAATCCATAGACTGTAAGGAAGATCAGATAATGGATCAGGAGGAATTTACAGGGATCTCTTTTCTGGTATTAGGTGCAATATTCTGTTGCATTGTTCATATGTCAATTTGCATCAATTTAACTATAGTTTATGTTATGACAGAATATTCATTATTGTAGAACAAGAGCCAAGATGGTGGAATGAAGCCAGGAATCTGCTCAAGCTCTCCCAGTTTCTCTTGAAAACTACATGAAACCAATACTCTGAAAACAGTCTGAAGGAATGAAAACATTCTTCAACTTATGATAGACTGGAAGAATTCAAGAAAGGTCAGTCAGACTGGGGTGAAATGTATTCAGCCTAGCTCACACAGAGTCTGGGAAAGCCAGTGAGAGACTCTTAAACATCGCTGATTAACAGAGGGGCAGGCTCTAATTATCTATCAGGAGGCAAATTCTTGGAAACCAGGCTTTTCCTGGAAGGAGTAGGTGAAGCTACTCCCTGCTATGAGCAAAACACCAGACACAAGGACCCCTGTGCTCAAAGTCAAGGCTCAGATCTGCACAGAAAGTTTAAAATAGCACTCCCTTTACCCCAGGAGCAAAGTTTGACCATAAAAAAGGAAATACAAAAGGAAAGAAAATGAGCAAGAAATAGATGCGAACCTTAACCATAGGAAGTTACTATGGTGACAAGGAAGAAGACCAAAACAACAACTCAGATGGAGACAAAATGTTTACACAGGAAATCTCAAAGAGTGATATGAATTGATCTTAAGTCTAAAGAGACTTCTAGGAAGTGCTCATAAAAGACTTTAAAATACAAATAAGAGAGTTAAAAGGAAAAATGAGAACACAAAGGAGAGATATGCAAGGAAGAAAGTCAACAGTTTGGAAAAGGAAGGCACTTGTAAAAAATCATATGCAAAAAAATTCCCTGAAGAAATCAATTTCTTAAGAAACACAGTATGCCAAAGGGAAAAAAAAATCACTGAAGGAAACACCTTGGAAAGTAGAATTAATCCAACAGAAAAAAAATATACAAAACTAGCTGAAGCAAATCACATATTAAAAACTAGAACAGGGTAAATGGAAACTTATGACTATGAGACATCAAGAATCAGTCAAGCAAACTGAAAACAAATGAAAAAATTGAAAAATACCTCATTGGAAATAAAGACAACCTGGAAAATAGATTCTGAAAAAACAGTTTTAAAATTATTGGTCTACCTGAAGGTCATGACTAAAAAAAAAAGTGTGGAAAGCATTCTTTAAGAGATCATCAAGGAAAACTGCCCAGATATACTAGAATCAGAGAGGGAAATAGTCATTGAAACGATTCATCAGTTGCTGCCAGAAAGAGATCCTATAAGGAAAACCCCCTCCAAAATTGTTGCAAATCTCCAGTACTATAATCTCAAGGAAAAAATACCCAAAGCTTCCAGACAAATGCTGCTCCCAAGGAGAAACAGTATTACCCAGTATCTCTCAGTATTTAAAACAAAGTATCAAAGGGCCTATCCCAGAAGACAAAGGGCCTGTGGTTAAAACCAAGAATTAACTACCCAGGGAAATCCATCATCATCTTTTGGGAAAGGTGATGGATCTTCAGCAAAGAATTTCAATCATTTCTATTGAAAAAATCAGAAATTAATAGAAAATTTGATCTTCAGAGACAGAACTCAAAAGAAACATAGAAAGGTAAAAATGGGGAAATATATAATTCAAAGGTTAAACTGCTTACATCCCCAAATGGAAAAAATGATAGTTGAACTTTTGAGAACTGTTTTTGTTATTGGGGCAGTTAGTGGGGACTTCACATAGACAAAGGGAACAGTTGTGAATGGACTCTAGAGTGACGATATTTTAAAGAAAGACATTAAGGGGTGTAAAAAGCACTGTGCAAGAAGAGTAGAAAAGGGAAAGTATAATGGAACAAATTAGGTCAAATTAAGATGCAGAAAAAAACCTATTACAATAAAGGGAAACAAGGGAGTGACATGAGCATTGTCTGAAGCTTAATTTCTTCAGTTTTGAGTCAAAGAGGAAATAATTTAAATATTCAGTTAGGTATAGAAATTTATCTTACCCTATATAGAATTAGAAGAAGAAAGGGGAAAGAAAAAGGAGATGCTGGATAAAAGGGAGGGGAGAAACATTAGGAAAAGGGATAAGAGAAGGGAAAAGAGGTGATAGAAGATAAGACAGGTAAAGGAAAAAGTGGGTTAAAAATAAAACTCTAGTAATGAGGGACAGGATGGAAAGAGAGAATAAAAACATATAAAGGGGGAAAATAGGTTGGAGGGAAATATAGAACTGGTAATCCTAAGTATTTCTGTGAATTGGATGAATTGTCCCTTAAAACAAAAGGGAACAGCAGAGTAGATTAAAAAACAGAAACCTACAATATGTTGTTTACAAGAAACATATTTGAACCAGAGAGATAACATACAGAGTAAGGGTAAAAAGTGAGCTGAAATTATTATGCCTCTGCTGAAGCAAAAAAAAAAAAAAAAAAAAAAAAAAAAAAAAGCAGGGGTATTAATTTTGATCTCAAATAAAGCAAAAGTTAAAACTAGATCTAATTAAAAGAGATAAGGCAAAAAACTAAATTATGTTAAAGAGTACCATAAACAATGAAGTAGCAGAATTTCTAAATGTATATTCATCAAGTGGCAGAGTATTCAGATTCTTAGAGGGGATATTAAGCCAAATACAGGGAGATATAGACAGCAACACTTTATTAGTGGAGGACTTCAATGTTCCCCTCTCAGAATTAGACAAAGCTAAATGCAAAATAAATAAAAAAGAAACTAGGAAGATTCCTAGGATCCTAAAAAAACTTATATTTGATAGATCTCTGCAGAAGATTGAATATGGACAGGAATGAATACACCTTTTTCTCAGCAGTACATGGCATCTACACAAAAAGTGACCATACATTAGAATACAAAAACCTCACAATCAAAGGCATAAAGGAAGAAATAGTAAATGCTTCCTTTTCAGACCATGATGCAATAAAAATTATATTTAATAAAGGGCCAGGGAAAGACAAACTAAAAACCAATTAGAAATTAAATAATATAATTTATATTTTATTATTATATATGACATGTAATATGTAATATTAATATATTACATACAATATTATAATGTGTTCTTATAATAATATTATTATATTTATTGTATAATTAAGAAATTCTAAAGAATGAGTGGGTCAAACATCAAATCACAGAAATGTTCTAATGAACTAATTAATAAAATTAAGAGTTAGTTTTATGAAAAACTTTTATAAAAAAAAACAAAATGGATAAAATGTAGTTTAATTTGATTAGAAAAGGGAAAGAAAAAACCCAACAATACAAATTACCAGTGTCAAAAATGAAAAAGGTGAACTTACCACCAATGAAAAATAAATGAAAGGAATAATCAGGAGCTAGTTTGCCCAACTGTATGCCAGAAAGTCTGATAATATAACTGAAATGGATGAATATTTACAGAACACACAAAATATTGGATAACAATTCTGATAAATTAAGAGTTTATGATAAAAAATAGAGAATTGTAGAATTCAAAATAGATAATTTTGATCACATGAAGATTTTACACAAACAAAAACAATGTAGCCATTATTAAAAGAGAAATGGGAAATTGAGAAAAAGCAACAATATTTTTCTGATAAAGGTTTCTCAAATATATAGAAAACTGTGTACAATATGTAAGAATATGTCACTCCCCCGTTGATAAATGTTCACAGGATATGAACATGAAAATTTCATAAGAAGTTTTCATAAGCTTTCATAGGAATTTGTAGTCATTTAAGAATTACTAAATTACTATTGGCTAGAGAAATGCAAATTAAAACAACTCAAGAGCACTACTTCATGCCTATTAGATTGGCAGATATTACTGAAAAGAAAGATAAAAAATGGAAAAATAGATACACTAATGCATTTTTGATAGAATTGTGAACTAATACGGATCAATTTGAAACTATAGCCTAAAAAACAGAAAACTTTTGCCATAGGAATACCATTACTAAATCTGTAACCTGAAGAGAAAAAGAGAAAAAAAAGGGTTTATATATAAAAATAATAATTATAGCTGCTCTTTCTGTGGTGACAAATAATTGAATATTGAGGGTATGCCCATCAACTGGGTAATGGCTAAAGAAATTGTGAAATATGATTGTGATGGGACAGTATTATGCTATAAAAATGGCAAGCAATTTAATGTTTTATATATATATGCAGTCATTCAGAACATTTCCATGTTGCCCATATTTCAAAAGAAAATGCAGATCAAACAAACAACCAACAAACCCAAGAATAATGAAAGTAAAGAATAATATATTCCAATCTATATTCAGATTACATCAGTTCTTTGTTGCAAATAGTTATCATTTTTTATCAATAGTCCATTGGAAATATCTTGGAACATTGAGAATATCAAAGTCACTGATACCATCATACAATATTACCATTATTGTTAAAAAATTCTTCTGGGGTCTGCTCATTTCACTTTGCATCATTCATATAAGTCTTCCCAAGTTTTTCTGAAAGCATCTACCTTGTCATTCCCCTCACTCCATTATCTTTTATGAGTTTTAATCTATTCCATTTTTCACATGTTTAGTCTATATTAAGTATATCAATCATTCTTATTGCCCATAATGGTCATATAATTTCTCTGAATTTCCCCAACTGTATTATGTACACAATTTTTTATATATAAAAAAACAATGTGAGTATGCCCCTTAACTGATAATGGATGAACAAATTAACATACATGAATTGTATTATATTACTTCACCATTAAAAACAATGGATATGAAAGATTCAGAGAAAATTGAAGAAACATATCAATTAATGCAAAATCAAGAAAACAATATACATGATGACTATGACTGTAATTGAAAGGAACAATAAATTTGAAGCAAATATAATTTTAATTGTGAAATTTAAACTTTCTATTTGTATGGAAATTTGTGCGTGCTCTCAGACATTGTGACTGTTGGTTTATTTTATTGATTTTTAAAGAAATCTTTGCTACAAAGATGAAGAGGAAGGGGAAGAAATATATTAGGAAATCAAAGGAATGTAAAAATAAAAAGCATTAGCAAATATACATACATATATATATATATATATATATATGTGTGTATGTATGTATATATAAATAAGCACATATATACATGTACATGTCTATTCCCTCTCTCTTTATAGAGATGGACTACATAGGCATCCTTGAACTCTTGAGGGATAATTTGCTTTTGTCATATAACCCTGAAAATTTCAATCACCAATGGATCATCTACCTTGTAAATCTCAGCTAGAATAGAACCAGCACCAATTGCTTTGTCACAGAATCCCTATGCCACTTCCAGTGAGAAAATAATCCTATGACCTGGACAATATGTTCAGAGTTGTGACTACAACTCCCAATGTATCTACCTCTACTGTTTCATCACTTGCCTCTCACCAGAGGACTCTGAGATATGTAGAAATGGTAAAATGGCATGGGCAATATCTTTTCATTCATTTGCAAATTGGATTTAATTGATGCACAAAGTCACCAATCCCATTTTCTCTTCCCAAGTGACCACTGTCAAGGGACAGGATAGAGTTAAGATGACTGGTAGTGACTCTGGATGTCCTTGGCATCTTGTTATTTGCCCATTTCACTAGGGAAAGTCTTCACATGATAGGAGTAGATGCACTGATGGATCTGAGACAGCTCCATTCTCCTCAATTTGGTTGAGTCTTTTTGCTGGTTTACTAGGAGGTGCCACGGGTGAAAATTAGATGGATCAGGTGGAAACCAAAGGTAGAAAGTAGCCTTGAAAAGGGTTCAATGGCCATCAAACTAGAGGAACTAGTCTTCCCTGACCACATTCTACATCCCAATGTTTCAAACAGCTAATAGTAAAATACATAGGAAACATATAGGGATATAAAGGAAGAATATAGGAATATATATATATATATATATATATATATATATATGAAGAATAGAAATTCTTTCTAATAGAGGAAGAAGAGGATTTTTTTCTCTTTTGAGAGTGAAGGATGGTTCCCATCATACTGGAATTTAAGCATATTTTCCATATATATGGCATGTTAGCTGGATATCTTTTGGCATGGTTATGACATGTGTTTGTCATAGATATTACATACATCAGTATCCTCAAACAGGCCAGATGGGATTCACTTGCTACCTGTAAAGCCCCAAATTACTAAATCTGGAAGTACAGATTTCTTTTTAAATTTTGAGCAATTTCACACACTGAAGGCTGGAAGGGAAGTTTATAAATCAGAGAAATTTTGTAGTCTTCTGAAAGCATCTGATTTCACAGTACCCAGCCTATAGCCAAGAAGCTTTCTTGACCCTTCCAGTTCAGGTGGTACATTCTTGCAAGAAACCTTTATTGTCAACTGCTACCTGGGAACTTTACCACCAGTGGAATTTGCATATAAATTCTCATGTTCAGTCTGCTGTTGGTTTACCTCAATGGCCTTGGGCTAATATATATTATTATATGGGCTTATACATAATATTTTTCTTGTTTATATAAAACTATTTTCATGTTGTCTCATTGGATTTCAAACCTTTTGACAGGAAAAAAACACATTGACATTTCTTTGTATTCTCAATAAGTAACATAGTGCCTGAAATAGAGTAATACTGCAAATACTCATTAAGTGCCTCCTATGTGCCAGGTACTGTGTTAAATCCTTGGAATACAGAGAAGAAGAAAAAAGACAGTGCTTGCAATTGCAGAGCTTACATTCTAAGGAAGAAAAAAATTATGCTAAAGGGAGTTGAAAAGGAGGGTAGATTTGGGTAAGCAAAGGAAGTAACCAAAGTGGGGGTATGGATGGTGAAGTCAAAATCAAGCAGAGGAGCTAGTGGGAAATGAAAAATTAGTTGGGATTCTAAGACTGCCATAGAGAACATTTTTTCTCCACACATCAGCACTTCAGTCAGAGGGGCACAGGTCACTGAGTATATTGCTAAGGTGTGAGTATCAAGCATCATGATGATGATGGTGACAACCACTACAATGATGATGATGAGTTTAATGGTGATGAGCTTGTGCTAGATCATGGAGGGAGGGGTGAGGAATGATAATGACAAAGACAAAACTATATAGATTAACTGGTGGGAAATGGTAAACGAACTTAATTTATATTTGTTGACTTTAATTTCTACATCCATTATTATATATGTATATATCTTGTGTTTATAATTATTATTTATTATTTAAGGATTCCAAATAAGCAATCACCCATTAAAGTCCTTTTCTAATTCTCCATTTTAATGCACAGACAACTCTGGTATCTATAGGACCAGAATTAGAGAAACCTAAAGTCTGGCAGGATTGAGCTAGAAAGACCTAGACTTCAAGTCTCCCATCTGAGGACCAATTCAGGCAAGTTCAAAGAGGCTCACAACCAGAATGGTGTACTCATCAGGAAGTTTTGAGGTTTTGTTTTGTTTATTTTGGTTTTTAAGAGTGTTTTAGCACAGTGTCTGGCAATAGCAGGTAGAATATAAATGTTGGCTATTATTATTATTAATAATTTTTTCACAGAAACTTAGGGAGGACTTTTAACAAGGCATGGAAGATAGTGATCTGAGTGGGAAAGGTAACCTTATCATAGAAATAAGGTCTTTTACAGTATTAAGTAATTTATGGAAAAATGAATGAAGAAGGTAATGTGAGGTATACTACTTTGACACATAATTTGACAAAGAAGTTATTACCACAGAATAGAAAATATAAAAACTAATATCATCTAATTATCCAGGTAAAACTATTGTTACTTAATAATTAACATGTATATTTTATAAATTTATGACCTTTTCTATATGTTTCCAAGTCTTAAGACTTTGAGACTTCTCATTTATAATCACAACTATTATTATTGTTGTTGTTGTTGTCATCCCATTATGTCATTAAAGCACATTTTATGTACCCACTGGAATTAACTTTTAAATATATATTATGGGTAAAAAATAAGTGGTAATATTAAGACAAAACTTAGGTACGTGTGCAATGCTTATATTGTGATAAGAACTTTATTAATGTATCTTCTTGTAATGGCAGAAATAGCATATTTCAATAAGATTGAACTAAAAAAAAATCATACTCCAATTTTTTTTTTTCAAAATGGGAACACACATTGCTTGAGCATGCAGGATTCAATTATACATCAATTATTTTTCTATTTTGTGCCTCTGATTTTATCACTGCAGAAAGCCTGATGCAGAGCACAGTCCTTCCAAATTATAATAGTCATAACTGTTAGTGAACTGAATTGAAGTCAGAAAGACTTCTCTGGGTCTCTTTTTCCTCAGCGGTAAAATGAGGAGATTGAACTTAATGACCTCTTAGGCCTCTTCAAAATTACTAAATCTGTGATTTTTATGATCCTTTCCTACATTATGTAGGCCACTACTCAGATGACAGAAGTTTAGCCTTTGCTTAACTCATAACCTTTTGGCTAAATGGCAATTGAACTGTTAGATTTAACCTCTGTCATAGTCTTTGAGGTTCCCCAATCATCTCCATACCACAAAAAAGCACAGAGAAAGGACCTGCATGAAAGATAGGCTGATGACTTCGGGGAAATTATAACTGAAACACAAACATGTAAATTATCAGGCTCTAAGAAATGGGGAATTTCTTCAACCTCTCGATTACTTTTCACAAGGACCTGCTTTTTGCACATCCTTGTAAAAACTCACATGGCACAGTCTCAGAGAGAAAAAAAGAATGCAGAAGGGAAATAGACACTGGACAGATCTACACACAAAATTTAGATATAAAAGCAAGATAAGAAAAAGAGATTACATTATTTGAAGGGAATATGAAACCTCTAAGATAAAACAGAGAAAGAAAAATATATTTTGTTAAGTCCTCTTTAACTGTGTTCAGTGCTATACATTATATTTACTGAGGAAGATAATGAAGATCTCATCTTATCCATTCAGATACATAGCAAGTGATCTAGTTACAGGAGCCCTATTTCCCTTCTCCACTTTTATATTTTCTTCTCCTTCATAATAGGTATTAATATTATAGGTATCTCACATTTTTGTAGTACAGATGAAGAAGAGAAAGAGACAAGAGAGAGACAGGCAAAGAGAGAGAGAGAGAGTCAAGTAAAAGCAATAAACATATTTTCTATTTTTCAAAATCTGTCTCTTCTGTACCTCTGTCCGTGATCTTTCTCATTATTTCTTTCCCCAATTAATCATGTTGTTATTTCAATTCCTAAGTATCTTTGTATGATGGACAATCTCATTCCTGGGATTGAACTCAATTAAGATGTTGCAAGTTTTACAAACTGAATAAAATCAAGCAAATCAAAATAGGAATATTACAATTAAAATTTCTCATTATTTGGAGCCAGAGTTGATGGGACCAATTGTCTACCTTCAAAAGAATGTCTGTTTCTCTGCAAATAGAAAAGTTGTACCAAACTGGAGAATCTTTTCCATAATGTATGTAAGAACACTAGGCCATTCCCTAAATTGAGTTCAGAGATATGTCTGGAAAAACTTTACAAGGTTGAAACATAAATCATTCAACATCTTAATCTTTCAAGCTTTATTCTTTTCAAAAACAAATACAGCACCACATTTCTTCAATTCGCTCTAAAAACCTCTGATTTCATTCCTATGCTCAGTTTCTGTTAATACAAATTATAGGCCTTCAATATATTAGTAGAAGGTTCCATGCAGTTTTCTGACTGAGAATAAATTAATTATTTATTGGCTAATCTTTTGATAATAAACAAAATCACAGGTCCTAGACAAACACACAATCCAATTAAAGTTCTATATATATATATATATAATTTTTTAAGAATTTTCCTTCCGTCTTGAATGTACATGAGTATACCCATTAATTTGTAAAACATATAATAATGTCATACTTACTGTATTATCTGTGGGACTTTAGCAGTGACTTCTATCTACATCATATTGGAAATGTCTGAGACCCTTTTCAGATGATACGGGTAAAATTAAAAAAAAATTATGTACATCTACTGGTCATCCTGCCATCTGGGGGGGGGGTGGGGGTAAGAGGTGAAAAATTGGAACAAGAGGTTTGGCAATTGTTAATGCTATAAAGTTACTCATATGTATAACCTGTAAATAAAAGGCTATTAAATAAAAATAAAAAATAAATAAAAAATAAAAAATTTATATGTTTGTATAATAAAATGCCCTTCTCCTTTGCAATCATATGATTGCATGAGACCAGATTTGTTTTTGAAGATACTTCAACCAAAATGGTTTATTCGAACTAATTGAATGAAAAAGCAGTTATAAGAATCTATGTTTTTTGCTAGCTTTAGCAATAAGAGCTGAGAAAGAGATTAAAGGAATAAGAATAGGCAATGAGGAAACCAAATTATCACTCTTTGCCGATGACATGATGGTATACTTAGAGAACCCCAGAGTCTAATAACTAAAAAGTTATTAGAAATAATCCACAACTTTAGCAAAGTTGCTGGTTATAAAATAAACCCACATAAGTCATCAACATTCTTATATATCACTAACAAAATCCAACAGTCAGAGTTACAAAGAGAAATTCCATTTAAAGTAACTACTGATAATATAAAATATTTAGGAATCTATCTGCCAAGGGAAAATCAGAAACTTTATGAGCAAAATTACAGACCACTTTTCACGCAAATTAAGTCTGATCTAACCAATTGGAAAAATATTAAATGCTCTTGGATAGGGCGAGCAAATATAATAAAGATGACAATATTACCTAAACTAATCTATTTATTTAGCACTATACCAATCAGACTCCCAAAAAACTATTTTACTGACCTAGAAAAAATAACAACAAAATTCATATGGAAAACAAAAGGTCAAGAATTTCAAGGGAATTAATGAAAAAAAAATCAAATGAAGGTGGCTTAGCTGTACCAGATCTAAAATTATATTATAGAGCAGCAGTTACCAAAACTATTTGGTATTGGCTAAGGAATAGATTAGTTGATCAGTGGAATAGATTAGATTCAAGGGATAAAACAGTCAACAAATATAGCAACCTAGTCTTTGACAAACCCAAAGATCCCAGCTTTTGGGATAAGAACTTACTGTTTGATAAAAATTGCTGGGAAAATTGGAAACTAATATGGCAGAAACTAGGCATTGATCCATACTTCACACCGTACACCAAGATAAGGTCAAAATGGGTTCATGACATAGGCATAAAGAATGAAATTATTAATAAATTAGAGGAACACAGGATAGTTTACCTCTCAGACCTGTGGAAGGGGAAGGTCTTTATGACCAAAGAAGAACTAGAGATCATTACTGATCACAAAATAGAAAATTTCAACTATACCAAACTGAAAAGTTTTTGTACAAACAAAACTAATGCAGACAAGATTAGAAGGGAAGCAATAAACTGGGAAAATATTTTTATAGCCAAAGGTTCTGATAAAGGCCTCATTTCCAAAATATATAGAGAATTAACTCTAATTTATAAAAAATCAAGCCATTCTCCAATTGAAAAATGGTCAAAGGATATGAACAGACAATTCTCAGATGAAGAAATTGAAACTATTTCTAGTCATATGAAAAGATGCTCCAAGTCATTAATAATCAGAGAAATGCAAATTAAGACAACTCTAAGATACCTACTACACACCTGTCAGATTGGCTAAGATGACAGGAAAAATAATGATGATTGTTGGAGGGGATGCGGGAAAACTGGACATTGATGCATTGTTGGTGGAGTTGTGAACGAATCCAACCATTTTGAGAGTAGTTTGGAACTATGCTCAAAAAGTTATCAAACTGTGCATACCCTTTGATCCAGCAGTGTTACTACTGGGATTATATCCCAAAGAGATTATAAAGAAGGGAAAGGGACCTGTATGTGCACGAATGTTTGTGGCAGCCCTTTTGTAGTGGCTAAAAACTGAAACTGAATGGATGTCCATCAGTTGAGAATGGCTGAATAAATTGTGGTATATGAATATTATGGAATATTACTGTTCTGTAAGAAATGACTAACAGGATGATTTCAGAAAGGCCTGGAGAGACTTACACGAACTGATGCTGAGTGAAATGAGCAGGACCAGGAGATCATTATATACTTCAACAACAATACTATATGATGACCAGTTCTGATGGACCAGGCCATCCTCAGCAACGAGATCAACCAAATCATTTCCAATGGAGCAGTAATGAACTGAACAGCTATGCCCAGAAAAGAACTCTGGGAGATGACTAAAACCATTACATTGAATTCCCAATCCCTATATTTATGCACACATGCATTTTTGATTTCCTTCACAAGCTAATTGTACAATTGTTCAGAGTCTGATTCTTTTTGTACAGCAAAATAACGTTTTGGTCATGTATACTTATTGTGTATCTAATTTATATTTTAATGTATTTAACATCTTCTGGTCATCCTGTCATCTGGGGGAGGGGGTGGGGGGGTAAGAGGTGAAAAATTGGAACAAGAGGTTTGGCAATTGTTAATGCTGTAAAGTTACCCATGCATATATCCTGTAAATAAAAGGCTATTAAATAAAAAAAATAAAAAATAATGTTAAAAAAAAAAGAATCTATGTTTTTGGGTTTTTTTTTTGTTTGTTTTCTTTTTAAGCAGGACATTATGGAGACTTGTTAAAATATATTAATGGTATTCTTTTCACAGTATTTTGTTTTGATATAGTTATTTTTTCATTAAAATGTTATTTATATTAACACATAGGGGGTTTGTTATTTTAAATGAATTAATACATATTTTAGAATCTTGTCAGCTTTCATTTCTAATATGACAAATGTTGATGAATATATAACACAAACAAAAGTTCTTTAAGATTGTAAATGGGTTTCACAGCCAAATAGTTTGAGAACCACTGTTCTAACCTGCCTCAGAATAATGAATTTTATAAACTTCTTGAGTATTGCAAGTCCAAATCATAAAGAGTTATTGTAGTATCACAGACTGAGAGATGAAAGAGTCATCTAATCCAACCCCATCATTTACAGATGAGTGAACCAAGTTCTAAGGAAATTAGGTATTGCCTAAGATCACACAAGTAGTAAGCCTAAGAGAAAGAATTCAGACATAATTCCTTTGATTCCAAATGCTCTTTCTATTGTTCCTTACTTCTATGGAGTGCTTATCATGACCATGACCAAAAACCATGAAGCAATGTGAGAAATGGAATTCCATGTTTTGCTCTTCCAATAGAATTTTCATGAATGAAACCAAAAAATTCATTTAATTCTCCATATAAGTTTTCCCCCATGGTGAGGGCTAGCTGTAGGCAGATAACCCTACAGATTTATGGGGATGTTCAGATTGTTTCCAAATAGTTAGTAAGGGACCAATGTCATCATCTAAAGTAAATTTCTTCACCAAGAAGACTGCAAAGCATGGGAATGTTAAAGAATAAGAAGAAGGAGGAGGCAAAGGAAGAGGAGGAAAAGGAGGAAGAAGAGGAGGAAGGGAAAGAAGAAGAAGAGGAAAAGAAGGAACAGGAGGGAAGAAGGAGGAAGTGGAGGAAGATGGGAGGAGGAGGAGGAGGGGAAAGAGGAGAAGAAGGAAGAGAAGAAGATAAGGGGAGAAGAGAAAGAGGAAGGGGAGAAGAGGGGGAGGAGGAGGAAGAGAAGAGTGAGGAGGGGAAAGAAGAGGAGGGAAGGGAGGTGTAGAGTGAGGAGGGGAAAGAGGATGGGGAGGAGGGGAAAGAGAAAGGGAAAAGGGGAAAAAGGAGAGAGAGAAGAGGAGGAAATGTTCTCTATAGATGCCAAAAACAGAATATATTTGCATTTGGTAAAGATGGCTGCCATCATCATTGAGTTTGCTTCTTTTACTAAAATTTATTTTATTCGAAACAACAGAAAAAAACAGAAAAGGAATACAAAACAAAATAAAGTAAGACAAAAGAAAATTTTGTCATTTACCCAGCAGAACATTGAGGAGTATTCAAAATATATAACAACAAATTACCAGATCAAGAAAGTATATATATATATATATATATATATATATATATATATATATATATATATAGTAGAAGAAATTATATTCATGAATTTTCATTTTTTTTGGTCCTCTATTATCCACATTATTTACTTTGTTTCCCCCCCTTTCATTCTCCTCTACTCCCAAAAAAGCTACAATTAAGGAAAGATATATGTATGTATTCATATGCAGACATATACTATACATATACACTCACACACACACATACTCCACATACACAAATGTCTTTCATATTCCTGCTGACTCTAATTAAGTTCTGTTTTATATTCAATTACTTAACCTCCCCACACTCAAAGATCCTTTTCTTGTGTTCTTCCTTCACCCTTTGCTTCCTCATTCATTGATCTCTCCCCATTTATTTCTTTATAGATTTGGAGGGGGCTATACCCTGGCATTGCTAATAAACCCATTCCCAATGTGAGTAGGTTTTCAGAACCACAAGACCTCTTTCCCTTTCTAATGCCTCTGTGTCTCTTCTTCCTCTGTACCTCATTTATATAATCTTTCTTTTGAGCTAGCCTATTGTTGATATGAATCTTAAACATATACTATACATTTCTCATGTAAAAAAATAACATGTTTAAACAGTTTACACAAGTTGAATTCCTTAAAATTAATCTTTGATTTTGGTTCTTATATGTTAAATTTTCTGTTAAGGTCAGGTTTGGTTGATAGAAAGTCCTGAAAATCTGTAAGTTCCTTGAATTTCCATTTTTTTCTCATTCAAAATTATAGATAACTTTTACTGGGTATGATATTTTTGGTCACAGATTTGGTTTTCTTGATTGTAAATAGATATGATTCCAAGACCTATGGTCTTTTGTTGCAGCTGCTAAATCCTGTACAATTTTAATCATAGGTCTAGCATATTTGAATTATTTTGTTTCTTGTTACTTGCAAAATTTTCTCTTTGATTTAGAGGTTTTTTTAAATTTGGCAATAAATGTAGTGTTCTTCTTTTCTAAAATATAATCATTCTCTAGGAGCAGATTTCTTGGGGGCTTCTGGAGGCAGCCTTAGTTTCAGTTCAAAGTAATAATCACCTTAAATGCAGCCAGCTGTTAAAAGTTCAGATCCTTTATTGTCTCTTTCAAAATAGCCCAGTAAGCTTTCCTTGGTTCTGAGAGCTCTTGTTGCTTGTCCTTTATCTCTGGCAGCTTCAGTCTCCAGCTCTCTCTGAATCTCCAGTTCTACTGACTCCTGACTGATGCTTGTCCTTTTCTCTTTTAGAGGTGTGAACTCAAAGATTGACTCCTCCTCCAAGAGAGTGAGATTGTGGGTTCCTGACTTGTGAATCTCCTCCACTGAACTTGTGAATCACATACTGAATTCAGACTTGTGAATCTCCCAAAAGTGTGAACTCCAATGAGTACTTAAATACATTAGTGCACTAGGGAACTTAAGGATTTTAACAAATAATATTTTTGTGTTTTTTCTACAAAGAATGTCTTGAAGGTGGTGATTAGTGGATTTTTTTCTATTTCTACTTTCCTCTCATGTTCTAACACTCCAGGACAATTTTCTTGGATCACTTTTTGCATTATTTTGTCAAGGTTCACTTTTTGGTCAAAATTTTCTGGCAGTCCAATTATTCTTATATTTTCTGTTTTTGATCTGTTCTCCAGACCTGTTATTTTACTTTTTCCCCCTCAATTTCTCTCATTTGATTTTTTTTAAATGACCAAACCATTATTTTGCTGTACAAAAAGAATCAGACTTCTCATTTGATTTTTAAAGTAATTTTCAAGTTCTATAAATTCTCTCTGGGAAGGAGCCATTTCACATTACTCTTTGGGATAGAAGCATTTTTTTTTTTTTACTGAAGTGTTCCACTGTGAAGATGAGCCCTGGTCTTCCTGGTATCTATAATATGTTTTAATGATGGGATTCTTTCTTCTTTGCCATTCATTTTTTTTTAAATAAGAGGTATTATTGTAAGAACCTATAATCCTAGAGTGGGAGTATGGTGTCTCAAGCTTCCTTTCAGTTCTCCCCTCTGACCAGGAACCCCCAACCAAGAGCTCCACCCTGCTTTAAGTGCCCACAGCCAACAGTGCTCCAGCCCCACTGCTTCTGCACTCACTGGTTCCTTCTTTCCCAGGGCCACTTCTCAGCAGCACAGTGGGCTTATTGTTCCCATTCACCCAAGGTTCCCTCAGTCTTCCTGGACTCAGACCCTCCCTCAAATTTTGGAGGAGAAAGTCTCTGTTCTTCCTGAGGCTCCAGCCACACCCAACTAGATTTGCAGAGCTAGCTCAGAGGTATTTGCACTTTGGGCAGGTTCATCCCCAGCCCAGGCCTTTCTTCAGATCTTCTCTGCTTGTACCTGTAGGACCCCAGTTCTTTCCCAAGTCTTCTTGGTTTTTCACCACCTTGTGTTCTCCCTGAGGCACAAATTGGTTCCGTTTGTGGGTGTAAATCTGAAGAGCTTCAAATTTACTGTTCTGCCATCTTCCCAGAATCCTCACCAGAGAATGTTTCTTAACATCTCTTTTAACCATGGTAAGAGCTATGCCATTATCGTATTCAATGATCATTATGCAGAAAGAAAACAATTTCACTGAAGAAACAAATAAGAAATTAATTAATGAGGAAATTACAAATTATTAATGAACATATTCATTAATAAGAAATTCATTATTGAAAAACTCTTTAGTATATTGCAAAGATTCACAGAAACCAGAAACTATTTATTTGTTATATGGTTAATAGTTGAGTGTGTGCATATCTACATCTTTCTGGAATCTATAGTAATACCTCATTAAAGACTCAAATGAAAATATTTTAAAAAAACCCAAATCAGTTAATAAAACATTTATTAAAAGCCTGCTATATTCTAGGTATTGCACTAAGTGATGGAGATTTTTTAAAAAGTGAGACACTTCCTGCAAGCAACTATATGGAAACAAGCTATATTCAGGATTAAATGAAAATCTACAAAGGGAAGGCACTAAAATTAAGGGAGTCTAGGAAAGAGTTTCTATAAGAAATGGCATTTTGGCCTAGGACTTAAAGGGAAAAAAGGGTAATCAGAAGGCAGATATAAGAAAGGAGAGCATTTCCTGGGGGACTGTCAGTGAAAATCACTAGTCTTGAAATGTTGTATCTTTGTTGAAGAGTAGTAAGAAAACCAAGTCACTGAATTGCAGAGCAGTTCCTTAGGAGGGGTTTATAAATTATAAGTATCCTATAAAGGTTGCAGAAGAACAGATTATGGAGGTCTTTGAATGCCAAAGGATTTTATATTTGAACCTATAGATGACAGAAAGCCAATTGAGTTTATTGAATTGGGGAAAGGGGCAGGGAGAGGTCGAAGGGAGTCAGAAAGACTAATAAGAATTTACAGGTAGGCCAAGTGATCCAAACCAAAATATTTCTAAGAGACATCATGTTTCTGTTTCTATTTTGAGCCTATAAATAAATGACTGCAAATATAATTCATTCTTTTTTTTTCTTTTTTTTTATTATAGCTTTTTATTTACAAGATTTATGCATAGGTAATTTTTCAGCATTGACAGTTGCAAATCCTTTTGTTCCAACTTTTTCCCTACTTCCCCTAACCTCTTCCCCCAGATGGCAGATTGACCAATACATGTTAAATATGTTACAGTATAAGTTAAATACAATATATGTATACATGTCCAAACAGTTAATTTGCTGTATAAAAAGAGTCACACTTTGAAATAATTGTGCACAGGCACAATTAGCCTGTGAAGGAAATAAAAAATGCAGGCAAACAAAAATAGAGGAATTGGGAATTCTATGTAGTGGTTCATAGTCATCTCCCAGAGTTCTTTCCCTGGGTGTAGCTGGTTCAGTTCATTACTGCTTTATTGGAACTGAAATATAATTCATTCTTCTAGGTCCTCTATAAATTGAAAAAGATCTCTATCAAGTTAAAAAATAAAACCTCGATGTTTGTGTATCTGATCAGAAATTTTTCTAATAATTAACTGAATTGTCAATAATAAAACTGAATGTGTTTCCAGCATGCTAAAAACATTCAAAAAGCTTACTTTTGAAGATTTTAACATTTTGGTTGTAAGCAGCCATCCTTCTCTTTGCTGAAGAAAGGTCAAATTTTACATTTTACATTCCTGCTCTACATTTTTAAACAAAATTTGTATTGCCTATGTGAAGAAACAAATATAGGAGAGATGAATAGAAAGTTGAAAAAGAGTTGCAAATATTTTATTCCATTCTTTTTCTTTTCTTTTTTTGACACTGTCTTACTTTGCTCAGTCTAGTTTACAGTGACAATAGGGGACACTCTGCTCATTGGCTTTGGAGCTTTGATTTGCTCCATTTCCAAGATAGGCTTTCCAATTTACATAGAACATCCTCCTATCCTCATTTTCTACTTTCAGGGCCTCACCTTATTGGTGCTGGATTTAATTTGGATACCTAACTGACTTAGCCCTACTGTAAGTAGCTTAGAAATTCCTGAGTTCAGGTGATCCAGCAGCCTCAGGCTCCCAAGTAACAAAGATTGTAGACATGAAACACCATGCTTAGGTATATGTTCTGTTTCTCAAAGAAGTCATTTAATTGTTTTTAAAAAGCACCTATACCCTTCCTATTTCTTTCTAATGACAGTAAACCCCTTCATTCATATCATTTTTAAAAATAACTTTCAACTTTGTAGGAAAAGTGTATGAAAATTATAATTATTAAACCCCACCTCTGGGGTATGGTATAGCAGTCATATAGTTTAATAAAAGATAGGTTCTGATAGGTATTTCTTTTTTTCTTCTTCTTTGATATTTTATATATGTAAAAAGAATTTTTAAATTAAAAAAAATTGTTTCATGCAATATGATATGTGTCATATATGTGCAGTCATGAAAAACATATTTCCATATTAGGTTGCAAAAGAAAAGACATACCAAAAAGAAAAGAATAAAAAAATTTTTTTTTAAAGTATGCTTCAATCTGCATTCAGACTCTTTAAATTCTTTCCCTCAAGGAGGGTAACTTTTTTCATCTGAGAGATAGTTCAAATACTTTTCCACCCTTTCTGCCAAACATGTATATGTGAAAGTGACTTAGCCTCCTACAGGAAATTGTTCTTAATTAGACCTTAAGAAAATGCATTTCAAATATTCAAATGTTTAAAATGATGACCAATAGAAAACTCCTCTTGAGAAAGTTACTGAAGGATAGCTATGATACAACAGTAGAAAGACAGGGATATAAATACCATCCATTCAGCATCAGATAAATTTGACAAATACATGTTCATGAGAAAACTTTAGTGATTTTTCACTGTTTACCAAAGAAAGTTCAAGTCATTTAGCTATTAAAGACTTTAAACAATTTGTTCCAAATCTACTTTCTGAGGCTTATTCCAATATATTCTATGTTGTGCATTCTGTATCCAGACAACTGGATTGTGATCAGTTCCCAAGTCTCTGCATCTTCTTGTACTTGTGTCTTTGCATATGCCATCATCAATGCCTTCAGTGCATTTTCCTTTCATTATTTCCAATTTCTTCCCCTTTGAGATGCATATCAAATAACAACTCTTCAGTGATAGTTTCTCTGAGACCCTCAGCCAGAAAAGATCTCTCCTTTTTTTTAATTTCTCAGACCAGTGTGTTTGATTACTCCTGTACTTAATTAGTTTCTACTTTCTCTTATGTCTATTTATAGACATGCTGAAATATTATTAGAGTTGAGACTTCAGGATCTTGCCCAAGGTGCACAATTTATGTGGCACACATGGGATTTTTATTTGGAATATTGATTCCCCTTCCCACTCATCCAACAATGGTCTCTACTTGGATATGCTTTCTCCCTCATCTAGCCCTTTATTTCCTATTCGATAGACTTCTTGATTCTAAGTTCTAAAATGACTTAGTATTTTAGAGGCCTCCATTCAGTGACCATATATATATCCCTACCTCTCCCCTGTGATAAAGAAACTTCTCAACATTCTTGGACAACTTTTTATACCCAATATACATTCAGGTAAATCTATTCCCACATTTACACTCTCCAAAACAAGCCTATCTCAGAAACAAAAATTTCAAGTTTGTCATTCTTCTACATGATTAATAGATTGTGTTCTCTTTAAGGTCAGTGTTATATATTTCTTTTTTACATTTGTATCACCAGAATGTTGTATAGAGACATAAATATTTATTGAAATAAATTGAAAGGCACAATGGGATTTTTGAGGAAAAATTTAAAGTTAAGTTAGAATACTTAAGAGATCAAACTGTTTCTAAAGTGATAGATTATATAGCTACTCTACTCTGCAAGTTTCTGTAATCAGACTAGGTTAAATTTATTATATACAGGAAAAATAGGCTTTTAAGCAACCTTCTCACCAAGGAAGTATCTTGAACTTCCAGTGCCTCCTCTGTTTTTTTTTTTGTTTGTTTGTTTGTTTGTTTGTTTTTGTTTAGTTTGTTTTGTTTTTGTTTTTGATTTTGTTTCTTTATATAGGCTTGAGGAGGAGCTTTGGAATTCTTAAAAACCTGACCCATGCAGTATCATTTCATCTGTTATCCCTCCACTCTATACTGAAAATGTGTGGAGTATAAGGATAGTATATTATTTGCTCCTTTCCCTTCACTACAAGAAAGCCACAAAGAACTTCCTTATTGCTTCACCAATGACTTTCTTCCGTAGAGAGAAATGATATAATAGAATCAAACTTTCCACCCTATTCCTTTTAGAAGGACTAAAAAATTGACAACTAGACCTTACCTGAATGAAATAATATAAACAAACAAACAAAAAAATTAATCTAAGAATGTTTTGATCAATGTTATGACTCCTGTCACTGACTATATAATTTTATAGTATAAAAAAATCAGCCACAGAGAAAACTCATAAAAATCAAGATTATTTTCCCCAAATATAAAAGTACCTTATACTTCTATTATAAATATTTATTTCATAATTATTTATTTTTAAATTGAGGCAAAAGACATATGATAGCATTGTATATTACATAAACAATATTTATAAAAGTCCCTGGTGCAAAGATTTTTTTTCCTATGGCTAAAAATTTAATGAAATTAAAAGATTATATTTTATTATAAAAAATAAGAAAACAAAAGAAAATTCTCAGTGTATCTTACAGAAATTGATTAATGATAATTTTAAAAGCTTATAATGAATGATGGGTCTTTATTGTAGGTACAATTTGCTCTTTTTATATTTTCTAAAACTACTTTTTTTTTTCACCTCAAAATTGTTGTTTGTCAGAATACCACTCTAGGAACTTCCTCTGTCTTTGTCATTTTACTGTATATTCTTCTCCATTACTTTCATTTTCTAGAAAAGAAATGTGAAGAAACCACCTGAGCCCATGTTTTTGATGGATAGTTTTCCACAGAATCTTAGAATCCTTTGATTTAGAAGAGTTTTTTTTTTTAACTGACTCATGTAGTTTATTTCACTGCATAAGACTTCTTTCTTTATTATTACGTTATTTTTTCATCATTCCAAGAATAGGGATATAGTCCACTTTGTATTGCTACACCTCATACTGGGCCATTGATTCCCTTTAAGTGCTCAAACACACAGTGGAGTTAGCCATATTCTCTGTTCATCATTAACTTTTTATTTTGGTTTCCTCTTACCTTCCAAGAAAATGTGAATCTATTTTTATAAAAGAGAGTAGTTCTTCATTAATAGCTAATATCTATGTACTTATTTATTCTGTAAATACCTCTTTTATTTTCCTAAGCAACAATATTTCTCTGTTTTTAGTCACTACTTAATCATTTATCATATTTTTAGGGAATTAATGTCAAGTGTTAAGAATAATGGTAACATATAAAGATTTTTAAAAGTAATTTAATATAAATATATACTATTCGTCCACAAAAGAATTAAAAGGATCAGCAGAGTATAAAGATTAGATGTCCAGGAGTCAAAAGAAGCTGAGCTGAGAGATTGAGGGTAAGATTTGAGTCACAAAGCCAATATTTGATAGCTATATGACTTGGAAAAATTATTTAATCTATCTAAGAATTTGCCTCCTTATCTTTAAAAGGGGGGGGCAATTTTAGAGGAGGACTCCAAGCAATTGTAAAAAGCTGCTGATAAAAATAAAGAATACTAGACAAGTGAATAAACAGAATTCTGAGACATATTTAACAGTTCTCAAGATAGACTAACACAAAGAAGAACCATTGACAACTTAGAATTAAAGAAACTGGTAAAATAGGATTTTTTGATAGTAAAATGAAAAGGACATTGATTTTTTTTCATCAGAATACCGAAATTCAATTTCTTACTGCTACTTGCTTGGTGTATAACTGTGGGTGTCACTTAATCTGAATTTCAGTTTCCTCCTCAATTTCCTCATCTTCACCCCAAATTAAAAGGAAATTATTTATTGCTTATAACTATTGAACTTGGAAAATAATTATAGATCAATACAGGGAAGAAAAGCTAGAGAAAGTAGAATTATATATTTTAGGAATTAATTGTTTTTATATTAAGGGAAATCTATTCTTTCCATTTTCTGGTCTTTCTTGTTTAAACATTCTTCAGTTTCCTTTGCTGGATTTTCATCTAGTTCATTCCCTCTTATCTGATGTTTCCCCACAGGTTTTTATCCTTGGCACTCTTCTCTTGACCCTCTAAGTAATTTCATTAGCACTCATTTAATTATCAACTCTATGCTGATAATTTTAAAATTTACTTATTCATCCTTAAAATTTTCATGCTTATTCCCATGCTTGCAACTTCAACTACACATTAAAAATTTCAAACTGATAAGCAATATATGTCTTAAACTCAATATGTCCAAAACTGAGCTTATTGTCTTTGTCCCCAAATCATGTGCCCTTCTAAACTTTCCACATAATAAAAAGCACATGACTATCCTCAAAGTGCTTTGGACTTGCAAATTACATGTGATTTTCAACTCCTCAGTATCTCTCAATTATCATATCCATTTTTTGTGTGTGAAGATCTGTTGATTTCAAATTTAAAACATCTCTCAAATATACCCTCTTCTCTTTCATGAAACTTTTTATGAAACCAGCCTGCTGCTGATCCTTATCTCCTCATGTCTAGATTATTACAATAGCTTGCTATTAGATCATCTCAAGTCAGTGATTTTTTAAAAGCAGAGATCTAAATACTACCCCTTCTCAATAAATACCTGTGGATATTTATTACCTCCAAAACCAAATACAAAATATTTTGGAATTCAAAACCCTTTCTTACGTAGTCCCTTCCTATCTTTCCAGTCTTCTTACACCTCACAGCTCCCCCAGATATTCTTTGATCCAGTGAAATGATCTCCTTGCTTATTCATGAAGAAGATATTGTATCTGGGGCTCCAGGGATGTTCATTGGCTATCCCTCATACGTGGGATGTTCTTATCTCTGCCTTTTGACTTGCTTGGCTTACTTCAAATATTCTCCAAAATCAAATCTCTTATAGGAAACAATTTTTAATTAATGTGATTATTTTTTGTTTATCCTGAATATAATTTTAACATAGTTGTTTTCAGGTTATCTCCTTAAGTTATGAGCTTTCTGAAGGCAGAGACTATATTTTTATTTATATTTTTAATGCCTAGCAAAGTGCCTTGAATAAAGTAGGTACTTAAATACTTATTGATTGGCTGACATTTGTTTAAAAAACTCATCATATAAGCAAAAACTTAATATGAAATCAAGTTGATTATGCAGAAATCTTTCTTATTTCCCTGTTTCTCATCTTTTACACAGGTTGTGGTTTAAGCACAGATGTGAGACAACTCCTATTTGTCCCTGCAGTATTTCTTTTCACCCATTCTGTAGCTGTTCTCCCTTTTGGCATCATGTCAGATAAATAAAAATGGGTAGCTACAGCAACTGGTCCTGCATTCAGTGCCAGGAAAGGGACCCCTATAATATCCTCTGGCCATTTTAAAATCTATAGGTTGAGAGATACAGAAACAGTCACTCCCAAGACCTACTGCTAACTTGAACACAAGCATCCTAAAAAGGACTGAACTTTATTCTCAAATCAGTGAGAAAGACCTTATCTGCTAAACTTCGAAGTTGTCTTGGGCTAGAAAACTGTGTTCACCCCATTATAGGGCAATAGAGTATGGATGCTTCAGAATTGATTTTGAAGTCTCATTTTAAAGTTGTTTGGAAGGGAATTTGGGAGAGCTTAGGTGAATCCCTTTCTTTATTTTTTTTAATCTTTATTTTTCTTTTTTCTGTGATTATTTCTAAAGAATAGACATATACCAATATTTCCCATTTTATTTTATGCCACTAGATTCATATGCTGGTTCCTGAATCTTGGAAAGTCAGTTCCTTTAAGAATCAAGAAATAATGAGATTATTACTTATGGAAATGTCAATCAAGAATTAATACATATTTATTGAGTGCCTACTGTATGTCAGTGATTATGGGATGATTGGGGATATAAAGACAAAAATGAAATAGGCACTACTTTCAAGTAGTTGATATTCCTTTGAAGGATATTACTGGGATATTTGAGCTGAGACTTGAAGAAAATAAATTGAGGTTCTTTGAGATAGAGGCAAGAAAAAAAGAAAGTCACTAGTATATTGGGAACTATCTATAGCAAGGCATGGAGACAGGGGATGGAGTGTGAAATGTTAAGAATAATAAGGTTCATTTGACTGGATTATAGAATATTAGAAGGAAAGGAATGCACACAAGCCTGGCATGGTAAATTGGTATTATACTGTGAAGGTATTACATTATAATAATAGGGAAACACAGGAGTTTATTGATTAGAGAAATAACATGGTCAGACCTATATTTAAGGAAAATCACTTTGATAGTTATGTGAAAGATGGTAATAACATTATTTATAATTACTACTTTTACTGCAAGTACTACTGGAAATGGCAGTAATTATTGCCAAGAAGTAGTACCTGAAGAAATTTCATTTTTAAAGCATTGTAAGGTCTTTAATTATTAATATAACTAAAGATTATTATTAATAAATTACTGTTTTAATAAATACCAATATTCATAAATCTATACTTATACATTATAAATTATTGTATAAAAGAATAATAATTTATATTATATAGTTCTTTAAGCTTTCTGAAGTGCTTTTCATATTCATTTAATACAACAACCTTGGAAGATGATATTATAATACTCATTTTACACAAAAGGAAACTGAGGAACAGAAAAATTAAATGATTTACCTAGAATCACACAGTTAGTGTTTAAGCAGAGTTTAAGGTCAGGGCTTCTTCTTTTTTTAGAATGATTGAATTTGAGATTTGTAGAGGGCCTCAGAGCCCGATTAGTTTAATCCAAACATAAAAGACATGCAGTATAAGATATGCTCCATTTTATAGATGAAGAAATTTAGACTCTAGAGTTTAAGTGACTTGCAGATAGTCACACAGATAATAAATATAAGGGTAGTCTTTGAACCCAAATGTCATGCCTCCTAATCTAGTACTCTTTAACACTATATCCATTTCACCAGCTTCTAATTAAATAGATACTTATTTGACTAGTAACTAAGCTGCATAGAATGAATTATATTATCATCATTTTTTTTACATATTCTACAAGTGAGGCTGAGGTAGATGAAGAAGCTTGCTTTCTTTACTTCTATTCATTCTTTGAAATGGCCAGCACATGTAATTTATTCTCCTTGTTCGCTAATTAAATATATTTTGATTCATTGTTTCATCTGCATCACTGAGCTAGCCCATTAAACTCTGAAATAGTATCTACATTCTGAACATTCCTTGCTTTACCTTCTATCACTGCCATAAATTCCTGACTATTCTTATTATAATGACATTTTCCAGTTTCTTATTACAATACATGTCCACAGTTTCTAGTACCTCTGTCCTCTCTCTTGAATTACCTGGTAGCTAATGCCTGGGCAAATTACATAACAGGTACCAGGAACTGAAGTGATACAGGTCTTTAATCCTGATTTTCTACCCATTAGTACTTGGGCCCTAAGCCAAAACAACATATTTTGTGCACCCTAAGGTTTCAAAATTGCTCCCCTAAATTATGCACTGTTGATTTTGCCTGATGTTTTGAGATTTTACTGTACTATATATAACTTGATTTTTTTTAACAAAATAAATACCTACATTCTATAGAAAACATAATTATCTTGCATTAAAAATGTGTGCATTTATCTAAAGTAATCATGGTGAGCAACTGAGCCAGAACACTAAAGTAGAAGCAAGAACTAAAGATCATATCCATTCCCCCAAAAACTTCAAAAGCAATTTAAGAACTACAAAGGATTACAATTTGAAGGAGAAACCATAGTGAGTAGCACAAAATCACAAATTTGACCTACAGAAAAGTCTCCAGAGCAAGAACTATGAAAACTAACTTCATGGACTAATTTTCAAGAGCTCCTGCTGAAGCCTACTCCCAGACTAGGCCACAATTTTAGTCCATGTGCTCAGACTATGAGAGCAGATTGTCCCAGAGAAGTTAGGAGCTTAGAGTTAGTTCATAGTTTGGGGTCACTTGAGCAAATAGTGGACTTACCCCAATTCAGGATGCTAACATGAGATCTCCAAGACTGAGCCATCTAAAATAGGCCAGAAATATCAGTTACATGCATCAGCTCTCTGGAAAAATGATTAACAAAAAAGATAAAGAACTATATACCATGAATATCAAGACAAAAACTTTGAAGAAGTACATAATTAATATTTATTTACCTAAATAAAAAAAAATCTTCAAGGATCTCTTATTTTCTCTAGGATCAAATAAAATTCCTTAAGTAAGCACTAAAGGTCCCCCTAAATTTGAAACACTCCACTTTATCATCCCAATTTTATAACATTCATATATTGGCCCAATCAAGAAGCTATTCAATACACCGATGATTCAAGCATAGTCTCAATGTTTTTGCATAAAGTTGCAACAAGTCTGGACTTTACTCATTCCTTGTCTCTGCCATTAATTAATTAATTATTTTGTTCATTTATTTTATACTGTCTTCTTTAGACACGTTGTCTAATTATTATTAGTGTCTAATTAAGTGTCTAATTCAAGCCAAGTGCTATGATAGCTTTTGGGGATTCTACATCTGTCCTTAAGGAGGATCAAAGAATATTTATCTTCTTAAAGTTTATCTCAGTCATCACCTCTGCTCTTTGAAATCTGTTTTATTTCCTTAATTTTTAGTATTCTTTCATTCATCAAACAACTTTGTATTTATTTATCCATATACAATCTATTCTATAGCCTCTCAATAGATTGACTATTTCCTTATTTCTTTTGTCTTCTCATTTCTTTGACCAGAGAAGGGGTTTAATAAATGGTTGTTTAATTGAATTAAATCCAAAACCATGAATCATAAATCAGTAGGGAAATATTTTTGGATAGCAGTCTTTTCAGTACCTTTTAAATCATTCTAGGTAGGTGCCTGCCTATTGATCTGAAATATAAATATGATGCTGGAGGCAGAATTTTGTATAGGAAGTAAAAAATATCCTTAACAAAGATTTTCCAATTTGTGGTATTAGCTCTCGTCCCAAAATATTTCATATGCATCCACACTCAAGGGAACATAGGGTTTTTTATGTACTGAATTCTATGTACTGAATTAAATATTCCCAATAGTGGTACAAGTGGGTATAATCCCTAGATACCCAGAAGTAGAATATGTTCTTTATAACTAAGAAATGTAAACATTTTTCCACCACAAGATACAAATATGGTTGTCCACAGATTCCAATATGTGTACTGTCCAGAGGAGTGTATTTTGGTTAATTCTCCTATAATACAATGTGTAAAGTGAAATGCATGGGACAACAAAGCAAATATTATATGGTTAATATTTTTATAAAAATTCACATATTCTAAGTTAATGATTCATCTCTTGAGCATTTGTTTGAGGAATATTGTTTCACTTTAAATTGAACAATAAACATTTATTAAACACCTAGTACATACCAGGCATGGGGTAAAGTGCTGAGGTGCAAAAAGAGGCAAAGATAATTGCCTGCTTATAATCTAATGGGGCATACATAATGGAAATAAATACAAACAAAGGAAGCAGAAATTAAAAAGATATGGGAAAATCTTCTGACGAATTGTGAAATTTTGGCTGGGGCTTGAAGAAAGCCAGAAAAATCATTAGTCAGAGCAGAAGAGGAAGTATACTAGGCAGGGGGCCACCAGATAAAATGCACAGAGCTTAAAGATGGATTGTCTTGTCCATGGAATAGTAAGAAAGAGGGGGCAGTGTTACTGGAATGAAGAATACATAGCAAGAAGCAGGAAAGACAGGAGGAGGTTAGATAATAAAGGGTTTTGAATGTCAAACAAATAATTTTGTATTTGATCATGGAGGACTTAGAAAGTTGCTGGAATTTATTGAGGGACATGACTGGATTTGTCTTTTAGGAAAATCACTTTTATGGCTAAATGGAGGATGGATTGAAGTGAAGAGATATGAAGTAGGCAGACTCAATAGCAGCATATTACAATAATTCAGATATGAGATGATCAAGACCTGCAATAGAGTTGTAAAACTGGTAATAACAGATTGGATATGGGGTGAAAAATATTGAGAAATACAAGAAAGGTTCTAAGTTATAGGAATTGATGGAATGTAACAACAGGATGTACTCTACAGTAATAGGGAAGATAAAAGGCAGTGGAGGGTGCCTTCAGGGAAAAGATATTAAGTTTTCCTTTTAAACATATTGATTTTAAAATGTCTATTGGGCAGCATATTTGAGCTTCTGAAGGATAGATAGAGATATGATAAGTCAGCAGGGAGATTGGAGGGATAGTGAGATGTGAGAATCATCAGTATAGAGTTGATAACTAAATTTATGGGATTGATTAGATAGACTAGTAAAGTAGCATATTTGAAGGGAGAAGAGAAGAGAGCCCACAAGAAAATTCTGATGGACACTTAGGATTAAAGAATATAGTAAATAAGAGGATACAGCAAAGGAGATGAAGGGGGAGAGATGATCAGATAGGTAGCAGAAGAAGCAGGAGTGAGTGGTTTCCCCAAAACCAAAAGAGAAAACAGTATGAAAGAGAGAATGGTGAACAGTATTAAAGGCTATGGAGAATTATAAGGATATAAGGATTGACAAAGGGCATTGTATTTTTCAATTATGAGGTTATTAGTAACTTGGGAAAGAGCTACTTTATTCAAATGATCTTCCTCTCTATTATTAGTTTATTTACTACTATTTACAAAAATATTTATATCTTCCCCATTCAGGAAAAAAAAAATGCCTTCACTTAATCCTTTGGTTCCCCGCAAATCTCATCCTATATCTCTTTTGCTGCTTGCAAGTAAATTCTAAAGAAAAAAAAAAGACCATCTACAATAGGTACTTCTGTTTTCTCTTCTCTCACTCTTATTTTAACTCTCTTATAATACATCATCTGATGTTATCATTCCAAGAAAAAAAAAGTGAGAGCCAGATATTGATCTCATTGTAAAAGGAAGGGAAGGGCTAAGATATTTATACATAACAACTAGGATTTTGATTGAGTGGTAGATATGAATTATATAAACCTCAAAAGAAGAAAGGTTATGAATGATGGAAATAAAGGGAAAACCTGAAAATGACCATGGGAAGCAACAAATATTCCAGTGAGTCAAGGAGAGGAGTAAATATACATCAAGTAAAGAAAAGAATGGCCAGAAAGTCTGTGTTATTAAAGGTAAGCCAGGACAGTAAAAACTAGAAGATGAAAGGAGTGAGAGAAGGAAACGTTTAAGATAAAGGGAAGTTTGTTGTGCATGGGAAAGGCATCACAAAGGGCACAATGGAAAGGCTGAGTGAACTTAGGAATGAAACTTTGGATTTGGAGAGTAGAGAGAGAGAGAAGTTGGTTAAAGATAATGACATAGGATTTTATTAGTAATCTACCTGAGGAAAGATTCATTAGAATGTGAAGGTAATGATTAGGTATGAGAATGTTCATCATTCAAGGGCGATACTCACTCCTCTGTCCCAAAAGAATACAGTAGGAGATAGGGAGCCAGAAGTTAAAGGAAAAGTTGTCTTTATTTTCACTGGAGGCTCTTTAAATTTCATTTAGGAGGTTGGTTTGGCAAACAAAGATGGAAGTTGCTTGATGTAGGTATAGATAGAAGTGATTGCTTTGAAGTAGATGGAGAAAATTTAGCCTGGTATCTAGCAGCTTTTCCTCAGGGGACACAACTAAGTACAGTAGGAACAATTGAAGGCTCAATCAAAGCATGGGGTCTTCTCACCTTAGGAAGCTGGCTATGGAGTAGCAGCAGGAAGTATTAGATTATTTGGGTAGATGGAAGATCAAAGTCTAGCCCCTATCAATGTTTTATCAGGGAACCTGCCATGTAGAGCAGGAGATGGAAGGTTCAGGCTGTTAGTTCTGCATGTATACTCTGACATTTTCTCATCAGAGGAAGCTAATTATGAGGTAGCAGCAGCAGATGATATACTCTCTATGTCACAGATCTATCTATTAAGTAGCAGAAATGGAAATCAAGTCTAAATTTTCCTGACTCTAACTATTCTCTATACAATATATCATGTTGCTTATGAGAAAATATTTGTTAGATACCTATTATTTGTAAAAATAGTGTGGTAAGCAATGGCAGAAGCACAAAGTATTGTTATATTCCTTTCCTGAAGTATATAGAGGGAAATAATAGGTAATATAGATAATTTTAATACAAATTAATATATACTAACAGCATTGCAGAAAAATAAGCAAAGTAAAATGAGGTAAGTTCTTATCAGCTAGTCTGATTAGGAATTAGTCCACTAATTCATATCAGTGGAAGAAATTACTGAATGAAACCTTAAAAAATGACAGAAATTCAACAGGTGAAGGATAGAAGTAGACCATATGCTAAGCACAAATATTAAGTCACTAATCTCTTAAAAACACTATGCTCACATTCTCTATTAGATAAAGGTATGACTCCCAGAAAAGCTTAAAAGAAGGGGAGGGAGAGAGAAAATGTTTTATCATAGCCTTTCTCTTCCCTTTGAATTAAAGTTGCTATCACTTAATTATTCTCTTTTCTTGAAAAACAAAGAACAAAAGGAATGAGAGAAAGAAATATAGAACACATACATTTCCCTTATTCTTGTCCAATAAGTCACCTATAGCTGCTATCTTCCTATTTAACTATAGTCTCTATGGAAGACATACCACACCTATATTCTAAGCCTTAGGATAGATATAAGGACAAATGGAAGAACAATTTCTCTTGTAATAAAGTCAGTTTTAAACTAAGAAATTTCTGTCCAATTAATAACAGAGCTCATAATCTAAAGAGAGAGAAAACAAGCAAACACATACAAATGAGATATTTAAGATAAATGGGAAATAGCAGAGGGAAGGTCCTATATTAAATATGATTAAGAATGGCTTCCTGTAGAAACTGTAATATTAGTTGACATTTAAAGAAAACCACAACATAGAAAAGAGGAAAGAGAACATTCCAAATATCGGGAACAGCCAAGAGAATTCTCAAAGCCCAGAGATGGAATGTCTTCTTCACAGAATAAGGATGCCAGAGACATTAGATTGAAAAGTACATGGTGAGTATGATATAAAGGGAAAGTTTGATATAAAGACTCAAAAGTAAGAAAGGGGCTAGGTTATGAAGGGCTTTGAAGGCCAAAAGAGGATTTTGTATTTGGTCATAGAAGTGATGAGAAGCCACTGGAGTTTATTGAAAGTATATTGAGGATAGGGATATAGTTAGACTTGCACTTTTTAAAAAATTATTTGGTGGCTGAAAAGAGGATGTAGTAAAGTGGGAAGAGATTTAAGGCAAAAAGACCCATTTAAAAGTTATTGAAACAGTTCAGGTATGAGGGCTTATACCAATATGGTGACAGTGTGAGAGAAAAGAATAATATTCAAGAAGTTTACAAAGATGAAATTAACAGACCTTGGCAAAAGATTAGATAGACATCAGGTGGGTTAGAGAGAATGAGAAGTTAAGGATATCTAGGTTACCAGCCTGAGGGCCTGGGAGGATAACATTGTCCCCTACAGCTATAGGAAAGTTGGAAAAGGTATGGAGAATTTAATCGGAAAGTTAATGGTTCTCCTTTTTTTCATGATTTGAGTTTAAATGTCTGCTATATAATCACTTCAAGATGTCTGAAAGGCAATTGGAAATATAAAATAGGAGATCAGCAGAGAGTGAAAAGATAGATAGATCTGAAAATCACCAATAAAAAGTTGGTAATGAAATTGATAGGAGCTGATGAAATCATCAAAGTTTTATCCAGAAGGAGAAGCAAAGAGGGGTGAAGACAGAATCTTATGATGTGGTTGTGATATGGATGAAGATCCAATAAAGAAGACAGAGAAGGAGAAGTAAGATTGATAGGAAAAGAACCAAGAGAGAGAGAGAGAGGGATATTGATAGAGAGCATAAGTAGGTAGAAAATGGATAATTTTGATTACATTAAATTTTAAAGATTTTGTAAAAATGTAGCCCAATATTAGAAGGAATGCATAAAATGGGGGGGATTATAGACAGTTTCTGAGATAACTATCTCATATATCAAATATATAAAGAAATGTCATTTTTATTATTACAGATACCCAAATTAATCACAAAGTACCTATGAAGGAAGATGCTATCTCTATCAAGAGGGAAAAATATTGATAAGTAGAAGTATGTAAAGAATAATTTTACATTTCCATGTATATATATATACATGGAAATGTAAATGTAAAATGATATATATGTATGTATTATATAATAATATATAATATATTATTATATTATATATTAAAATATATAATATAATATATAACATGCAATATAATATATATTATATATGGCATTATATTCAAAAGAAAAGGCAGTTTAGACATAATAGATTTGCAGTTTCATGTGAAATCATCTTTTTTTCTTATATTGTGTAATGGGCTGAGGTTTGAGTTGATGCACTGAGGTCCCAAGTACATGAGGCTAAATAGTAATTGGGCTATACTCTATTAATATACATGATTGGATAAAGAATGGCCCCCGCCCACTCTCCATGCAAGTCCTGATGTGTTGTATAGGAAATGACGATTTTGGTGGGTGGAGGCAGAGAGAGGAACAGGAAGAGAATCTGGGAGAGATTGGGCCTGGGTTCCATACTCCTAGGTGCTGGCTGCGGGTCTAGCTAGCTTCTTGACTCAGCTGCACACATTGCTATCCCCGATTATCTTCCACCTCTGATCCTTCTTCACTGAGAATAAAGACTGACGATTTTCCCCTAACCTGAATTCCTGACTCCTGCTGATTTAAAATACGTGATCTTCACAACATTTGTATGATGGAAATATTTGTTTTATTCCATAAAATAAAATTTTTATACATTCTAAAAAAAAGAGGAGTAGTCTGAAAACCTAGAGAGAATAGACTATTATGGAAGGGACTGATCAACCAAATCAAAATGTGCAAAGAAGTCTTGGAGAATGAATATTGAATCTATGCTCAAGAGGATGTATCACACACACACTAACTATGTATTAATTAAGTATATGCTTATATATTTGGGTATGTGTGTGTTTGTGTGTGTGTGTGTGTGTTTTCTTTTCTGTTTGATTGTAAATTCTTTGAGGTCAAAAACTATTTGTCTTCATATCCCTAGAACTTAATATATATATATATATATATATATATATATATGAAGTGGATTTGTAGTTTCATGTAGTTTCATGTAGGTGAGGAAACTACCTATATTAATACATCTAGGTAACCTCTCTTTCATAGAATTTCCTAGTACTCTAGGAGTATGCGTCTTGTTCAAACTCCCAGAGCTTATAGGCGTTAGGGATTGAACTTAAAGACTTCCTGGCTTTTAGGCTTCTTTGAACATAATGAGCACTTAAAATTGATTGGTTAATTGATTTTTATAGTTACAGCTCTCCATACTGTATTTATCAACATTTGAATTCACATATTGGACATTATATTCACCTTTTAAAATTAATTTTAATAATTTCTCCCTATCATTCAGTTCTGTTAAGACTATTTAAAGATTAATATTTATCTTAATCTTTTGTTCAAATGAGATATTATTTATAAAACAGCACAAATTCTGATACATAGTAGGCACTGTATAAATATTAATTCCATTCCTTCCCTTCTCCCTTTTTTTTTCTCTTTTGGAGTCTTTTTCCACCTACCAATTCACCAGCAAGCATTTATTAAGCACTCACTAGATGCCAAGCACACTGCAATGTACTGAGTGAATGAAAACAAAAGTTTAAACAGTCCACTACTATTAGTATATGAATTAGCTATTTCCCTGAATGAGGTGCCATCTACAAATGTGACAAGAACATCATGATTTCCTTTATTGAAGTCACTGAAAATCATAATCAACACAATTCCACTGGGCTTACCATTAGAGCTTTTGACATCAAGAGAATTGACCAAAAAACATAAATGACTTATTTGTTCTTTGGCTTATACTCTTGATCTCTTACTCTCTCTACTTCTAATGGATCCATCCATTACATTAATCTCTTAATCTTACTGAAAGAGTCCTCAATAGGATTCAAATATCCAGAAGTAATTCACACTCAAAATATCTAGATCTAAGGAACTTCCATTTCTTTCTTGTTTGGATTAGTCCAATTCATATCTCCAATTTTTTTGTCTTCTAGGTCTATGGTGTTTTTCCTTCTTCCCATGCTTCTTCCCTTAACATTAACCCTTCTCCACTTCATATATATATACCACTCAAGTCAGTTCAGGTGTATCAGGAAATATTTCTTTATCTCTGGAACTAAAGGGGAGAATATTTTCTGCATCTACTTCTGTCAAAGATGTAAGATGGAATTTTCCATGTTCAAGATCAGTCAGATACTGAGTTAAGGATCACCTACATATTGCTTCAGATTTCAGTCAGTTCTATGGTTCAGTCTCATTTTCTGCTTTTCTTTTCTTTTTCTGCTAAGAGACTGAGTATGTTAAGCTGTAGAATTAGAATTAGACGTAGTAAAAGTGGATAAAGTGCTGGAGTTGGGGTCAGAAAGACTTGATTTCAAAACAGACAAAATGAGCTCTGATCTTGGGAAAACCTCTTAATCTCTGCCTTAATTTCTTCTTCTGTAAAATAGGGATAGAGAATAAACTGAGATACTATTTGTAAAGTACTTTGCAAAGACAAATGCAAGATATTTATTAACTGAAAATGACTCTGTGAAATTATGTGCAAATATAAAATACATGCAAAGAATTTTTTCTCTTTGTAAAATATTTTGAAGTCTAGTTTTAACAGCCAATGTTCTTATTCTTAGTTAATGTTGCACCCTATGCTATTATTAGAACCATATTGCATTTAGCATGCCCTCAGATTCAAAGAAGAAGAAATTTAAATTGGCCATTATACATTAGTGTTATTATTAAAGCAATGAAATGACAGTTTTTATTTTAAAAGTTCAATAAAGTTTGATATGATTTTTTTTGGCAAGAAGACCATTTATTTAAAAAAAAGTTCACAATATGAGTTACTACTAAATATGAAGAAGGAAAAACTGTTTTTGCCTAATGAAAGATACTGTGAGATTCAATTTTACCCAACAGAGTTGCAATTACATTAATAACAAAGGGAACTATTACATAAGAGAGACATTTTCACCTTTCCTAAATAGCTTATAATAGTTCTATGAAAATAAGATTCCATGGAAGCATTTTATTCTGTTGGTAAATTGGGACCAAAATTAAAGTATTAAAAAAGAGTCTGTGAATTACTTTAAACATCTCATCAGTTTTAATGCCTAAGCCTGACTTTTTAGATTCTTTAGCATTGTATGCTTGTTCAATTAAAGTAAATAAATAAATAAATGAGTAAGTAAAATATAACCCTAGCATTCCTCCAAACAGTTTCATTCCTTTTTTTATATGCATTACTAAATGAAGAGAATTACATTTCAAAGTCACTCCTATAACCTAGTCCAGTGGCATTCAGGCTAGTTTCTATATTCAGAAAAATGAAAAATAAAAAGGCGTTATCTGATTAAAATTTGAAATGTCATTAAACTGCATGTTCGCCAGACAGGGGACTATGTTCTATCATGCAAATATGATTGCCTTTCCCCATGTTCAGAAGCTGTGGCAGCTGAAATATTGACCTAGTATTAAATAGGCTGGAGGGGAATAGAGGGGAAGGAATACTGGTCAGAGACTTTCAAACCAAGAGCATTTAAAAGAAATTGAAAAACCATGAAAGTCTGGAATTGGTCTTTTATGTAGAATACAAGCATTGGAGAGGTTTAATTATATGTGACTTTGTTCTGAGAAATTTCAAAAACCATTTGCTATTGTAGCAGCATATTCATTCAGTGAATATTTGGTGCCTCAATGGAATGAATTCCTGGTACAAGGGTGAAATTATTTGAGGAGATTCAATAGTTTATCATTGTTTTGCTATTCTCAAATAGAAGAAATTCTATGCAGAGAGTTGGAACAAATGGTATTTTTCATCTAAGAAATCTAGATTAAGATTTGAAACTCCCCCAGGGCATGAGAACCATGAATATAAAAAATAATAACTTTCGATATAATTGGTTTCTTTATTATCTGATTTATTTTATTCTATGCATTTAACAACATAAAATTAAAAAGGAATCCATAGGTTTTAATAATTGTCAAAGTGGCCCATCATATATATATATATATATATATATATATATATATATATTCACAGAAAGATTAAGAACCCCTTCTTCAAGGAAAGAAAAGGAAGCTAAAACAGATTGCCAAGTATTAAAAAAAAAAATTGCCAGAACCAACCTTTAACGTCAGTACCAGATATTGATGTGACAGAATCATAATCAAGCCATCTATTAAAATATCAAGATTCATTCATGGCCAAGCTCATGAATAACTTCTTGCAGCCTAAGAGAATATGAATCTCATGGGAGCTTGCTTAAGTCTAAAAAATAAAATTAAAATCACTTTCACTATATAGTTGTTCCACTTGGCTTTGATGGCCCCTGAGATCCACAGGATATACATTTGCTTCCTGAAAACCCAAAGATCTCCTCTTCTTGCTTCCCCTATGACTAGTTAATTCTAGGAAATTCTCTGACCTGTGCATGTTTCATACCATTGATCTTTCTCTTGTCTTTTGAGTTTTGTTTATGCTGGATCCCATTTAAGAAAAAAAAAGAAGAAAAGGAAAAGAAAGAAAGAAAAATATAGTAATTGGAATTCAAGTTAAATTCAAGTTAATCATTGACTGTTGACTAAATTTTGGAAATGTATTTGTATTTTTACAGGGAATAATGGTAACCCGAAGAAATAAATTGATACCAGTAAAAAAAAAATACAGACTTCTATAATTGAAAACAAATAAACATGCATTTCATGAGGGCAGGAACTATGTTTCCTCAAAATTTTTTCTTGCAATTCCTGGCATATTTTTCTTCATACAAGAGATGCCTAATAAAATTTGGTATAAGGAAGCCAAGCACAGATAAATAATTATCCATTTACCTAAATTACCCATTTTGGGGTAAAGGGAAGCTTTAGAGTTAAGAGAATAAAGCCTTGGGAATATTGAATTGAATTAAGTTCCTTTGTCCATTCCCTTCTGAAATTACATGTTAATTTTAGTTTTAAAATTTTTTGATTAAAGATGAAACTTTTAAAATTTATATTTATTTTGAGTTCTACATTCTCATCCTCCTTCCACTTCTTCGACTCCCTCACCCAGCCACTGAGGTTGCAAAGTCCAATTATCCCTGCACAGTTAATGCAAAATATGTTGCCCCATATTAAAAAAAAGTAAAAGAGAAGGGAAATGCTTCTTTATGCACTCTGAGTCAATTAGTTCTCAATCTGGAGATGGATAACATTTCATATCATGAATACTTTGAAGTTATGGCAGATGATTGTGTTGTTCAAAAAGATGAGTTTTGAACAGAATTTTTAAGAATTTAAAAGATCTTTTAATAAATAGTAGACTGCTGTAAGATTTTACCTGTCATACTTTAAAAGGACTACTCTGAACCTAAGTTAACTTATACTATTCACCTCTTATTTCATAGAAGGAAGCATTTGGAAAGATTGTAAATAATTATTTCATCAACTTTGTACATCTTGAGATTCATTTAGGCCAGGGGAGAGCTAAATAGAACTCATGTAGTCTACAGAAAGCTGAATTTGCAAGTGAACTCCAGGGAAAGCTCATAGCCTAAGCTGGAAGAAGGGCTTTATTAAATAGGAAGCAAATAATTTGCACTACACCTGTTAGGTCTCTAATTAAAGGGCTAGAAATCATCATTTACCCCCATTTTTCATTATAATTAATTATTCAGGGCTCAATTCATCCCCATTGTTAAATGATTAGAAAATTCCCATTAAGAAAAAATAAATGTTGCTGTGGGGCAGTAGAATTTTGAAGTTGTTTTTTCTATAAAATCTCTTCTATATTCATGGTTTAGAGTGAGTGTTCTGCCTTGTCTTGAAAAATGTATTCTCATTTGCCTGTGAAATCCCATATCAATCTGAATCATTTAGTCACTCATCTTTTCGTTATGAAAGAATATCTAGACATGGATAGGTGCTAGCCCAGAATACAGCCTTCACTACTTGAAAATGCAGCAAAATGAATTTTGTTCAAGAAAGGCAAGAAAATGTTAGAATAAGTCTTTCTTTTTTTCCTCCACTCATCCAGGATAGCCTAGGGAGACAGAGAACTATATAAATAACAGGGATAAGAGTGACCAGGATCTATATGTTTCAGTGGTGGAAGGTAACATTCCATTCCATTCAGCAATGGAAAGAGGATTGAAATGCAGTACTAAGGAAGGAAGCATCAGAGTAAAAAGTGATCTCAGGGTATATATGGAGGAAAAGGAACCATCTCCATTTCTCCATCCATTGCCCAGATAATAAGATAAGGTCACAGATAAAAGTTCAGAGATTTCATGAGTAAGCATGAGCCTTAGCTATGGACAGAGCAAAAAACAAGCTCCAGAAACATATTTTGTGACTCTGAACTTTAGTTTATCACATAAACCTGTGGAGAAATAAAGCAAGGAAAAGTCCCAGAGTAAGGAGGCAAAAATAATTTAATGACTGAACCTGTAAAAGCTTTCAGCATGCTAAATATGATGAGTACAAAAGTAATCTAATGGAGAAATGCAAATTAAGACAACTCTGAGATACCACTACATACTTGTCAGATTGGCTAGAATGACAGGGAATGATAATCTGGAATGTGGGAGGGGATGTGGGAAAACTGGGACACTGATGCATTTTTGGTGGAATTGTGAATACATCCAGCCATTCTGGAGAGTGATTTGGAACTATGCTCAAAAAGTTATCAAACTGTGAATACCCTTTGACCCAGCAGTGTTACTACTGGGTTTATATCCCAAAGAAATCTTAAAGAAGGGAAAGGGACCCACATATGCAAAAATGTTTCTGACAGCCCTTTTTGTAGTGGTCAGAAACTGGAAACTAAGTAGATGCCCATCAATTGAAGAATGGCTGAATAAATTGTGGTATGTGACTATTATGGAATATTATTATTCTATAAGAAATGACCAGCAGGATGATTTCAGAAAGACCTGGAGAGACTTACATGAACTGATACTGAGTGAAATGAGCAGGACCAGAAGATCAGTATATATTTCTGGACGTGCTGCTTCAACAATGAAGATGAACAAAATCAGTTCCAATGGAGCAGTAGTGAACTGAACCAGCTATACCCAGGGAAAGAACTCTGGGAGATGAATATGAACCATTACATAGAATTTTCAATCCCTCTATTTTTGTCCACTTGCATTTTTAATTTCCTTCACAGGTTAATTGTACACTATTTCAAAGTCCAATTCGTTTTGTACAGCAAGGTGACTGTATGGACATATGTACATATATTGTATTTAACTTATGTTTTAACATGTTTAACATGTATTGGTCAACCTGCCATCTGGAGGAGGGGGTGGGGGGGAAGGAAGAGAAAAATTGAAACAAAGGGTTTTGCAACTGTCAGTGTTGAAAAATTACCCATGCATTTGTCTTATAAATAAAGAGTAATCTAATGAAACTCAATCATAGGTAAGCCAACAGCTTCCAATTTAGATCTGGAAATTGAAGAGCTTATATAGGAAACAGTGAACTGAGTATCCTGGGTTACAACACTTTGGAAACCTTGATAATTTGCAAGCCTTTGGACCAAATTGTGAAAAAAATAGAATAGAAGGATATAACCACTCAGAAGCTTAAATTAGACATTTACCCCACTCCACAGTGTACAAAACACAGCATAAAGTCCAAAGTTAAGAAGTAAACTAGAAAATGAACAAAACAAAATAAAAACAAATTTAAAAGAACCTGATCATACGTAATTACTATGGTGACCAGAAAGTTCAAGATCTTAACATAGAAGAAAAGAATGACTTTAAAGAATCTATAAGAAATGTTTCAAAGAAAAATGCAGTTGGGAAATAAGCAATAAAATAATTAAAGAATTAAATAGGATTTGTGTGTGTGTGTGTGTGTGTGTGTGTGTGTGTGTGTGTGTAAGAAAACAAACCAAATGAGATTTATGGAAGAAAGTTGAAAAGAGAATTAACTACATGATTTAAAAAAGAAAACATTATTGAGGTAAAAAACAAATTCTTTAAATTAGAACTAATCAAATGGAAGCAACTAACTCCAAGAGAAATGAAAACAAAATAATAAGACAAAGTCAAAAAATGAAAAAAATAGAAGAAAAATATCTTACAGAAAAAAAATCTTACAATTATCCTAGGAAAAGACTTAAGGAGAGATAATGAAAGAATCATTTAATTACTTCATAGCCACTACCAATAAGTGCAGATTCTAAAAATCATCTTTCAAGAAATTATAAAGGTTTCCTATATCTTGGAGCCCAAGAGCAAGTAGAAATTGAAACATTCTACCTATCACTTCCAAAAGAAACACCAAAATGAAAAGTTACAGGAATATTATAGATAAAATTTGGAGTTCCAAAGTAGGACCATTGCAAGTGGTCAGAAAAAAAGACGTTAAGAAGCCACATTTGGGATCACACAAGAAAGGAACAGAACTTGAAATATTATATTCCAAAGAGCAATGGATCTACACTAATCATCAAGAATACTCTACCTTAGGGAAACAAGATTGTATAGTGGATAAAGCACCAACCCTGAAGTCAGGAGAATCTGAGTTCAAATCTTCCTTCAGATGATTAACACTCTCTGGCTGTGTAACTTTGGGCAAGTCATTTAACCCCAATTGCCTCAACAACAGCAACAACAAAAAAAAAAAAATTAAAAATGAATAAGTTACAAGACCACATTTTGTTAAAAGTTATTATAGGCAATGACAAGATAAATACTGAATAGTATGTGTGTGTTAGATATAAGACTTAGAACTACAATCAACACAATTAACAACTATATTTCCAAATGATTTTTGATAGATTACATTATCCATCTCTAGGTAGAAAAGATATTCACCGAGAATAAAGAATGAAGCACAGGAGCTTTTACTTTCACCTTTTAAACATTTTTTCTTTCTTTAATGGTGTATGTGGCTAATGTTTCCTATGAGAATTTGTTTGGCATAACTATATATATTTATAGCAAATTTTATTTACTTTTACTTTTTTGCTGTTGGGGAAGAATGAGGAAAGCAAGAGAATTTGGAACTGAAATTAAAATAAAGTTGAAAAAATAAAAATGAAGATCTCAATTTCTATTCCACATTGGGTAGTAATGAGGCTTAAATGAAATAATATTCAAGGCAATTCATGCACTTCAAAAGATTTTATAAATACCAGAAATCTCCATTAATAGCATCAATATATTAAGTTCAAAGCTGCTGTGCTTGTCTGTAGTTCTTCCTGTCCTTCCTACTGTTCTCTTCTCTAGATTTAAAATAAAAGAGTTCTCAATGATTCTTTTTTAACTGAAATAGAGAAGAGAGGAGAAAATTAAAGAAAAAGAGAAAAAAGAGAAGAAAAAGAAAAAAAAGAAAAGTTCTTGTAACGTGAGTATTTAAACAAAACAAATTCTCATATTAGTTGCCCCCAAAAAAATCATACTTAAGTTCCAAGTTGTTTCTTTAACTAATATAGTCTACACTAATTTTTTAAACTTAGATTTAGAGATGATGTTACAACCTTTAATAATTAATGATTCCTTAACTGTCATACTCATGGTTTTGTTTTATTTTTTTTCAACTAGATTCTAAGTTCCTAAAGGATATGGCCTTTGTAAAACAAGTCAAATTAATATATTCCAATGAGATGTGAACATATTTTGCAAAGTCTAATGCACTATAAAATTGTAAGTATAGATAATATAAATATAGATTCTCAGGTGAAAGCCTAGTTCTTGAAGCATATGTTCTCTAGGACTCATTATATATGTTATCATTGATATTGTTAACATAAAAATAATAATATGGCTTATTGTTAGTTATAGTTAGTGATTTCTATTCACCCAGTATGTGTACACTTCTTTATAGTTGTCTTGGTAGAATCAGCAAGCATATCCTAGAGTACTTAACCCTTTAAACTTCAAAATTCCTATTTTGGAGGCTTTTTTTATCCTGAATGAAAAGAGCCTTATACCATGCATTATAATGGATTTTATTTATTTATTTATTATTTATTATTTTTTATTTATTATTTATTTTTTTATTTTTATTTATTTATTTTATTTATTTATAAAGCATTATAATGCTTTTATTTCATTTTACTTCTCTCCCCTTCTTTTCATCAACTACCAAGATACTTCTTGCATTCACTCATTCTCATGTCATCTTCTTTACAATTCTGGAAAATAAATTGATACATCTATTGTTATTAGCAAGGAGGCATCTCTGTAGTATTCATCTATACTTCCACTCTATATTTTAATTTTTTTTAAATAATAGTTTTTTTATTTCCAAAATACATATGGAGATAGTTTTCAGTATTCACTCCTGCAAAACCTTGTGTTCCAAATTTTTCTCTTTCCTTCCTCCAACCCTTCCCTAGAGAGCAAAGAATTCAATATATGTTAAACATGTACAGTTCTTCTATTCCATTAGAACTGATTACCACATAATTGTGTTATTGCTGCATACAATGTTCTCTTGGTTCTACTCATTTCACTTACCATCAATTCATGTAAGTCTCTCCAGGTCTCCCTGAAATCATCCTGCTGATCATTTCTTATAGAACAATAATATTCCCTAACATTCATATACCATTCCCCAATTGATGGGCATCCACTCAGTTTCCAGTTCCTTGCCACTACAAAAAGAGTTGCTAAAAACATTTTTGCATATGTGGGTCCCTTTCCCTCTTTTATGATCACTTTGGAATACAGGCCCAGTAGAAACTGCTGGGTGCAAGGGTATGCAGAGTTTGATAGCCCTTTGGGTATAGTTCCAAATTGCTCTCCAGGATGGCTGGGTCAGTTCACAGTAACAACAATGTATTAGTGTTCCAGTTTTCCCACATTCATTCCACAGTTTATTATTATCTTTTCCTGTCATCTTAGCCAATCTGAGAAGTGTGTAGTGGTACCTCAGAGTTAATTTGCATTTCTCTGATCAATAATGATTTAAAATATTTTTTCATATGACTAGAAATGGTTTTAATTTCTTCATATGAAAATTATCTGTTCATATCCTCTGACTATTTATCAATGGGAGAATTGCTTGTATTGTTATAAATTTGCCCATTCTATATTTCTATGGCTTTCTGAACCATAATATTGACCCTCCCTGGACACCCCTCAATTACATATATTTTCTTTCCCATTATAATTAAACTTCTTGATGGAAGAGACTATCTCCACTTTGGGATTTGCTTCTCTAACTTCTTGACATAGAGTAAGTTTTTAATTTTTTTCATTCATTTAATCACAAGTTCATATTTTAATATATCATTAATTATACATTTTATATCTTAAAAATTATTTTTCTCATATTAACAAAAAATAAAAAAAGAAAGCTCCCTTCTAAATTTGTATTCAAATGCTTCATTATGAGCTTGAAGTGTTCCTATATTCTCAAAAGTTATTCTAACATCAGAAATTCTAGCTACTTTTTACCAACCTGGAAAGGCTTCAAGTATAAATCTATTCACACTCTATCTGGTTTGGAGAGACACTCTTTATAAGATTGACAATGCAAAAATAAGCCTTGCAGCACTTAGAGACTCTGATAAAGCAACAGTTCTTAACCTTTTTGTATATCTTGGATCCTTTGTATATTTGATAAAGAAATTAGACCCCCCCACTCAGGAAAAAAAGTAAGCTTGTTCTTATACATTTATAATTGAAGAAAATTATAAAGTTCTGTTTGAGGTTTATGAAAACATAGATGAGTTTTCCCCCTATCCAAGTTCCCTGGAATCCATGAACTCCAAATTAAGAATACCTTTACAAAAATATAGAGCAGTTGGAATCTGGGTCAGTGGAAAGAATACCCACTGTTGGAATCTTTACTAAAGTGTTAAGACATTTCTTTACAAAGACATTGGAGTTAATTTAATCTTAAAGAATTATTTTGGGCCAGAACTTGAAACAAGATACTAAGTGGAACTGATTGAACAATGCTTGTGTTCACATCTTTAGAGAGCTCAAGTATCTAAGTACTCAATGGAGTTCACAGGAGAGTTCAGGGCTAGTATGAGAGCTGAATTCACACCTCCCTTAGGACCAGAGAGCACTCTGGGAGATAACCTATAATCCCTGCCTCGAGAAGGCAGAGTTAACCTTTGGGAGATCACATAAATGAAGGAAGCTCTTGGAGCGGAGAGGAATTTCTCCAGAACATCAACAGGGCTCTGAGAAAGAACACTCTGGAAGAAAAGACGACTCGCCACAAAATGGGAGATTGAGAAGCCACGAGTCGGAGTTGAGCTGGAGACTGAAGAAAGCAGAGGCAAGAGCCAAGGACAAAACTACAAGATCTCTTGGAGCCAAGAAAACCACCAACAACCCACAATGATAAAATCACAGATATTTGCAGTATTAAGATATTCATAATAATATTGAACTTCACTATGTACATAGTTTGAAATATATTATTCAATTTAACAATGCTAAGGAAAGATAGAATGGTATAGTAGAAAGAAAGCTGGCTTTGGAATCAGAAAGAAATGGATTCACATTCCAAATCTGAGACATATTAGCTGTGTAATCTTGGGTATTCAGTTAAAGTTTAAGGATCCCAGGCAAGTCTCTGAACTCTTAAGCTGGGTAGCACTTACTGAGCTGCAAGAGTAGAGAACATTTTTAATTGGGCGTTCTTCTAGCATTGATACAATAACCAAAATGCAAATATAAAAATTCATGCTAACAGTCTAGGTGATTATAAATCTTCAAATGGGGTTAATACACTAACACGAAATGAGCCAGTCATTAATTTCTGCCCCTCTCTTTCCCCCATTCCATCTCAGTTCTTTATATATACATATATATGAAATAGGTGTTCAATAATACCAATTCAATTGGAAAATTACCTCTAGCTATAAAATACACTGAGCTAATATTTTACTTTCTTAAGGCTCTCTATTTCCACAAAAGAAAACCAAGTTCAATTCTCAACTTTCTGACCAGGTCAAAAAACATGTCAAATATTGTCTCAGTTGAAAGGCAGCACCTTTCCCAATGCTAAAGGAAAAAAGTTAGAATGTTCCACATAGTTTCTTGTGAGGTAGTGTAAATTTCCTCGGGGGTGAGGTGAATCTGTGACAACAGATACAGGGCAGAAACAAAACAACAAAAAACAGATACCCCTACAAATGAAACAAAAGCCCTTAGGCTAAAAAACATTTAAGATGGTGGGTTGAAAGGCTTAGAGTAGCAGTCGGAAACAAAATACTGTCTGGGCAGAATTCAGATTTTTTTCTTCACAAACTTTAGGAAGAATTTACTCATGATAGAAATATCGTTTATGGGCAGATTTACTGGTGAACATAGAATTTATGATTTGACTTGCCTATTTTGGAGCAAAAAAAATCTTGCTTTTATTTAACTCTAAGAGCTTCCATATCTGTCTGCACTGGCAAACATACATGTCGACATAGAATTATCTAAAAGATACATGGTAAGTGTAGGTGTCAAATATATGAATGAAAGAAATGGATGTGTAAAGAGAACAAGTGATAACTAATATTCCATATGCTTCAATGTTAAGTTTTTTTATTTCAAGAAAAACAGAAGAAGGCCTTCATACTATTAAATGGCTCTTCTGGAGCATTCTAAAGAGAGAACAATGAAAAGAATCACAGAGGGTGGCCATATATGAATGCTTTGAAATAGATCTTGAAAAAAAATCCTAAATTAAAGAGGTCAAAAGATTTTAGATTAGTAAAATAAAGTGTCTATAACAGTACTTTATATTTGTAATAGGTTTTTTATAATAGAGTTGTTTAAATTTGTATGGAATTTAATTAAGGTCAAGGAAACAACAAGTATGTAGAAAATTAAACACTAGATCTATAGATCTATTACACTCTGAACCCACTTTCTCAGAACTAAGCTGTGAAATCTTCCTTTTAGAGTTCCAGGAGGTATGCAAGGAATATATATCTTTCTCTAATGCCATTGGTTCAAAATTCTAATTCAGGTTTGGTCCCCCAGGCCCATTTAACTAATTTACATCAATTAGCTTGATTTTTTCTTTGGTTTATTCATCTCCTGTAGAGGGCAGGAACTCTGAAAAGGTATATTTAAGGCTCAGTATGATTGATTTAATCTTACAACAAGATATTAACTCAGTCGAATTGAGATAATGATTCTCTAGTTTATATATACTTAGTACTTAGTATAGTTCTACAAGTTGACACCTACAAGATTGACACCTATGATAATGTACTTATAATAGCGTATATAAAACCTAAGAGATCTGGGAAGAAAGATTCAGAGATGAATAGAGAATACAGAGGACTGGAAGCTGGAGGACGAACTGGAGGCTGGAGGACAGACTCGAAGATAAAGCCCCACGTGGTGGCTGTCCTGTCTCCTTCACTTCTCCACTAAAACCAAGGCCTATCTGAAGGTCCCTAGAAAGCTAGCCCAGCCCCAGGAGAAGAAGACAGACTCTGTAGGAGCCAATAAAGACTGGACTTTATTCCTGACTATCTTTATGGTGATTATTCTGCTGAAAGCAAGGCTCATTGGGAGGATCTCCAGAAAGCTAGCCCAGATATTATAATCTCTAGCTTGAGTTACAGAATTGAGAGTTGGCTCCTATGGTAAGGGTTACCTTCTCCTGTACTTTTTAGAGGAATAATCTACTGCCTTTGGTCTTGCCATGGGTCCTTTGAGTTCTTGTATAAATCTTATCTCCCTGGGTTAAGACCTCTGGCTCTCTGAGCTTTAGACTGAAGAATCAGCAAGGTCCTTTCAGATACCTCAGAACTGAGTATTGAGGATATCAAAAATACTGAGCCTGGACTGTCCCAGTCTGTGCTCAAGTATCTGCTATTTTCTGGGTCTTCCTTCCTAAAACTTCCTTAGGACAAACTTAGGATTTCTTCAGAAGAGTCCTCCACTTAAATTTCTCTAGACACACAGCCTTGCTGGTCATTTGTCTTGTCTCTAGTCATGTTGGCACCCGTTTTACTGTTTCTGTTGTCAATGGGGTTCTGTTTGGGTTTTGTGAAATGTGGAGTGAAAAGACTGACTTACTGCAGTTTTTCATTAGACTCTGGTGGTTAAGGGTGGTGAATTAATTTCACAACTTTATTGTAGTATGTATGTGGAAAATGATCAGTTTACCTCCCATTTTATTCCACCATGTTAAGAAGAAATTCACTTGAGCTTGATCTTAAATACTGAGGGGGATTTGTATAATGAGGCCAAAAGTATACAGATTCTATACTTTTTGTACATAATAACTCTCAATAAAAGAAATATTGGCAATGTAGGATAGGAGTATTATATTTGAAAAACCATCTTTATGTTATTCATATGCATATATGTAATGATATAATTAAGTAGTTCTGTGATTTCTAAAATATAATTTTAAAGTAAATGAGGAAAGTTTTAATTTTGCAAACACTGATATGCATATAATAAAATATGAATTACTCTAGACTATGATAGTGGGTTTTTTTGATAATTCTTCTGGGAACATTAATTTCTTTATTTTTTTTCTTTTTGTATGGCATAGTAGAATGAGCAATACCTTTTGATTCAAAGGAGTTAAATTAAAATCCTACTTCTGATACTATTTATGTGATCTTTGGTCCTCAAGAATTTTTTCCCCATTTTAAAAATTATAGAGTTGAAAGACATAATCTATGAGGTTCCTCCTAGATCTATATTTATGCTACTATTAGATTTATTAGATTTTATTTTTTAAAGAAAGAAATTGGACATGGAGCAGTATAACCCTGTTTATAGATACACCTTCCACGATAAGATGTTTTTATCTGGAAAACATTACTATTAATGGTGCTTTTGAGATTGTTTGCTCACAAGTGGAAATAGATGGGTTTTTGATATTAAAGATGGTCAACACCAATGAGTACCTACTTTACAAAGGATGTTCTTTTTAATCATGTTTCATGTTTAACTTTTGTTTGATCTTTTCAGTATACTGTACTTAACACTTGTATAATGCATTATCTGTTCCTCTGGAGATCAAGTGTTATGAACATAACCTAAGGGTTCTACTTCCTAAAGGTATGGGATATCTTGGGACTGTTCTAATTCAGGTTTAAGTAGGGATCCTCAACTTCAAAATCATCAGGAAGACAATGGAAAGGAAATACTCAAAGTGATGTTGTCTTATACCAATAACATTCTTTGCCAACCAAAGTTTTAAACACATTGGCCAGAGATTATTGAGTCCACATTTCTCTCCTGCCCACTTTATATTTCTCTACTTCTGAAAGACATGTAATTAATCAAAGTTAAGTTGCCTTCTGGGTACCAACTTACCACATAGCAAAAAATTTTTTCTCAGTAAGATATTTTTTCTAAGGCTCAAAACTCTACTTGGTTAAAGAATAAAACAATAAATTGGAAGAAAAGGAAATGTATTACAAGAGTAAGATGAAGTAAGCACTTGGACTTGGAATTGGGTAAATTCTACTTTAGAACACTGGCTCCAGTATCTCACCTTTCTGAGCCTGAATTCCTTCATTTTTCAAATATAATATTCCTATCCTACATTGCCAATATTTCTTTTATTTAGAGTTATTATGTACAAAAAGTATAGAATCTGTATACTTTTGGCCTCATTATACAAATCCACCTCACTATTTAAGATCAAGCTCAAGTGAATTTCTTCTTAACATCATGGAATAAAATGGGAGGTAAACTGATCATTTTCCACATACATACTACAATAAAGTTGTATAATCTTGCATCGCCTATCACAGGTTATTAGAAGAAGAATATCCTACAATAATGAGAAGTCTATATGATTACTAGAGACAGACATATGATAATAAGATTGAAATGTTTTCTTCCTTAAATTCAGGGAGTTGATTTTGTTAATGGACTACATATATAGCAGGACGACTAAAAAATCTGAATCTTCTTATTAAAAGGTGGTAAAAGTAAGATACTAGCTAAAGTGTACCCCCCTGGAATAAGGTAGAGGTAGGAAAATGTTGCAGTTGAAAAAAAGCAGTGCTGAAAATTGCCTTTCAAGCCAATAGTTCCAAAAGAAAGAGAAAGAATAGATATGGCTCTGTAGAGGAGGCAAGGTTAACCACTACCATTGGGCTACTATAAGATAAAAGATAAATCATTGAAGAAACAGTAAAGCACAGAGCACTCTGGAATAAAGAGAGATTTTTCACAATTGATGAGACATATTTTGAAATGGGGAGAGAAAGACAGACAGAGACAGAGAGGAAAATGAGATATTCTTAATTCCTATATTCTTGATTCATGTTATAACTATATAGAATAGGGAGAAAAATATGGACATAGGTATGTCAAGTCAATTTGTTTAAAACTTGGATTTAGAGAAGAATGTTACAAGTCTAAGAGGCCATCTTTTGGGCATTTCCTGTCCATCAACTTTCTGATGGTTTGAAAGAAAAATAATTCCTCCCAAGAAATAACTAAATAGAAAATCACACCCAGTTTTATCAAGTGAAAAGCAGTGACCCAATTTCCCTTAGGATTGGGATCTAAAAGGACTGAGTGAATATCACTTCTCATCAGCACAATCCTATACTACTTTTTCATAAGGAAAATGATTCATAAACCTTAACCACTTTTATGCTGAGGACACCATAAGAGTGTCTGACCAACATCATGACATTGCCAATATTAGGACTAAGATTCCTCATAAACTGAACTCATAATTCTAGAAGAATCACTCTTCATGGGGCTTTGCAAAATGAGCTCATAATAAGAAGAATAGAGGAATTCCAATAATTTTGGAAAAAAGAGGTAATTTTAAAATGATCTTCAATGAGCCCATCATATTTATGCAATTGACATGGCCAAGAGTGTAATTTACATTGAAAATACAGGCTGTTATTCCTCTTAGAAGAGTTCAAGGAAATTTCTCTACTCTTCAGGTTCTCAGTAAAAAAGAATCATTCCTTTTTAAATAGAAGGAAAAAAATTCAAATCAAAATATATGTTCAAAAAGGATCTGAAAAGTAGAATGAAGAATGAGAGAATATGGCACAAGAAATAACAGGGTTCACTGCACAATGGGGACCAAGTAACAGATTGGAGACTAGCACAGTGTCAAACACGTGGTAAGCTCTTAATAGTCTCTTGAAGACTGATTGATGAAGATTTTAAAATTTTTACCTCTTATAGATTTTAGAAATGATATGTTTCTAGCCAAAACAGCTATAAAATAGAATGTTTACTTAGCAGTTCATGTTCAACAATGCATCGTGTAATTAATTGCTTAATATCTCTACTCCATTTAACTCTCTTTTACTACTTCTCTATACATCCTAAAATCAGTGACATATGTGTGTGTGTGTGTGTGTGTGTGTGTGTGTGTATCCTTTTGAAAACTGTGATTCACAACTTAAGGTCATATAAAGATCTCCAGTTACACACACTGTGTCAGAAGATGCATAAAAGGTTAAATAATTATATTTGTGGTATGCATCACTGATATCCAGTGGTTTACGTTGTAACCAGAGATTTGTGTTATTCCAGGAATTCGAGGTTCCAACAGTTCTGAGAAATGAACAAGATAATAAGTATCTCTCTGAAATTTAACCAATTCACTTACATCATTTGGGTAGGTCTCTATACTGATATTTAGACATTTGTATCACAGTTGATTTATTTTTTTGTTTGACAGAAGCCTTCTAGCCTCTTAATTTTCAAATCAAAATCATTAAAAGTAAATTGCCGAATGTATTCTGATCCTTCCAAGATAGAGATCAGAAGGAATAGATTGGTATGATAGAATGAATTTTCCAGGTTACAGTCAGTAATTCCAATATGGTTCTTCCCATTGTTACACAAAATTTCCCAATGCACTGGAAGTTAATAGCTTAGTTCTATAGCTTGTAATGAAGATAATATCTACTTAGATGTTGCTAGGCATCTGTTTAGGAGAGAAGTGCACATATGTGCATCCCCTCTCCCTTTACCAAAAAGGATTGTTAAGCAAAGTGGCAGCTTATTAGTCCTTCAATTGAAAGAACATTAGACAAGATGTTGAAGGTTTTGTTTGTTTCGGGTTTTTTTAGGACTAGACCATTCTCCTCAACTTTGACAATTTATAACAAGTTTAAGCCTTGTAGAGAAGGGAGAGTGGTGTTTGCTGGTTTTTATTAGTTCTTGTAAGTTACTAAAAGTAGTTTGCATATTGTTGATACTCAAAACAAAACAGAAAAATAAGGAAATATTTCCCAAAACGAACATGGTATTTTCAATTACTTGCCACTAAATTGGATGTCGCTTCCATTTTCCATATACTGGTAACTAAATAACCCAAACTTTGGTTCAGACTCTTTCCAAAAGAATCTTAGCAATCAAATACTTAAGGAATTTTTTTTCAGGAGTACTATCAGCCTCAGCAGTTCACAAGGCACTACCATATTGGTCCAAATATGGAACATCATAGAACAAAATTTTCTAACAAAATATCAGTCTTCCTAAGAAAAATAGTTCCATGAGGCATTGTAATATTTCAAGAAAATGCTATTTTGTTAACTTCTATCCACTTTAGATAGAAGATGGTATGAGTTTTGATCCAGTAAAATTTCCTTGGAAGAATGACTTATTGAAGAATCTTGGTTGGTGCCAATAATTTAAGCTAAAGTAGGCCTAGATTTCCATAGGCATTCAATTTGAGGGGGGAAAAAAACAGAGAACAAAATGTAACATTTCCTTACTAGAAAGATATGAAATATGTTACCAAGGTACCAAAAGCAAGGCCAAACCATGGAGTTTGTGGGTTCTAGTCCTACAGCCTTGGAGGCTATTCTTTGATGGAAGTGTGAACTCAGCCAATTTGATATTTCTCCCTTTATCCTGTTGCAGGGCATTGTCAGTAAAGTCAAAATGCTCCTTGCTTTATAGGTGCAATTTTATTCCTACTTCCCAAATATTATGGAGTTGAAGAAAACTGCATGTTCTTCTGTGTCAAAGCATATTATAAAGGGCTATCAGTAATAAGAAAATTATCATACAAATAAAACAGATGTCTGATACCTCAAATGTTGTTTTAATTTCAGGCCAAAAACAATGAGATGAAAACTAGTACTGAAAAGGATGTAGAGCTACAAAGGTAAATAAATTCTAGAATGTTAGTTAAAAAAAGATGTTTTAGGGAAAAGGACGGAGCTTTTTTTAACAACATATAGAACTGTAAATATAATACAAATAATACAATATGTGGAGGCATGGTTATAAAACATGAATTGTTGTTAATGTGTGATTTTATGTTCTATCCATAGATATTAAAGTAAAGAATTATGAATTTTTAAAAAATCTAGCATGTGAAACTTTAATAATTATAAAGGTGATGCTTAATAAAAGATGCATTATTAATTCATTCTATTTCTAAGAAATACAAAAAAATCATTAATTTGAAGCTCAATGAAAGAAGTAGACAAAAAGATATAAAAATTCCATACTGAAATACTCCCTGATATATTTGACGTATGCTCATATTTATTATTATTTTAAAATTATATGGTGCAAATTGTTCTCCTTATTCTGCTTATCTTGCCATGGATGGCAGAGAGGTGATGTAAAAGAAAAAATTTTAAACTGAAAATAAGATAAAATTGAATTAAAAAATGAAATAAATTTATAATTGTAAAACCACCAGCAAAAGCAAGCAAACAGTAAGAAAATTTAAGGAGGAAAATAATTCTCAGAACATAAATACGATACTAAGAAATTTTATAAGTAAAGCCAAATAAACAAATGAAAAGGCTGCTTTGTATTTCCTTACCATCATATGAAGTTTCATTATCTTGTTCAATTATGTTTTTGTTTGTGTTAATGCATATACAGTTCTGGTTTATTTGCTCTCAATTTCAGTCACTTGACATATCTTTCCAAATTTATTTTTATTTGGAGGATTTATACTGGATTTTACAGTGCCTTGATGTTACACAACTATGCCATGATTTCTTCAGGGTGGGAAAATCTCATTTTGTAATTTCCTGAGCAAATCACAACTTTTCTATCTATGTATGTATCTATAAGGCCTAAGAAATTACCTATAGTACATGATGACTAAGTTACTTGATTAGGATCACACCTCTCATGAACCAGAAAGTACAATTTAAATTCATGTCTTTCTGATTCCACATATAGCATTGTACTCATTATGAATGTTGTCTCTGCTAGTGCCTATAACATTATTCAAAGTCTAGTATAGGATGCAGTACAGAATATGTGTGTAATGAATTCCTTTTGATGTATAGAATCCCATTACATAATTCATCTATTCTTCAATCTTGAATACGTAAATTGTTTTTATATTTCAAATTCTTAACAAAATAACTATGGTTAAATTTGTTTAAGTAGATTTCTTTTTTCCTTTTTTTTTTAAAGAGGATGCATATATATATATATATATATATATATATATATATATATATATATATTCAGTCCTGATAGCAAAATCTGTGTGTTGTGACCTTTATTATGGCATGCTTATTAAAATTCTGTTACAAATGTTTCAATATGATTCCCAACTGGAAAGAACTTTCTCCTTCTTCTGCCTTGTATTTTTTATACCTACATTCATATGTCTATGCCAACAGTGAGAATAGGGAATCTGTTAAAAGTTGCTTCATGTTTATAACATCTATACCCTTTTGTCCCCTTCTAACCCACTTCCACCCAAAAATATTGATCTTACTTAGCACAGAGGGTTTTGATCTGTCACTTTAAAACTCTTGCCCCAAATAAAAATTCAGCATATGTTTCATGTATAAACAAAACAGTGACATAGTGTCATGTTTAATGATAAAACACCTGCAAAACCGTGATTTCTCACAATTGATTTTGACATTTCAGAGAGTGAAAGGAAACATCACTGCAACTATAGCACTTTTGACATTGCTTTCCACTGTATAGATTTGCTGAAAAATCACAGTTACCTAGATCGAGCTATTCATTATACTATTAACCATTTACAGAAGTGTCCTTAGACAAAAATCAATGAACCCACTATGGCTAATTCTGCAAAATTGTTTGAATGCATGAGACATGCATCACATTAGGCTTTGGGAAAGATTATAACTCATGCAAGGATTCTAAAATTCTTTTACACCCCTAAATTGGAAGTATGGAGTTCAATTTAAGTAGTAGGCAAATGCATGATAAGGAAATTTTGAGTTTTTGATGTATTCCATTCTGTGGAGAAAAAAGGATCTTTTTCGGTTTGTTCTGCTTACAGATTACTATTTTAATATCAAATATGTTTGATACATGGTTTTGGTCTCCTTACTACTAAAACATATTGTATCCAGTCCATGCTTTCAGTGGGTTGTTGGGGCCAAAAGATATGAATCACTATATTTTGATGGAGGTGGCTAGTCTCCTGGCTATGAGCCTCTCCAAACTTAATTATGTTGGTCTGTAGACAACAGATGGCCAATACATCAAAAGGAACTTTCTTAGTGTCTGTTCAACTTGTTAGCAATAGCCAGAGTATATGAATTCCTAACAGACCTTTCATGAATCCAGGATTATCTCCATGAAATGATGAGGCACTTATTTTATGTTGTATTGGTAACACTGATCTTAGACTCAATGCCTTTTTTTGGATCCAAACTAAGAAGCAATGTGGAACAGAGATTCTAGAGTCAGAATTATCTCTTACGTGTGCTAACTGTATGACCTTGGATAAATAATTGAAGCTTCTTAGGCTTTATTTGCCTTAAGTATAAAATAAAGAGTTTGGATTACATGGCCTCTGAGATTCTTTCCAGTTCCAGATTTTGATTCCTACTTCATCTCTAGCTTCTTCTCTAAATGAAGCAAATAAAATAAATTATCAGAAATTTGACTACAAAAATCCTATCCAATGCAGAACACTATGTTTCTAATATAGGTTTTAAAGAAAAATTATAGAAATCTGACCATTGCCATAAAAGTCACAAATTTCTCTTCATATTCTAAACCTATATTTTACACCACCCATTGAATTCAATTAATATTTTAATTAAAATGGCCAAACTAGAAAATATTAAAATGTAATATGTAACAAAATCATGTCTGCTCCTTTAGCATTGATAGATGGAGGGGCAAATAACTGGCAGATTTTTTTTTAAATATCTTTGTATTTTTTATGTCTTTAAAATAATACCTGATCATGCCTACAGTAGAGCACAAATGTCTACTTCCTGGGAGAGTTCAGTGAGTACATCAAGTTTATTTTAAATGCAAAGCTCTATTCCAATTAAGCCCTTGTCTCTTTGAAAGAATTATTTGAGGAATCTTAAGGTTCAAGTAGCTGCAATCATGGTTTCCATGTCTTGCCCAAGCAAAGTGAAAATGGTTGTTTTATTTCAAAAATAATGACAAGATCATTCCCAAAAATGTTTTTTTAACATAAGAATGTAATAGATGATTATTACTTGAAAGAGAATATTTCAAAATTCATATTGTGCAAATCTTTTGTAGGTAGATATTAGAAGACTTCTAATGGGCTTTTAGTTTCCTTCACCTCAGTATTGAATACTTTGTTTATTTGACTGATTGAATTGCAACTTACTGGAAAATAGCATAACAAATGATTGTCAAATTATTTAAAAATTCTTTTTCTCTTTTCATACTTCAATGAGTCTAGCAAAAATCTTCCTGGAACTAATACTACTGGCTTATGTTTCTAATCAGGTTTCATTAATATAACAAAATAAACTAATTGGTCTTAATTTTTTATGGGAAATACCAGTAATACAGTATTGTAGTTGTATTAAAGAGAACAAAATGGTGATGATGAGGAGGATGAAGATGAGGATGAGGATGATGATTGGAGAGATAATATTAGTATCCATCCACAATTCTTTGAACTGACCAACAGATTATAATATCAGAGTAAAACTTTCCCATTGTCTTTATCATGGCTTTAGTTATTTGGATGCTTATGGAGTTTTTTCAAAAGGATTTTTAAAAATTTTATTTACTTACAATTCATCATTATTTTATCAAATACTCATGAATATTGTGTTGCAGAACATACTATGTTTGGTTTTGTTGGGTAATTTGAAATGCAGGATGCCAGACAAACATTGCTCACATTAAAGCTACAATGCTTCCCTCTTGCTACAACCATATTTCAAAAATTTTATTTAAAAGTCAATAAGAGAATCTGTCAGGAAGTTTAGACTCTTTCTTTAGACATTAGTTAGACCCTTCAAGTTAAAGATCTTAAGTCACTAAACATGTGTATGAAATAAAAGGTGTATTTGTGTGTATGTGTGAGTGTGTGTGTGTGTGCCTGCTGGGAACCTTCATGCACAAAGGTGCTTCTCTTTTACTGTAAGGAAAAACTCACTAGCTTTAGAGCATGAAGAGCTACCATTAAATATTGACTGCTTCTGTTCCTTTGACAAATTATTTAATTACTCTAAACCTCATTCTCTTCATCTGTAAAATGGAATAGATGGAAGTTCCCTTATAGTTCTAAATCTTAAAATGTTATACTCTAACATTGAACTACAGAACCTGATATACTTATAAGTATCTACTTAAATAATGAGCAGAGCTGATTTTGGCTGAACTCAATAAGAATCCATTAAGTGCTATGTGCAAGGTTTTGTGCTGGATGTGAGCTCACAGGCCATGATCAAAGAAACCTTATAGATTTTGGGTGTTGTTTTATGTAGTTCTTTAGGGAGATAATTTTATATGTGGGCTTTCAATTAAGCAGAATTACGCTGCCAATGGTACAAAATAAGGGCATTTTCTTTGCTTGGATACACTGACACAAAGGTTTATGCTGTCTTATTCATTTATTTTCACTAACAGATGTCTCTTGCTGAGCATAGCAACCTCGTGACCCTTATAATTTATTTTAAGGATTTGAATTGCTTCTTTTTTCAGTTTTCAAATCCAGCTTTTTATCCACTGCACTATGGTAATTGTCTAAAATTAATAGGATAAAAATTTAAAAGTGTAAATGTAAAGCATATCAAGAACTTGTAAACAGAAAGAGAAAATGGGCTAATCAAATAGTGAAATCAAAGTATGGTAAGTGAACATGCACAGGGTTCTGCTTACATTTTCATGATGTTATGAGAAATTGAAGAAGTTTTTCAGCTCTTTTTGGGAGACAACTGAGGCCACTTTTTTCAGAGGTTATTGATGAGAATTGCATAGAAGAAGCAAACATGGGTCAGTTCCAATCTATGAATGTAGAAAATTCCTGAGTCTATAAAATCACAGATTTTTTTAATCATTTAAGTGAATGTAAAGTCTTATAAATAATATAACCTATGATCACCTTAAGTTTTTGTTATTTTAGAAAAGAAATAAAGAGGCACACTGTTCAGGACAAATAAAGTAATATATTTGTCAAATCACATTTGTAGTACTCTGTGTTCACTTCTTGCTACTGAAGATTAAGAAAGATGTTTCTGGGTTGGAAAATTTTTACAGTAGGACAACCAGAAGGTGAACCTTGAGATATTTCTTTATGTAACAGGAAAATGAACTGGATATATTTAGCTTGGAAAAGAGATACGCTGGTTAGGAAATGCTAATTGTCTTCAATAATTTGAATGATCAAGTAAAAGAGAGAATATACTTGTTCATCTTGACCCCAAAAGGTGGTATTAACTGGTAGGAATTTGCCGAGAGGAAAACTAGACTTGTAAGGGAAAACAGCTTTCTAATGATTAGTGCTACTGTTCATCAAAATATATAGTTCATTTACATTTACTCAAGAATTTAAAGAGAGTTTATAGGATTACTTGGGGACATTATTAAAAGGTAGATTTTCATTGAGGCATGTGCTGAAATATACTTATCTGAGGTCCCTTTCAAGATAGCAAGTCTGCTATCTGTGTCTCAACCAGTGCTAGCTTCAACTCATAAGACTCACTTCCTTTATCCCTGATCCATTAAAACTCCTTAGAAGATGGGAGGCTACCTTCTAGGACACAGCAATAGCTCAGCTGTTCACCATTCTTTTAGCTGCTTGTCTTCCCCTCTAAGATTATCTTCTATTTATTTTGAGTGTACTTTCTCATTTACATTTTGTCTTTCCCCTTAGAATGTGAATTTATTAAGGGTAAAGATTAATTTTGCCTTTCTTAATAACCATAATACTGCGCACAGTCCCTGGCACATAGTGAGCTCTAATAAATAATTTTCCATTAATAGTTTTATTGATTAATTTAAATTTTCTGTGCTCTAGGCAGCTCTCTAAGATTAGAAGATGCAAAGACAGTGTCAATGTGTATTAAAAGAAGAAATTTCCTAAGGTAAGAATTCCTTCTATGAATGAAATCACTGGTGCAGGCCCTATATATATCCCTAATGTAATGTTTTAGATGGTTACATAGAGAGTTAGATGGATACACAAGTTTTTATACATCTTTATTTTCAGAATTAAATCTCACTTTATAATTGATTAAAGCTGAAAATCTGTCACTTATCTTCACCAATGGAGGGGTTTCCATAGCTGAAAGTCATTCAGCCCAGTTAAATCACAGATCTGGAAAAAAAGTGAGGGGAGAAGGAAGGGAAAAAAGGAAGAGATCTTTGAACACTTGCAACATTTCATTTTATGAGGGTGGCAGGATGGTGGATTTGATAGGGTTCAGGGCCTGAAATCAGAAAGACTTACCAAAATGTTTTCCTCAAGTTCCTTCTTTTTTCTTTGTTCTTTCTAATCTATCATCTCTACTCTTTTCTCTCTTCTTTTTTATCTTATAGTGAATTTTCATTTACAGAAAACCACCAAGAAAACTTGTAGGAAATATTATGGAGTAATTTACTGTTATTGAAGGTTTAAAAATATGGTCTCCGAATCTACTTTTGCTGTAAAAGTCCTAGGATTTCTCTTCTTCCTCTTCCTCCCTTTTCCCTTTCTCACCTTTATTTTCACGCTCTTTTCCATTTTCACTTTTCTTTTTTCTGCCAGTTTCTTCTCCTGCTTTTTTTTTCATTTCCTTTTTTTCCTTTTTCTTCCCTCTTAATTTCCTTTATCTACTGTTCTTATCTTTTTTAAAGTTGAGTACTTTACTTGACTCAGCAAATGGTTTATTGTTGCTTGATGATGTAGAGGGTTACATATGTGGCATGTGTTCACATAACTCTTCTGACCATCTCTGGATCAGTGCTGGACAATGTCTATTGTTTTAACTACTTTGGCAATGAAAGAGAAACTACAGAAGTGACAGAAAATAGAAAAATCCTTTTGTTTATTTAATCACATTATTTACAGCTTTATAGGATCAAGGGAAGTTTGCAAGGTTTGAGTGTTGTTATGTGTTTGTTTGGGGGATAATTTTGCATGTGGATTTTAATTAACTAGGATTACGCTGACAGTGGTACAAAAGAAGGACATTTTCTTTATTTGGACACATTGAATAGATTGGTTGATACTTTCTCACTCATTTGTGTTCATCAAGAGAGGCATCTTGCCAAACACAGCCACCTTTTGACCCTCATAATTTCTTTTAAAGGAGAAAAGTGTGGTCGATTTTAATCTAGTCAGCCTTAGTGAAAATATTTGCAAGAAGATCAAAAGCAGGGTCATTCCAATTTTAAAAGAAGAAAGCTCACAATACACCTAGGGGAGCATTACCTCACTGGGTTTTAAGTTGAAGAGTAGTTTATTTCGAAAATGTCACTAAATACGTAGCTGTTTCAATATGTCAAGAACTCTGATTTCATCCATTAGAAAAGCAAGGTATCAAAAAAGAAAACTGATGTATTCAGAATCAGAGATCAAGGTTTTAATCCTGACTGTTACTTATTCCCTATATGAACTAATTGTGAGATGCCATTTTATGATTGTGATATAGTGAGGTAAGAGGGAGGATTTCAATAAGATACTCCCTAAGGTACTAGCTTTAAATCTGAGTCAGTGGAACAATAATACTCTGGTAGTAAAAGAAATATGCTAATATTAGTTGTAAGAAGAAACTGAAACTGGGAATATGATTTTAATAGACATTCACTTCAACAGGGTAACAATTTCTCACCTCAAACTAGCGCACTCTATTGATATTCCATGCAGTTCTCTACTATTGCCCATTCCACTGCCAAAACAGAACCTAGTCTCTAGAAACAGGAACTTTTTTTGAAGGACTCGCCATAATAACACAATAGAGAATCAAAGAAGGTCCTATAAAGTAAGTTTTTCCTTTTATTTCATTTTCCCTACAGATCCCAGCTCTGATACTATCAAAGTGACAAAGTGAGAGGAACTTGTAACTGAAAGGA